>NC_058132.1:203174064-203250962 GCF_016433145.1 Gracilinanus agilis
ATGTCCTTCAATTGGGGAATGGCTGAACAAACTGTGGTATATGCGGGTGATGGAATACTATTGTGCTAAAAGGAATAATAAACTGGAGGAGTTCCAGGCAAACTGGAGAGACCTCCGGGAACAGATGCAGAGTGAAAGGAGCAGAGCCAGAACATTGTACACAGAGACTGATATACTATGGTAAAATTGAATGTAATGGACCTCTGTACCAGCAGCAATACAATGACCCAGGACAATTCAGAGGGATTTATGGTAAAGATGCTACCCACATTCAGGAAGGACTGCAGGAGAGGAAACATATAAGAAAAACAACTGCTTGAATGCATGGGTCGGGGTGGACATGATTGAGGGTGTGGACTTGAAACTACCACACCAATGCAACTACCAACAATTTGGAAATTGGTCTTGATCAAGGACACATGACAAAACTAGTGGAAATGTGCATCGGCCATGGGTGGGGGGAGTGCGGGGGGCAAAGGGGAAAGTAGGAGCATGAATCATGTAACCATGTCAAAAATGAATATTAATAAATGTTTAAAAAATACCATCAATATTTCTCCATTGCTTAAGGGATAAAGTTTGTATCTTTGGCCTAGAATTTAAGATTCTTAGAAATCTAGCACCAAAAGCCTTTCTCTCCCATTATTCCCCCCACTTTTTTTTTTTAATCCTTACCTTCTCTTTTCCAATTGATGCTAAGTATCAGTTCCAAGGCAAAAGAATGGCAAGGGATAGGCAATTGGGTTTAAGTAACTTGCCTCGGGTCACACAGCTAGAAGTGACCAAGGCAAGATTTGAACACAAGAACTCCTGACTCTATCCACTAAGCCAACCTAGCTATCCCCCTTTACTCCCTTTTTAGAATTACTTAAGTAACCTTCCAACGAACTTGACTGTTAAGTGTTGTGTGAACAAAGTGTAGGGTTTTCTGCTTCTACCCCATTCTCACTTTTTCGTCCACTTAAAATTCCCCTCTCACTGCCAGATTCACTTGTCCAATTCCTTCCTGTTCTATGAGGCCTTATGTAAATGCCATTTCCTTCACAAATCCTTTCCTAATCTTCCTGCTCTGAACTCCCAAGCTACTTTGTACTTCTTAATGCACTTTCAAAGTTTACTTACAGCTTTTTTTTTAATGTTTTGCTCTTCTATAATATCTAAGCTTCACAAAGACTGTAACTGTTTCTTATTTTCTTTTTTCCCGTTGATTGACTGCATACAAATTCATTCTAGGTCAAGATGTCTCAGTCTCTTTTCTCTCTTTCTTTCCCTTCAGATTACCAAAGTACCAGAAAACTTGCTGCCCTTTGCTGTGAGATGTAGGAACCTAACTGTGTCTAATACCCGAACTGTCCTCCTCACCCCAGAAATTTATGTTGGCCAGAATGTCTATGATCAGCTGGTAGACCTGATGTTGGAAGCAATTCGAGGGGCCCGTAAGTACAGAAGTGAGATCTATAAACCTGAACCTTTGAAGACCTAGTCACTTCATAACCTAATTGTCATATTTGGCTCTGATCAAAATGATTCCAAAATTTAAAAGAATGATAAATTGTCTGCTTCCCACAGAAGCACCTGGACATATATTCATTTACCCTGTAGCTGCTATCAATTGATAATCTAAATCAATCAGATTGACTTATTCTTTCACACCTAAATGAGGCAGCCACACTGATTGGGAAGGAAAAAGAAAGAAAGAAAAAGAAAAAGTGAATGGGACTTTTTAGGGAAGTAAGGCTTGGGTAGAATATCAAAATTGGAGAGGGGGCAGAAATTGACCATGGGAAACATTAAAGCCTTGGATCTTAGGGGAACAGCAAGCTAAATAGTCAGGTAGCCCTGGCACAATGATGTTTTTAAGAAAGAAAAAAAAAGAAGTGAAATAAGAAACCAAGTCTTTGAGTTTAAATACTCCTTATATGCCTATTATGCCTGGTATTTCAATTGATAATTTACATTTATAGAGTGCTTTAAGAATTACAGGTTTTTTTCAACTCCATGAGATAAGTAGTACAAGAATTATCCTACTTTTACAGATAATAAATTCATAGATTTAGAGGTGAAATGGACTCGACCATCTCGTTAAACCCTGTCATTTTAACGATGAGGAAACTGAGGTATAGAGAAGTTAAATGACTTACCCAGGGTCACAAAAGTATCATCAGAGATGGGCTTTGAATCTAGGTCCGCTCATACCAGAGCTAGTTTATGCCATATCATGCTGCCTCAAAAATCAAAGGCTGGTGCATGTCATTTATAAGGAAGCAGGATTTTGGATCACTCTGAGGAAGAACTTTCTAACAATTAGAGTAGTCCCAATCAATCAGTTGTATTAAGTGCCTACTATTTGCCAAGCACTGCTAGAATCTGGGCATATAAATATAAAGACTGAAACAATCCTTACTTGTAAAACACTCATGTTCTAGTGGTGAAAACAATATGTACAGAATAAATATAAAGAGAATCAATACAAAATATTAAATACAAGGGAGTTTGGGAAGGAAGGCATGACTTCAGTAGTTGATATGGGGAATCAAGAAAGACTTAATTTAGAAGGTGGCCCCCTCCAATGCATCTTTTTTTTAGGGTCACACAGCTATAAGTGTCTAAGGCCAGATGTAAACCCAGGACCTCACATCTTTAGGCCTGGCTCTCTATCTTCTGAGCCACCTAGCTGCCCCTTGAAACACATCATAAAGTTCTATTTACTTCTTTAACTTCTTTCTTGTTTATTTTTTGGTTGGATGCATATGTGTTTAATCTTGATATTGTTTCATTGTCTATGATGCCTTTTATCATGATGTAATTTCCTTCCTTATCTCTTTTGATTAGATCAGTTTTTACTTTTGCTTTGTCTGAAATCATGATTGCTTTCTCCGATTTTTTTACATTAGCTGAGGAATAGTAAATTCTATTCTAACCTCTTACTTTTACTCTGTATTTGTCTCCTCATTTTAAATGTGTTCTTGTAGACAGAATATTGTGGGGTTCTGATTTTTAATCTCCTGTGCTATCCTTTTCCATTTTATGGGTGAGTTCATCCCACTCACATTCATAGTTATGATTACTAATTGTATGTTTCCCTCCATCTTATTTTGCCCTGTTTATTCTTTTAGCCTTTCACAAGTGTTCACAAGTGTTTTGTTTTCAATAGTCACACATACCAATTCATCCCCTTTTTGTTCACCTCTCTACCCTCCTACATCCCTATAGGGCAAGGTCGGTTTCTAGAGCTGACCAAGTGTGGGTATTATTCCCACTTTGAGTTAGTTCTGATGAGAGTAAAGTTCAGTCATAACTATCCCTCCATCTTCTCCTCCACGGTATTTGCCACTTATGTGCTTCTTAATGAGGGGTAATTTATGGCCTTCTATCTCTCCTTTTCTCTTCTCCCCAGGTGTTCCTCTTTCCCATCGCTTTTTCTTAATTTCAGCCCATCTTATTTAGCTTCCTTCCTTCTTTATATGTATACTCCTTTTCATTGCTGTAATTTTGATGAACTTCTTAAGGATCTTAGGACCTTTAAGTATCTTGCATAGATATCTAATTTCTATTATTACCTTCTCAGGAATGAGTATACCTTTATCAAAAACCCTCAAGTTTTCATTTTACCTTTTTATGCTGCTCTTGAGTGTCAGATTTGCTCATCAGATTTTTTGTTTCGGCTCTTGTCTTTTTGGTCAGGAAAAGTCTGAAATTCTTCTATTTCACTAAACATCAATTTTTCCCCCTTGCTAGGTATCTAATTCTAGGTCCTTTGCCTTTCAGAATATCATAATCCATGCCTTCTGGTGCTTTAATGTAGAAGCTGCTAGGACCTATATAATCTTGCCCTGGCTCCTTGATATTTGAATTGTTTCCTTTTGGCAACTTTTAGTGCTTTTTCCTTGGCCAGGGAGTTCTAGAATTTGGCTATCCTGGGGTATTTTATTTTGGGGGTCTCATTTAGGAGATGATTGGTAAATCGATTTTCTCTCTCTATTTTTTCTTCTTGTTCAAGGATATCAGGGCAGATTTCCCTGATGATTTCTTGTATGTAATATGGTATCCAGGCTCTTTTTTTGGTAATGGCTTTCAGGTATTTTGATGATTTTTAGAGTATCTCTTCTGAATCTGTTTTCCAGATTAATTGTTTTCCCAATGAAGTAGTTTAGATTCTTTTTTTTTTTTTTACTATTTTGATTTTGTTTTACTTTTTCCTAATGTCTTATGGTTATATTAACTTTTATTTGTCCAATTCTAATTTTTAGGAAGTTATTTTCTTCCTTGAGTTTTTGTTTCCTTTTCCATTTGGCTAATCCTGCTTTTTAAAGAGTTGTTTTCTTCAGTGTTGGTTTTTTTTGTTTGTTTGTTTTTTAAATTCCATCCATTTCCATTTGGTCCCTTCTATTCCTTAGAGAGGTATTTGTTTTAAGGTATTTTTGTGCTTCAATTTCCTTTTGGCTTATTCTAGTCGTTTGTTTGTTTGTTTTTAATTTAAATGTATTTATTTGTTAAATTAAAATACCTAGTTATTCCTTTCCCTCACCCCACTAAAGAAAGCATCATTTGACAAAAAGATATGTGCACATATAAAACCATATCTTACTTATTTCTCTTTTTTAGTTCTTTCTCTGGAGGTGGACATACATTAGTCATTCTTCAAACAATATTTCTATTGCTGTGTATAGTGTTCTCTTGGTTCCACTCATTTCACTCATCATGACTTTATATAGGTCTTTCCATGTTTTTAAACAATTAAACTGTTTTGTTATTTCTTCTGTTCAGTAGTGTTTCATCACAGTCACATGCCACATTTTGTTTAGCCATTCCCCAATTGATATCCCTTCAATATTCAGTTCTTTGCCACCACAAAGATCTGCTATAAATATTTTAGAACAAATAGGTTCTCTTCTTTTTTCCCATATCACCTTAGGAAATAGGTATACACAGTTTTATAACTCTGGGCATAATTCTAAATTGTTCTACAAAATGGTTGGATTAGTTCATGATTTTACCAATAGTATATTAGTGTCCCTGTTTTTCCACATCTCCAACATTTGTCATTTTACCTTTTAATCATTTTATCCAATCTGAAAGGTGTGAGATGATATCTCAGAGTTGTTTTGATTTGCATTTCTCTAATCAATAATGATCTAAGATAATTTTTATATAGTTTTATATGTAGCTTTGATTTTCTTCATCCAAAAACTCTGTTCATATCTTTTGACTATTTATCAATTAAGGAATAGCTCATAGTCTTATATAAAATTTTTTTAAACCTTTACCTTCCATCTTAGAATCAGGATTCCAAGGCAGAAGAGCAGTGAGGGGTAGGCAATGGGGGGGTTAAAGTGACTTACCCAAGGTCACACAGCTAGGAAGTGTCTCTGGCTAGATTTTAAACCCATCTCTGGGCTGACTCATAACCCACTGAGCCTCCTAACTGCTCCCCCACCCCCACTCTAGTTTTGAGAGAGTGGATTTCTTCAGTGAATTTTTTCCCCCAGCTGTTAAATTTTTCTGTCAGTTCTCTTATTATTTGGTTTTTAAACTTATTTTCAAGTTCTTCCTAGGATTCTTTTGAGGCCTTGGATTCTTTCACACTTTCTTTTCAGGCTTCACATGTTTCCTTTTTGTCGTGGTTGTCTTCTTCTGAATTCATATTTTGGTCTTCCCTATCACTAAAATAACTTTCTAAGGTCAGGTTTTTTGTGGGGGGTTTTTTGGGTCTTTTGCTTATTTTTCTCATTGTTTCCCCCCCATTACCTTATCTATCTGTTGAGGTTCTTTTTTGTTCCTGGGGTAGTGGGGTACACCACCCCAAGCTTGCAGAGTATTCTTCTCTGGTACTTGGGGTAGGACTGACTACCCTTGTTCCTTAAGCACAGTGTGTCTATCAAGGACTTGGCCCTGCTGACTTGCTTTAAGGAGTTTTATAGCTGTTTTGTCCAGCTATATTTAGTACTCCATGCTACCAGTTCCCCTATTGTTTTGTGAGCTGGTCTGATTCCCACTCTGCTGATTCCTAGCCCCTGCCAGCTGGCCTGTGCTGAGCAGGTTCCTTGCTTTGGGCTCTGGCTGCCATGTGAGGGAGTAGGTTACTTCACTGTAGTTCCAGTTCCCCCTCTCTGCTCCTTTGTAGCTTCAGGGCTCCAAAGCCACATGAGAATCGGTAGGTTTCCTTCCTTCTTTACCTGTGTAGAATAGTTCCAGCTAGGCTCTTTCTTGTTCTACAGCTCTGTTGCCTCTGGCAGAGTTGTGGAATGCTCCAAGATCTGCTGATTTTTGACGATTCTGTGCTCCCTGGGCTGCTCTGTCCTATTACCTCAATGAAATGTATTCCTCCGGCTTTCTTTTGTTTTGAAGCGATTTCTTTTCTTTTTCTTTTGGCATGTGTGGAGGGATCTGGGGATTGGAGTGTCCTTTACCCTGCCACCTTAGTTCCCTGAAATGCATATTAAAGGAAAAGGGGGTCTAATGAAGAGTAAGGAGGAAGGACAGGTGATATAAAGGCGCAGAGCCTGGAGATGGAGTGCTATATGTGAGGAACAAAGGGAAGCCTGGTTTGACTGTATCATTGAGTGAATGATGGAGAGCATATCCAGTGAGGCTGAACAAAGAAGTCAGGATCAGCTCAGTAGCTGTTTCTGTTTTATCCTAGAGGCAGTAGGAAACCATTGGAATTCACTGAGTAGAGGAGTTACATGGTCAGCATAGAGGATGGACTGGAGTGAGGAGAGACTTGCAGCAGGGAAGCTGATTAGGAAGCTGTTAAAATAATCTATTTAAGATTTGATGATAGCCTGAACTATTTGTTTAGGTGGTAGTTATGTGAGTGTAAAGAAATGTAGAAATGGTCCAATCTGACAGCTGGATGTAGGTAGAGTAAAGGAGAGTGGAGAGTTGAAATAATGCCAAGGTTATAAAGCAAGAAGAGAATGGTAACTTT
This sequence comes from Gracilinanus agilis, assembly GCF_016433145.1. Classification (NCBI taxonomy): domain Eukaryota; kingdom Metazoa; phylum Chordata; class Mammalia; order Didelphimorphia; family Didelphidae; genus Gracilinanus; species Gracilinanus agilis. Next base: position 203,180,996 of record NC_058132.1, read on the forward strand.
GTCAGAAATAGGGAAATTTGGAAGAGTTTTCGTGGGGAAGAGAATGAGTTCAGTTTTGGATATGTTGAGTTTGAGATGCCTCTATGACAAAGTCCAGTATGAAGTGTACCCTAGGCAGTTGGGAATGCAGAATTAATGCTTAAGTGTGAGAGGGGCTAGATATACAAATTTGTGAGTCATCCTCATAGAGAGGATGATTAAATTCATGAGAATGCCCTGCTTTATTAGGAAGACTTGTAAGAGATGGCATTTGAAACCATGTCCTTTGACAAGCAAACTCTGGATTTTCCTACTTTGCTATGCTGCTTTCTTACCAGGTAAGCTGTATTCCTGGCCCTTGGCACAGTGCTTTGCATTCAATAAGCACTTAATTAATGTGTTTTCATTGATGTCTACACAATTTGTTCACAATCACATATGAGTAAACATCTGAAACAGGATTCATTTCTTGATCTCCTAATTGCAAATCCAAAAGTCTTTCCATTACATCATGCTGCTTTTCTATCAAAGGAAGTTTTATTCTATAGAGGAATGCTAGAGAATAAGTATGAATATGAAAAAGGGTAAAGTACCAGATTTATATAGCCACCTTCAGTTTCTCTGGCCCATTTTCTTTTCCTATTTTCTTGTTCCATTATTAGATTTTGAAGATGTAACTGAGTTCCTTGAAGAGGTCATTCAAGCCCTGACAATGGATCAGGAAGTTCGGACATTTCAAGAAGTCATGGTTCCAGTATTTGACATTTTGTTGAGCAGAATAAAAGACTTAGATCTCTGTCAAATCTTGCTATACACATATCTAGATATGCTCCTCTATTTCACAAGGCAGAAGGATATTGCAAAAGTAAGTCCACAAATTTGAGAAGGTCCTACTGGAGCTTTTTGTGCTAAAGATCCAATATTCTCCTAACCGTGGATGATTTTCAGATGACTTACCTCATGAAGGCAAAAAAAGCATGAATTGGTTTCCTTATCCTCCTATTCCTTAGATTCTTTGCTCTTGACACAATGATCCAATTATTCCTATTCAGGCAGATCATAAGAGCTCTTTTCTACTTTCCTACAGGTTTTTGTAGAGTACATTCAGCCTAAGGACCCCAGCAATGGACAGATGTACCAGAAGACCTTACTAGGAGTAATTCTGAGTATCTCCTGCTTATTAAAGACTCCAGGGGTAGTGGAGAATCATGGCTACTTCTTGAATCCATCCCGGTCCAGTCCTCAAGAGATCAAAGTGCAGGAGGCCAACATCCATCAGGTGGAACTTCTCACTTGGATACCAGGCCCCAAGCCTTAAGGAAAACAAAGGGTCTTCTGAAAATAGTTGTAAATAAGGTGGTCTGAGCTCCTTTTAAGGGAGCAAATAATTTTCATTGATCATTATAGAAGTAGTTGGTGTTCCATAGTAACTACTGAAAGAAATAGCTCCTGTTGAAATGCCGGGAAAGCAGAAATAAAACTGGGGATGGAGTTGAGAATAGGCAGTGCATATCTCCATCCTTTGCTGCTATACTATCTTCTTTGATTTCTTCCCAAGTCCTCTGTCCTTCATTAAGTGAAGGCCCTAAAATCTCTCAGCTGAATATCACAAGCTAAGCCAAACATTTGCTTTAACCTCACATATACACTTTCACTCTCTCACTCTCTCTCTCTCCCTCTCTCTTCCTCTTCTCCCTCTCTCCCTCTCCCTTCCTCCTTCTCGCTCCCTCCCTCCCTCCCTCTCCTCAGATGAATTCACTTTCTCAGAATTCATTTTAGTTAGGCACCTAGAAATCTGATATAGTAGGTAGGGGAACCATCCAATTAACATGACTTTCTCCAAGGCAATAAAGTCTTCTGTATCCAGCACCTTATCAAGAAAACTATTATCAAGGGCCCAAAAAAGTTCCCAAAAAAAATCCGAATTGGAGATAAGGAGAAGATTAGCATGTTGTTAGAAATGAATTAACATAGTGTTTGGCTTTAAATGTTAGGAACGTAAAACTGGACTTTTTTGGTGTTGTTTTGTTTTTAATAGTTCATGGCTCAATTCCACGAGAAGATTTACCAGATGCTGAAGAACTTGCTCCAGCTCTCTCCAGACACCAAGCATTGGATCTTGTCCTGGATTGGAAACTGCCTATATGCCAATACAGGCCGTACCAAGATCTGGGCCAATCAGATGCCAGAAATCTTCTTCCAGATGTATGCTTCAGATGCCTTCTTCCTGAATCTGGGTGCTGCCCTCCTGAAGCTGTGCCAGCCTTTTTGCAAACCTAAATCCCCTAGGCTGCTAACCTTTAACCCTACCTACTGTGCCCTCAAAGAGCTGAATGATGAAGAGAGAAGGATAAAGAATGTGCATATGCAAGGTAAAACAGAAGATGTATCATCAAATCTATGTTGTATATGTGTTGACCAAAGAAGTTTCTTCTTATAATTTTACCTCTCTATCTTCTTTTAATTTTTCTTTCTTTTTCTCTTTTTTTCCTCTAAAAACCCTTCTCTCATAGAATAGTTTACCTGTCAGATCTGTGGAGAAGGGAAGAATTTATGACCAAACAAGAAATAGAGAACATCATAAGAAGTAAAATGAATAATTTTGACTATATTATGTTAAAAAAGGTTTTTGTACAAACAAAACCAATGTAACCAAGAGTAGAAGGGAAATGACAAACTGGCAGAAAATTTTATAACAAATTTCTCTGATAAAGGTTTTATTTCTCAAATATATAGAGAACTAAGTCAAATTTATAAGAATATAAATCATTCTCAAATGACAAATGGTCAAATATGAATAAGCAGTTGATGAAGCAGATGAATAAGATGAAGAAATCAAAGCTATCAATAATCATATAAAATGTTCCAAGTCCCTCTTGATTAGAAAAATGCAAATTAAAACAACTTAGGTACCACCTCACACCTATCAGATTGGCTAATATGACAGTAAAGAAAAGTGATAAATATTGGGGGGATGTGGCAAAATTGGGACACTAATGAATTGTTTGTTGGTGGGGTTATGAACTGATCCAACCATTCTGGAGGGTAATTTGGAACTATGCCCAAAAAGCTATAAAACAATGCATACCCTTTGATCCAGTAATACTAAGTCTGTATCCCAAAAAGATCAGAAAAAAGTGGAAAGGGTATACTGGTTCAAAAATATTTATAGCAGCTCTTTTTGTGGTGGCAAAGAATTGGAAATTGAAGGGATATCAATCAGTTGGGGAATGTCTGAACAAATTGTGGTACATGGTGGTAATGGGATATTATTGTGCTTCAAGAAATGATGAACAGGATGACTTCGTAAAGAGCTGTTAAGACCTATGTGAACTGATGCAGAGTGAGATAAGTAGAACCAGAAACATATTGTACATAAAAACAGCAAGCAATATTGTGGAATGATGTACTATGATAGACTTAGCTGCTCTCAGCAACACAATGATCTAAGGGACTTATGACAAATAATGCTATCCATCGTTTCACTTTAGTTTATTTGGGGTTTTTTGGGGGGGTTGATTATTCTCTTATAAAAAATGATCAATATGGAAATATGTTTTGCATGACAATACATGTATAGCCCAGATCATATTGCTTGCCAGCTCTGGGAGGGGCGAGGGAAGAAGGGAGACAATTTGGATCATATAACTTTGAAAAACTTTTGTGGAAATTTGTTATTACATGTAATTGGTAAAATAAAATATCTTTTCTTTTTGTAAACCCTTACCTTTTATCTTGGAATCAATACTGTATATTAGATCTAAGGCAGAAGAGTAGTAAGAGCTAGGTAATGAGGGTGAAGTGATTTGCTCAGAGTCACACAGCTAGGAAGTATCTGAAGCCAGATTTGAACCCAGGACCTCCCATCTCTAGGCCTGACTCTCAATCCACTGAGCCACCTAGCTGCTCCTCCCATCCCTTTCCAGTCTCTTTCTAAAGGAAAAGAGATGAGGCAGAGAGGAGAGAGGTAAGAAAGGTAACCAGAGAAGTGAATGAATGACTTTACTATGTCGGGTAATTTTCAACTGGACTCTCAATTCTATCATGAGTACTTTTTTTCTGGAATTAGCAGTCAAGGACAGGGTTACTCTGTGCTAATTTTTTTTTTTTTTTAAGGTTTAGAGAAAGAGACCTGTTTAATCCCTAAAGAGAATGATCAGGAGATACAGTTTGCCCAAAACTACAACCTGGTGACAGAGAACCTGGTCCTGACACAGTACACCTTACATGTGGGGTTTCACAGGTTTGTAACTCTGCTATTGTATAATATAATTATCTTCTATAACCAAGATTGTCCTAGATCAGTGATGGGCAAAGTATGGCCCTCGGGCCAGATATGGCCCCCTGAAATGCTCTATCTGGCAGTGGGACATTATTCCTAATCTGAAGAATACAGTGAGTAGGATACAATACAATGAAACTTCAAAAGAGTTGCCTTAGAAACAGACTAACATATGAGCATTTCCTTTCCTTTGGCCCCCTCTTGAAAAAGTTTGCCCATCACTGACCTAGGTGAATCTCAGAAGGAAAGTCTTATTCAGGACTTAAAATTTATAATAGTTTCTAAGAGAAAAAAATAGAATTTAATGTATTTGTTCTGTACTTGAGAGAACCTTTAAAAATTGTATACCAATCTCAATCTATGAAGTCTTCACTAGCACTTTGTGGGTAATGGATCAACAATTTTAAGTTTTTCTCTTACTTCTTTTCACTACACTCATTCTGGGAAGAAAATTATAATAATCAAATATTTATTAAACGTTCACTATGTTCCAGATACTGTTCATTTGGGAATATATTTGGGAATACTTTGGGAATGTTCTCAAGGAGCTTACTATATTCCATCAGAGACAACACATGGATATAAGTATATGCAGAATAAATATATGTGGAACAAATGCAAAATAAATGGCATAGCTATGGATCTTCCTGAATTCAAATCCAGCCTTAAACACTTACTAGCTGTGTGACCCTGGGCAAGCCACCTAACTTCTATTTACCTCAATTTCCTCAAGTGTAAAATGAGGATAATAATAGCACCTACTTTGCAGGGTGTTTTTTGGTGATGATCAAATGAAATAATATTTGAAAAAAGTGCTTAGCACTGTGCCTGGCACATAATAAGCCCTAAAGAAATACTTATTCCCTTCTCTTTCTCCTTCCTTCACTAGTAGTTGGGGAATCAGGAAAGGCTTCATGAATAAGGTAATCTTTGAGCTGAGTCTTAAAGGAAGCATAGGATTCTATGAGTCAGAGGTAAGAAGGCAATAGTTTATTTTAGGCATAGAAGATGGCCAATCCAGAAACATAGAAAACAGAGATGGAGTGCCATGCCTGAAGAACAGAGAGAAGGCCAATTTGGCTGGGTCAGAGTTTAGGAAAGGAGAACAGTATACAATGAGACTGGTAAGGAAGGCTGGGGCCAGGTTGTGAGGGGCTTTAAAGGTCAAACAATGAAGTTTCTAATTTATTCTACAAGTAATAGGGAGACCATGATACCCCGGTTTGAGAGTGACATGGTCCTGCTTTCACTTAAGGAAAATCATTTTGGCAATTCTATGGAGCTGGGTTGGGGTAGAAAGAGAAAAGAGGCGGGGAAGCTGATCAGGAAGTGGTACATTAGCCTTAAGTAGGAATGGTGAGGGCTCAAGCTAAAGTAGTGATTATTTGGAGTGTTGAGAAGGGAACAGATGTAAAAGTTGTAAAAGCAAAGCAAGGTCTGTCTGGCAACTGATTGGATATGTGGAGTGAGGGAGATGAAGGAGATTGAGGAGTGGAGGATGATGTTGACATTCCTAATGTAGGAGGAAATAAGGGAATCAATTTAAAAGATGGGTTTTGATAGGGGGAGATAGGGAATGAGTTATATTGTACTTAGTGAATTTGAGGTGCCTATGGATATCAAGTTTGAAATTTCTGATAGATAATTGGTACTGTGTGTACCATTCTGCTCTTGAGACATTGATAGTCTAGTTTATAGTGCAAAGGACCAGGACATTGCAGAGAGGTAGGAGTAGGAAAAAGATAAACAATATATATCGTGAAATATCCAGCTATAAAAAGGATCCCCAAAAACCTTTACATTAAACATTAGGAGCTTTTTAGAATATGAATTTTGGTGACAAGAAGGTTAGGGTTCCAAAAGCTTAAGAGTGGCTAAAATGTCTCATTCTGGCCTACTGATCAGTATTTTGTAGGATAATTTTTTCTGATTGGACTGTTCTGTAAGGGTGAAAACATCCAACACAATTAGTGGAATGTAAAGGAAGTTAGATATAACAACTTTAAGTAATTAGAGAGAATCTTACACTAGGGCTTTTCAAAATCCAGCAAAGATTTCTGAGAAAAATTTTAAATAAAATTCTGCCTATATGCCAAAAGCACTTTGAAACCTAGAATCTACCTACAGTGTCATGTAGAATAACATTTATTAGAGATTTTCTTTCTCTACCAGTGGCCTCTGTAATCAGACTACAGATGAAAATTCAGGGTGTGGTGTCCCCCAATCTCCTGGGGTTCAAAAGCAAGAATGAGTTTCATTTACTCTTCAAATAACATCTAAAGAATAATGACCATTATCTACAGAGCATAATGATCAGTTAGGCATTGGTGAGAATTTTGGCTTCTTCACAAAGAAAACTGACACTTCTTAATACTGATTTGTAAGACTTTCTCTCATTTGAAAAGTACTTAGATAATAGCCTATTTAGAATAACCTAGTTATAATTTGAAAAATATAGAACTGGGAGCTACTTTATGGCTTATCCCTTTTTTGGCTGCTGGATCTTAAGAGATCATTATTAATTTCTTCCACCAGTTGAGTTTTTTTAGCTTAAAAAATAAACCAGGTATCTGGTGTTAAGAAATCATGACTATTGCCTCCTATTGTACAAGGCTATGTGGAATTTATTAAGCACCTGCTATGTGCTAGGCACTATGATAAATGCTTTACAAATATCATCTTAACTTACAACAACCCTGTGAGGTAGATATTATTATTCCCATTTTACAGTTGAGGCAAACAAAGGTTAAGTGATTTACTCAGTCACACTGCTAGTAACTGTCTGAGGCTGGATTTGAACTCATTTCTTTCAGACTCCAGGCCACCCCAATATCCACTGCACCACACTATCTGTAAACAGTTCAACAAAACCAGCCCAGCATATCAACGGAGCCTGACAATATATGTTCAGTGTTCCATTCCTACCTGTAGTATTCCATCTCTGTAAAGAAAGGTGGGAGGTACATTTTCTCTCACCTTTTTGGAACTTAGCATAATCTTTATAAAGTGAGTTTTTTTGTTTCCATTTAGAGTTATTTTATATGTGTGTATGATATATATGCATTGTTTTCCTAATCTGCTTACTTCATTTTGCATCAGTTCATGTTTTCTTATGCTTCTTTGCAGTCATACTCATTATTAACAACATAATCTATTACATTCCATCTACCTGGATTCATGTAGCCATCACCCACTAAATGAATATCTACTTTGTTCCTATTTTTTTTACTACTATAAAATATGCTACAATTTTAGTGGCCATGGGACTGTTCTTCATTTAACTTCTTTGAAATAAATTCCTAGCAATGGGGTCTTTGGGTCAAAAGATATCTCTGTTTTAGATACTTTTTAACACAGAATACTAGATCACTTTACGGAATGGTTGGACCATTTCATTGTTTTCTAAGATAAGAAACTAGTGGGTTGTGCTCTACAGGCTACGTGACTAAAAAGTTCCTCAAGTAAATTCAGCAGATATTTTTAAGCATATGCTATGTGTGGGGATGACCTTGGGTTTTCTCCCTTTCAAGAATATGAATATTGCAGTTAAATCAGGACTCTCCTAATTGGTTCCAATTGGCTTCCATTGTGCCTCCATTTAGATTTATTTTGTCTGGTCTCCCTTGGGCAGGTTACACGATCAGATGGTAAAAATCAACCAGAGCTTGCACCGGCTGCAGGTCGCCTGGCGTGAAGCTCAACAAAGCGCCAGCCCTACTGCAGACAGTCTCCGAGAGCAGTTTGAGCGCCTGATGACCATCTATCTGTCCACCAAGACTGCCATGACTGAGCCACAGATGCTGCAAAACTGTCTCAATTTGCAGGTGTCCATGGCTGTTCTTCTTGTTCAGCTAGCCATTGGCAACCAAGGCACAGAGCCAGCAGAGCTGACCTTCCCTTTGCCAGATCAGTATAGCTCTTTGGCTTATGTGCCAGGTGAGTTGATTCTTCTTGGGAGCTTCCTGTTTACAACTGACTGACTCTGAACTGAGTCATTCCAGAAGCTTAAGCTTCAGATTTAACTCCCTCAGGGTTATTTTCAGTCCTTTTCAGAGAACAACCTTTTAATGTTGTGTATGTTGTCTAGCAGTAAAAATGTTGAAGGAACCCACTGGTATGCAAGTCAGAAAATTAGTCTTCTAAGGATTAATAAAATTTCCAGAGCAATCAGTTTTATTTAGATGCCATTATTCTTCTATAAGTTTCTACCTATATAAGGATTTCCTCAATGAATATAGTTTTTATATTACTGACTATACATAGGATGAGAATTTCAGCATAGAATCAATGATACTTTTTTTGATGTGAAGTCTTTTGGCCAGATTTTAACTTTTATTATCTATAGTCTGGTCTTCCCCAGAAATAGAATATTCTTTTTTTCTTTTTTCTTTTCAAATCCTTACCTTCTGTCTTAGATTCAATACTAAGGATTGCTTCTTGGACAGAAGAATGGTAGGCAGTTGGGCTTAAGTGACTTGCCTAGGGTCACACAGATAGGAAGTGTCTGAGGCCAGATTTGAATCCAGAACATCCCATCTCCAGACCTGGCTGTCTATCACTGAACTACCTAGCTTCCCCTATAATATTCTTTATTCATTTATTCAATAATTCATTGTCAACTTCACTAATCAATTAAGTGCCTACCTTGTGAAATGTCCCACATTGGGTGCTGGAAGAAATACAAAAATAAGGTAGTTCCTCCCCTTAAGGAATTACTATACAGTAGTTATGACCAAATAAGTATGTAATACAAATTAGAATGTACATGTGTAATAAAAGCATAAAGTCCTATAAAGGCAGATGAGAAAGAGATCACTTATCTTTTAGGGATCAGGGAAGTCTTCATAGAAGGGGTGCTATTTATTCTGGGCCTTAAAGAATGGTTAAGATGTTAATAGGCAGAGAAAACAGGAAAAGAAATTCCATCTACAGGGGAAGGCATGAGCAAAAGTGGGAAAGTTCAAGTCTTTGAGAAGACTGTCATTAAGGGGATGGCTATTAATCCAGTTTGGATAAAGCAAAAAGTATATGGAGAAGAAGAGTATGAGATGTCTAAAAAGTTAACAGCTACACCCAGAAATGTGGCATAGGAGGAGGGTATGGTTGTATTTAAGAGGGTGAATGATAAGGAATGTCATCAGCAATCAGGATATAGGGTTTTTATCCAGCTAATTGTTTAATTATCCATATTAGAAACTTTTCAAACATTCATAAATAGCAGTTAGCCTTGGAGCCAAAAAGGAAACACTAGCATAATATATCACTTTGCTAATCTCCATAATCATTGATATGATGTGTTCAGAACCCTATACCATTACTTCTCAACTTAGTAAAAATAGAGTTTCTCATTTGGCCCTGTACCTTGACTAGAATTGACCACTTTTCCAATAAGCTTACATGAATCAAATGAAAGTCTCCAAGTTCTACCACAAACGTAAGGTAACTGAGAATTTAAATGTTGCTAAGTAGGAAAGGATCAAATACACTGCCCAAGTTCCTAACCCATCAAGAAAGACTAGTGAACATTTCCATTTACAGAATTTTTTGCGGATAACCTGGGAGATTTTCTTATTTTCTTACGGCGCTTTGCTGATGACATCCTGGAGACATCAGCTGATTCTCTGGAGCAAGTTCTTCATTTTGTCACCATTTTCACTGGGAGTGTAGAGAGGTAATGTGCCAACAACTTGAATTCTGTCACTATATAGAGCTACTGAATATCCAGAGTGCTTTCAAACCAAGAATAAACAATCTTAAATCATAAGGGGATGCCTTGAGCACTTATGTTAACATTAATGACTTACCCATCCTTCCTTGGGGGTAGCCAAGAATTCCACACTTGAGAGACATAATAAGCAAAGGATTTTGCCCCCAGAGAGTTTGGCCTGCACATGAGATTCAGATGGGATTTCATCTGTTAATCCCTTGTTAAAGCAGAACCACCATCATATCAAACCTAACCAGTTACAGCTAATGACTTGTGAGTAACTGCAAACAATAATAGCAACAGTAAAGCTTGGCTTTGCAGTCCTAGATTTGGAGTCTAGAGACGAATAAAAATTCTACCTCTCTAGTTCTGATTATGGGCAAGTCATTTAACTCATCCAACCTTTAGCTTTCTCATTTGTAAAGTGGTAAAATAATACTTGCTCATACCTATCTCATATAAGAGTTATAAAAGAAAGTGCTTACAAACCTTAAAATGTTCCATAAATCTGAAGAACAGTTGTTTCTATTAGAGATGTGTTATACATTCTGCTGTATTCCAGTCTTCCCCCTTTCTAATCATTTTCTATCAAAGACAGTATGTTCATCTAAATGAAAAGATGGGCCTACATTTTTCTAATTTTTAAAAATGGAATCCAGAAGTCATTGCCTAGCTTTCATAGAACTAAGCAGTCTTAATGAGAGCATTGATTAAGCACCTACTGTGTAGGAGGCACTAAAGATGATAAAAATGATGTGTAAGTCATGGTTTCGACCTTCATGAAACTTAAAATATAATTGGGATGAAAATATTAGATATATAAAACATATAGAGAACTAAACAATTAATAAGCACTATGTGTGATAGGACTTAGAAACTCCTTGTTGAGACTAGGGTAAAATACAAACTCCTCAGCTTGGTATTTAAATTCCTCCACAATCTGGCACTTGGACTCCCTTTCCAGATTTATTTCACTCAATCTATATTCCAACCAACTGGCCTGCCTACTTACTCTTCATCAAACTGGGCATTCCATTATCTCCCCATGCATTTCCAGCTGGAATGGACTCTTCATCTCCCCTTCTTAGAATCCTTAGCTTTCTTCAAAGTTCAGCCAGGTCAAACTCCTTCCTTATTTATTTATTTGTTTGTTTGTTTGTTTGTTTTCAAGCTCCTTCCTAAGACACTCCTAATCTCCCTATATATTAGTGCTTTATTCCTTCTCAAATTCTCTCATATTTATTAACCTGTTTTACATAATGTCTCACATCATGATGGAAACTTCTAGAGTACAGGAACTATTTTTCATTGTTATTTTTGTACAGTAGTGCCTAGCCCATAGCAGGAGGCACTGAATAAATGTTTGTGGAATTGAATCAAAGATTAAAGTTCTATATTTTATAGAATTATGACCCTGAGAAGGACCTCCAAGTCTTCAGATAGGCACCACATAAGATACCTTCTTAGAAATCATGTTATGCCAAGCATTACCCCAGAAACTCATTATTTTAAAGTTGTATGCACCTGCCTTATTTGTATTAGAGAGGAGCATGGTCATCCAAATTGATCTAACTGTTAAAATAGTGAATTGCCACTAATTAGGCGACTGGTTCTACCCACACTTATGTTATCCCATCTCCTAAATACATTGTAGAATGAAGAACCCCCACCTGAGGGCCAAACTGGCAGAGGTACTAGAAGCAGTCATGCCACATCTGGACCAACCCCCAAATCCCCTGGTGTCCAGTGTTTTCCATCGTAAGCGTGTGTTCTGCAACTATCCCTATGCAGCTCAGCTTGCAGAAGCCCTTATCAAAGTCTTTGTAGACATCGAGTTTACAGGTAAGCCACTATGAAGGGCCCTGACACTTAGATACTGACAGACAGCCTGGAAAATCTTTTGTGGAGGAGGAGGCAGTAGCTACTTGAGTACCAAACTTGACCAAATCAGAGTCAGAGTCTATCTAATTAGTGCACACAGACCTTTCTTTTCCCTTATCTGGGCAAAACTGCAAAACATCAGGAGCAAAGACAACTTTTATTAATTGAGGCTTTTCCCCTGTCTGTCTGTTGGGCTTAAAATGCTGTCAGGTGGTCTTCTCTTCTTTGCTGGGCAGTGGGGCCTCTAGTTGTGGCCAGTTAGTATGCCAATAGCAATTCATCCAAAAAGCAGAATGTCTCGAGTTGTCATTCAAGCCCTGTTACATGGTAGCTCCTCATCAGTGAGAGCACTATTACGTCCAAAGCATTCTGAGCCCCAGGTTATCTGTCCCTAAGGCTAGGATGCAGTGTCATGTTCTGACTTCCTGTCTTTCAGTGTTATCGGGAACCAGTTGATCTCATGGTTGGGAGATGGAATACCAAGAATGTGGAGACTGAATTGAGCTTAGTAGAGATGTTAAATTTGGGAAAAGCTGAAAATACATCTCTTTCCCCCAGTCAATAACCATGATAATAGCTAAGAAAGTCAAGATTCTTTTTTTTTTTTTTAAACCCTTACCTTCTGTCTTAGAATCAATACTGTGTATTAGTTCTAAGGCAGAAGAGTGGTGAGGACTAGGCAATGAGGGTTAAGTGACTTGCCCAGGGTCACACAACTGGGCTGCCCCCAAAAGTCAAGATTCTGAAGTCACAGACCACTACCATATCTCCTGTTCTAGGATGAGGAATAGGTCAAGAAATATATCTCTGCATTGGATCTTCACTTCCATTGCTGCCCCTATGGCACTTTCTCAGCAAAGCTTAATGTGTGCCTTATATTTGGATTTGGTAGCCCTTACCTTCTTGACTTTTGTTTTGCAGTTTGATTGCTTTTCAGATATCTGTTGTGATATAAAGATTTCTTGCTGAGCAAGGTGTTCTATATACCCATTGCCCAAGTTATCATAAGTAAATGAGCAAACATCCCATCCTTGCCCTGGGCAGATGGTAACTGAAAGCAGATACCACAAGGGACCTTGGCAGCTTTGAAATGAAAGGGGATTCCTACTCTCCTTCTCACTCTCACTAATACCCACACCATACCTGATTATTCTTTCTTCTATTGGCCTTCTCTAGGAGACCCTCATCAGTTTGAACAAAAATTTAACTACCGACGCCCCATGTATCCTATCTTAAAGTACATGTGGGGAACAGACTCCTATAGAGAAAGCATAAAGGTAAGATGATTTATTGTGAAATCAGTCTTTTTGGGGACAACTAGGTAGCACAGCATATAGAGCACCATGCCTGGAATCCAGAGGACCTGGGTTCAAATGTGACCTCACATACTTCCTAGTTGTGTGACCCTGGGCAACTCACTTAACTCCTAATTACCTAGCCCTTGTTGCTCTTCTTTCTTATACCATATAGAAAGTGTGTTTTTTGTTATTTTTTTTTAAAAAGGAAAGAAAAGAAATCACTCTTTTTTTTTTAAAGCCCCAAGTGACTATGGTTTTATGCTGACATATATTTCTCTTGGGATGGGGTTTGTAGGGTCTAGCCGATTATGCCTCTGAAAATTTGGAGGCCATGAATCCCCCTCTCTTCCTCCGCTTCCTTAACCTGTTGATGAATGATGCCATCTTCCTATTGGATGAAGCCATACAGGTAAGAAATTGGTTTGACAGTCTCCATTTTATCAGATCATAAATTCATACCTTCTAATCATAATAGAGCGACCTTATGCTTCTATAATAAAAGCAAGATCAATCTCTCCCACTGAGCTTGAGAGTACACAAATAGAACTAGATATGGTTATCACACCTGATAGGGGAGTCTACCAAGTAGTTTCCCATTTAGCCATCAAGGGTCATTGAAGCCATCTGGGTAGGTATGAGCTGCCTCAGGAAAGAGATGAAAAGATATATTGAATCCGGACAAAGGGATTTGGTAAAATTAACTCTTACAGCCAGATCTGCAAAAATAAGAGAGCTTGGCTTAGGTTAGGTTTTTATGTGGGAAATCCCAAATTGTCAGTATTCTTCATCTCCCAAGTCATGAGGGATAATGATAGGGTATTGCTGGAAACAGTTATATTTGGGGGTTTTACAAAATATAAAACATACTTGGGTATCTTTCAACCCCTTGGGTATAATTAACCACACCTAATGGAACTGCTTATTGTTACTTCTATAAAAAGCAGCCTTCATCCACTGAGCAAAACCTCCCTTCCCCATGATGGGAGCAGGGGAGGACAACTCCCCAGATGGAAGCCAAGCAGTTAAACCTTGGGGACAGCCTACTGGGTTCGTGTAGACCCCTTGTTGATTAGCCATGCCCACTGCTACTTATGTGGAAACACCAAAGAAGATTTTATCTTGTGTTACTTTTCTCAACCTGGCATTTTTGGGCAACGTTCTTTATAAACTCAGGAGAGTAAGAGAATAGGCCATGTCATGGACAGATCTTCCTCCCAGCAAGAGCCACTGTGACAAAAAGGCAAAAGAGATGGTATTTGCCTGTCATAGTGTTTCCTATAAGAACATCAATAGAAACAAACTTCTAAAGAAATGCAGTCCTTTTTACAAACTTGATAGAGCTTTCTTAATGACAAAAGTATCCTGATTATTTGTCTTCTGATTACGGAAAGAGCACCATGGACTTTGAGGGCCAGCATTTAAACCTTGACCTTGGGCAAGTCAGCTTCCCTTTCTAGTATGTTTCCTCAACTATAAAATGAGAGTATTGGACTATATGATCTCTAAGGTCCCTTATTATTCTACATCTATGATCCTCTGATTCTTCCTAACTTGCGTAGTTGACCTAAGTATTCATTTTCACCTCACATACACAGTTTTACTGATATTTAATGTTTAGAACTTCACAGTCTTCTTATCTAATCCATATCTGAACCCTCTATTGTACCCTTGCAAGATAAATAGTCATCTAGCCTCTTTATGAATACTCTCAAAGGTGGAAAAACTTGCTATTTATAAAATGGAGATAATAGGACCTACCCCATTCCTACCCCATTTGTTAGGGGAACAAAATGAAATAATTGTAAAGCTATTAGCACTGTGCCTGGCACTAGTAAGCTATAAATGTTAGCTACCATCATCATCATTATTATCTCCTGAAGTAGCCCATTTCACTTGTCAACAATTCCAATTAGGAAACTTTAGAACAGTTTAGAGCTGACATCTATATCTCTTCAACTTCTACCTATTATTCAAGCCCCATGATGAGGTATACAGGGTGTTCCAAAAGTCTTAGTGTTATTTTAAGCTTTGATATCTTAAAGTTTTAAACTCTAAGTAAAGATACCCTCTAGAGTTCCATTTTTCTTATATAGTCTTAGAAAATCTCATCTACAGTGACTTATACTAACCTTTTTTTTTAATTCAGTTTCATTTTAAGCAGATCCTTAAAGTATTTTCCCTCCCTTGACTCTCATTTTTCCTTATTATCTAGCTCACTGCCTTGTGCAAAATAATCCTTTATTGTTTTTTGAATTGAAAAAGATTTAATTAAGAATCTTGGTTCATCCCATTAATTGTTTCCATTTTCTTTAGTACTTAAGCAAGATAAAGATTCAACAGATCGAGAGGGACCAAGGTGAATGGGACAGTTTGTCTCCAGAGGCCCGTAGAGAAAAGGAGGCCAGTCTGCAGATGTTTGGGCAATTGGCTCGATTCCACAACATCATGTCTAATGAAACCATTGGTACCTTGGCCTTTCTGACATCAGGTAAGGTCAGGAAGATCTGCTTTTCTGAAAATTAGTAAGTGGCAGCACTGAACTTCTTTTGGAGAACCTGGACCGCTAAACCTAGAAATCTGATTGACAGCATCTTTGTTTCTAAGATTGGGCAGTGGATCATTGAAGAATATTTCATATCAGGCTTGTTGGATAAATGAATTGATCAAGCTTTACTTAATTCAAGGTCTGTTTTCAGTTGAGTTTCTGTGTAGTTGGCTTTGGCATAAAGAGCCTGAGCCCTCCTATGGTTAGAATAAATACATGAATCCCTAAGGAATTCCACTGGTATATGAAGTCCCTGTTCTCCTTAACTACAACCTCACTCCTGAAGAGAAATAGGTATTTTACCTGTCCTGCCTACAGATAGTAAAAAATTGCTAACAGTTTGAGTTCTTAGGGTGTCATCCATTTATGTTCCAGAGATCAAGTCCCTCTTTGTACATCCCTTCCTGGCTGAACGCATCATCTCTATGCTGAACTACTTCCTGCAGCATCTAGTTGGTCCTAAGATGGGAGCCTTAAAAGTCAAGGACTTCAGCGAGTTTGACTTCAAACCTCAGCAGCTCGTTTCAGACATTTGCAACATCTACTTAAATCTTGGGTACATGAAAGTAGATCTTTTCGGATCAGAGAGAAGGCTGAAATGATTTTTTAAAATGTGGTATTGATTGTGGGGTGGCAGAATGATTATTTTGTGGAAACATGAATGTAATGATGTATTTATAATTTCTTTAAAAGCATGTTTTGAGAATTTAAACTTTACCCTAATGAGATTCAATATGATGTGATGTGTGGAAAAATCTTAAGGGTGATAAGTCATTTGCCCACCATATATAGAGTTAAATTTGAGGGGCTCTAGATTGATAAGGAAAATAAATATAATTTTTAAAACTCACTAGTAGGAAAAACTCACTAGGCTTTTCATCCAGAAAGTTGCATGTAGTCTTCCTATATTACATTTACAATCAATTCTGAACTACAGTATACTTCTCCTTTGTTTGACCTATTCTTTTCCACATTGTGTCTCTCTGATGCTGGCCATCCAGTGACGAGGAGAATTTCTGTGCCACTGTGCCCAAGGATGGGCGATCTTATTCTCCGATACTCTTTGCTCAGACAGTCCGAGTCCTGAAGAAAATAAACAAGCCTGGAAATATGATTGTGGCTTTCAGCAGTCTGGCAGAGAAGATCAAGGTGAGCCAAGGAAACAACATTGTTTGGCTATTTACATCCTGTACTAAAACCAGGCTGCCACTTCCACTACTCGCAAAAAATGTTGCTTTGAGGAAATGTAAAGAAGGTATATAAAAAGAGCTTTTTCATAGGTTAATTAATGATTTGACGTATGCTCTTCCAATCAATTTCATTCATTTGAAATGCTTAAGTGAAAACTTCATTGAAAACCCTACTGTGGGTAGAGACTAATGTAAAAATACATGTATTCTACTTTCCAGGGGTGATTTGTAGGGGCGAGCATGGTAGGCAGCTCAAGGAGGCCTAGCATAAGAGCTATTGAGACAAAACTCCCCAACCTAAGTATATGTTTTACTGCTATTAATTCATCTCCTCTAGATCTCGTCATTCTTTTGGCTGATTTACATTGTTATATTTCTGCATTGTTTAAAGCTAAAATAGTTCACTGTTCCAATATAACAGGACTCCATTAGCAGTTATCTTCTTTCACAGAAGATAAAACTGAAATGGAAATGATCAAGAGGTTCAGTAAAGAAGCTGGGACCCAACCATCCTTATACATAGACTATCTAGTGCATTCCCTTTTTAAAGACATCATTCCTTTTCCTTAATTGAACTAATTTTCAGTGAGTGAGGCTTTCTTTATACTTAGAACCTGAACAATTTACTGGGCTGGTAAAGAAATTAAGTAATGGTAAAGCCATGACTTAAACTCAGGTAACAGTTTAGTGCCTTGCTTATGATAGTTGACCACTGATAGCTATATTTCCATATGTAAAATTTCATTGCTCTTGTGGTTTCTCTACCTAAAACCAGAAATAGCTTTTCATATTTATATTCAGTCTACATGGGAGATTCTGTAACTATGCAAATGATGACCTTATCTGAATTCTGACATTTAGGAAAACAGGTGGAGGAAGAGAAAAGGTTCTTTTCTATTGTGTTGTTTGACCTTTTCATACCAACATTTGGAACTCATTTCTAGCTCAAAGCAGCCAAGATGAATTTTTGTCTAAAGGCAAGATTGGTCATCTTCCTTGTGTCTGCTTAGACGTTCATGATACCTTCTTGGTGAAAAAAATAAGCATTAGATTCACTTATCAATGCCAAAATGTTAATGATTGAGTGTTCAGGCATAGCCATTGAGCCATCCATAACCAGTTGCTTTGTAAAGGCAGCACTAACCACATGGTTTATTGTTTTCAGTCTCTTGCAGATCTCCAACAACAGGAAGAAGAGACCTATGCAGATGCCTGTGATGAGTTTCTAGATCCCATCATGAGCACACTGATGTCAGACCCTGTGATGCTGCCATCTTCTAGAGTCACTGTGGATAGGTCCACAATAGCCAGGCATTTGCTCAGGTATAGATTCAAGAACTAAACAAAGCTCAAGAGCAGAAACTATGTATTTTATTTCTCTGGTACCATCTCTTTCCCTAAGCACAAAGTATAGAGGTGTGAATACAATAAGTTTTCTCTATATTTATTAATTATTTGATCTCTCTCTGTGGATAATGTAGAGAAATTTAATGCCCCAAAAGTAGGCTAACTAGGAGCTGTAGTTCAGTGGTTAAGAGCCCTGGGTCTGGAGACAAGGAGACCTGAATTCAAATCCAGCCTCAGACACTTCCTAGTTGTGTGACTTTGGACAAGTCACTTAACCTCTGTATGCCTAGGAGGCAGCTGAGTAATTCAGTGGGTAGAGTGCTGGACCTGGAGTCAGAAAGACCTGAGTTCAAATGCAGCCTTAGATACTTCCTAACTATAACTCTGGAGAAGTCACTTAACATCTGCTGACAAAAGATCCACTGGAGAAGAAAATAGCAAATCACTCCAGTATCCTTGCCAAGAAAACCCCATGGATAGCTATGGATAGTGAAGAATCAGACACAACTGAGTGACTAGACAACAACAAACTAGGCACCCCATTCAGAAATGCATATTCATAGGGCAGCTAGGTAGCACAGTGAATAGAGGCCTGGGCCTAGAGTCAGGAGGACCCAAGTTCAGATCTGGCCTTAGTACTTCCTAGCTTTGTAACCCTGGTCAAGTCACTAACCCCAACTGCCTAGCCTTTACCACTCTTATCTTAGAACTGACACTAAGATAGAAGATAAGGATTTATTTTTTTTAATACATATTCGTACTTTATCAATTCTTTCTTGAGAAAATCAACAAATAGCATACATTGTGAAATATGTCAGTTTGAATTTGTCTTCATAAAACTTTAGTATGGGTTAACTCTTGTCTTAGTGCTGCAGTTGTTCTTGGCAGTGGCATGAAAGCTTTCCTCAGCCTTCTGCTTCAGCAGCTACCTGGAACTGAATATCACCTACAGGGGCAAAATACTATTTCTTAAGTAGCTACTTAAGAATCTTTACCATTGCTGTTTTTAGCAGCAATTGCAGGCAGAATTAGGGACTGAAAAGATCTTTGTCCTTACAAGTTGGTCTGAATTTGGTGGAAGGTTTTTTGTAACCTTTAAAGAATAATACATATAAGGGATGTTTCAATGGAGAGTAGGAGGAAGTCACCGGGAAGTGATATGGTTTTAAAAACAAAGGAACAAACATCAGTAAATGTATTTATATAAAGGCAGACAGCACGCAATGTGAAGTCAGGAAGATCTGAGTTCAAATCACACATCTAACACATACACAGATCAGGACCCTGAACAAATCCTTTAACTTTTTTCTAAGACTACAAGGTGCAGAACAGTGATTGATTTGCATTTGGTAGAGAACATTTAGTCACAAGGAGCTCTCTAAACCAATGAAACCATAGATTTGGACAAGAAAAGGAAAGCCACATCACAATTGGTGATATTGGGTATATGACACTGTACTAGGTTGTACTTTTTCACATTTTTGTAAAATTTTCATATTGTGATAGCCTTGATATAAAGAGGAAAATTTTAGCATCACACAAAAATTATTAAACCTTCCCTTCTCTTAGAAAATCCTATTCTCTAGTTGGCCAACATAACTCAACAATATTATGAGTCAAGTGGATATTTTACAAGGTCTCTTCCCCATTTTAGGATCATTACCCACATGGTAACTCAGCCTTTTATAACTTTTAAGAACTTATCATATCACCACTAGCAGCTCCATATAGATAGCTTGTATATAAATTCCTTTAAGCCTCAAGGAGACCTGAAGCTTGAATGCTGAAAGATGAGTCTTAAAGCCTCTATTATCAACTAAGTATTGCCTGGGCCATAACATTTGAGAAGAGGGAAGAGAAAGGAAGGGAAACCTTTATAGAGTTTCTACTATGTGCTGAACATTGTGTTAAGTGCTTTACAAATTTTATCTCATTTGATCCTCACAGCAACCCTGGAAGGTAGATGCTATTACTATCCCCATTTTACAGTTTAGGAAATTAAGGCAAACAGGTTAAATGACTTGCCCAGGATCAACGCAGCTAGTGTCTGAAGACATATTTTAAGTTGGAAGTCTTCCTGATTCCACGCCTATCATTCTATCCACTGAACCACCATTTGGGCGTTTTGTTTTATTTTCAGAAAGAAAAGAAGCTAATTTATACTAGAAGATTCCCCTGGAGAGTCCATTTAGGCAGCAAAGTGGTACCGTGAATAGAGTGCTAGACTTGGAGTCAGAAAGGCCTGATTTCAAATATAGTCTCAGATATTTACTGCTGGTGACCTTGGCAAGTCAACCAATCTCTGTGTGCCTTAATTTCTTCATCTCTAAAATATGAATAATAATAGGGCTTACTTCCCATGGTTGTTGTGAGGATAAAAGGGCTTTACAAACTTAAATCACTATGTAAATGCTAATTTTGGGGGCAGCTAGATGGCTCAGTGATTGAGAGCCAGGCGTAGAGACAGGAGGTCCTATGTTCAAATATGGCCTCAGATACTTCCTAACTATGTGACCCTGGGCAAGTCACTTAACCCCCATTGCCTAGCCCTTACTTACCACTCTTCTGCTTGGAACCAATACTTAGTATTGATTTTAAAACAAAAGGTAAAGGTTTTTTTTTTTTTTAAATAAAATAAAATAAATGCTAGGGTTTTTGTTTTTTAGAGCAAAAAGTTAACTGTTTTTGAATGTCACAGACCCTTTTGGATATCTGATGAAGCCTGTGGATTTCTTTTCAGAATAATATTTTTAAATATATGGTATAAAGTAAAGAGATATTTTTTCTCCCATTCGAGTTAATGGACCTCCTGAAATCCATGGATCCGAAGGTCAAGGACCCCTGCTCTAAAGTCTAATTTTCTTAATCTCTGCCCTTCCTAAACACACAAAATGAGCATTTCAGACAATAGGTTGACCTGTACTCTGAAAGTCAGTCACTGATCCTCCTTATTAAAAAGTGAGGCAAAATCTAACATTGCTTGCCTCAGTGACCTGCATTGTTAGATATTGTGATGGTAAATTTCTTTCTTCCTTCTCTTTATCCCAGCGATCAGACTGATCCCTTTAACCGTAGCCCCCTAACTATGGACCAGATCCGGCCAAACACAGAACTGAAAGAGAAAATCCAACGGTGGCTCGCAGAGAGGAAATTACAGAAGGAACAACTTGAGTAAATAACTGTGAATTTAACAAACCAAAAGCCAACCCCAAGAATGTGGATAAAGAATATAGTCTATTGATTTCTCTCTATCTCTCCTCTTCCCTTCCCCCAACCCTTTCTCTCTTTCCTTCTCTCCCCTCTCTCACTCTCATGATCCCTCTCCTCTCCTCTCTCTTCCTTCCCTCACCTTCAGTCTCTCTCCCTTCTCTTCTCTATCTTCCCTTTCTTTCCACCTTTCCCTCAAATGGAGAATTGCTATTGCACAGATAATGATAGTTACAACTCAAATCTGTGCTCCTCTGGCTTGCTGATAATTATCCTTTATTTGACATCACCAAGTTTAGAAAGTCTCCAACTTTCACCTTTTTGTGTCCTCTTCTTCCTTTATTTTCCCCCTTCAACTTAGACTGTAATAATTTCAGCTTTACTAAAGCTTCCTTATGGTCTCAGTATGGGAGAGGCTAATTCCTTATTGCTTTTCTCTTAAGTACTGGCTACTTACCATGTAAATTGCTCATTATTTTTTTATTCACTGCTATTAAGGACTTGACGTCACATATTTCGGTGGCAATTGGTATCACCAAAAAAATATTTTGGCCAGGTCCCTATCATTCTGTAAGCTGGACTTCAGCCTTTCTCCTTGTTACAGCTCTGTGATGTTATTGATACTTGTGTTAGATAATAACAAAATTTAATGTGAATAAATGCCTTGATGTTTGCATAGATAGGCTTTCGAAAAGAAAGTGATGCACAGGATGGAAAGAGGTTATCTTATGCAGTTTCTGTCTGAAGTCATCAGTTGTGTGATCTTGATGTTTGTTATTTTGGAATGGTACCCAGGGATACCATCTTATCCAAACACTCCCCTGTGGGGAGTCCTTTCCAATTATAAGGTAACACTACAATATTTTTATGAAGATAAATGGGACATAAGTAGCAGCTTTGACACTTCTAGTCTGTGTGTTCTAGGATAAAGGCATACATGTATTGATTCCTCTGGCACCTGCAAAAAATTTTTAAAAATTGTAACTGCGGGAACTAGAATTAAGTAGGAGAAAGTGTGACAAGTTGTATTATGACAAAGGTCCTTTCCTCTCCATGTCATTTGAAATCACTAATATCCAGCCAACAGCCATCTTGATCAACACAAAATCTGTTATCTCTGTGTGTATATGTATTATTTAGGTATAGTATAAACTGCATGTCAGTTTATATTTGTGCCTCTTGCATGATCATATGTGTGCAGTGTAATGTATAGACACATTTGCTGACACTTTCATTCTAGCTAAATATGAGTCTTAGATTGTAAAGAATGTATATTAATGTATATTTGGGCCTCTGGCCAGAGGATCTGACAGAGCTGGTCCTAGCCCAGCAAGTAGCTTGAGAAAAAATCCTTGAAGGCCACAGACATTTTGCATATTTGCCAGTGAGTTTCAGTCCTATCCTCTTTAGGATGGATGGACTGTGATGATAGGCAGGCCACATTTGTTGAGTTTTATAAATTGAGTTCCCCACTTATGTGCTGGAAAATGCATCATAGTTCAAAACTTTTCCTTCCCTCAAGGACTGTTTTTATATGTATTATACCTGTAAACGTAGAAATTCCATAACTGAAAATTAATTTAACATGTTTAAATGTTGTTTTTTTAAAGGAAGTAGGGAGAGTTGATCTGATTTAACATACATTAGGATGGGCTCTGACCTCTTTAAAATGAGTTGGTATAGGTCTCTGGACAAATGTCCATTGAAAGTAGTTGTAATAGGTTATCACTGTCTCAGTGTTTGTCTCATTTGGAAAACCATAAATCAGGTGGGCCAGAAAGGGTGTTCTAGATTGTGAGATGGCTACCACCTAGTGCTGTGATTATATTGATCTACAAACCCAGGATTCTTTTACCAATGCCAGGATATGTTTGAGTTGCTCCAGGATTTGTTTATTATCTTGTAATTTGTTTCACTTCAAATCCATAACCTGTAGCATTCTAAGAATGAATTGTATACAGAATCAAGCCATCTAGCTACTACTGATATGTCTCTTACACATATATTTAGAAATAAAACAAACATAAAGCTTTACAGGGAAAAGTGATTGAAAAGGGTGAGCAATGAAACTTCAAGTCAGCTGTTTCCAGCAGCTTTCTCAATTAACAACCTCTATCTATGCTGCCTCTAGGATATGTAGTTGTATTGTATTTCTTTCTGTGTGTGTGGCCTTTACATTGTAAGCCTGTAAGCCTTTCTTGGCAAGCGTTTAAAAATCTACTTTCTTGAAAATCTCCATGTATGGCTGCAGCACTAGCAATAGTGCCTATCATCTGCTGCTGAATTCCTTTAAATTCACATCACAGTCCAACAGAATGGAAGAAGTATGTAGTTTAAGGCTACGAATTGGTGGTGAAGCCATTGCCCCCCTGTGCCTTTCTTTCTCACAGTGAACTGAATTAAGGGCACCTCTGAAAAAAAACTTCAAATAATCATCTTCTATAGACAAAGGTATAAATGAAGCTCAAGGAAATGTCTTCATTTCCAGCAAACTCAGAAGCAACTCAACATATAAATTTAAGATTTACATGTTGAAGGGTCTTAAAAGAGGTTTCTTAAAGAGTTGGAACATTTGATAAGAAAATAAAGACTAATCAGTTCCAACACTGCTCATAATTTCACGAGTGATATTAAAATTGAATATTTAGTAGGTTTTATCAAGTGTTACAAGGTTGTTTTTTTTTAATACAGTTCTTAATGTGTGTATGAAAATTGGAAGGAACATTTCCATCTTTGCAGCTGGTAGCTGTGATTTTTTAAAAATAGTTAAAAGGTGTCCCACTGTAACAAGGCTGTTTTGCTTAATCTGATCTGGTTGCTGTGTCGCCATTAGAGAAGGCATCAGCTCCTCAGGTGCTTTTGCAAGCCCGAGTCTGGTACTGCATTGTGTTGCAGTATCACGTGAGGAAATAATCCATGGGCCCTGGCTAATAAATAGAAAAAGAATCCGAAGAAGAAAAATGGAGAACCAAAAAAGTTTTGCCATTGAAATAATACGTGGTCATCCGAACTGTGTGTAGAAAGGTTCCAGGGAGATTACGGCTTGTCAATCTTTTGCCTGGGTGTTTGTGCAGAACTTGTATTTAATAAACCAATACCTGCCTAGAGCCACCGTCACTACTTCCCGCTCTCTTTATTGCTGTCTTCAGTCGGGTGCGCTTCCCCTCCCCTCGTCCCTCAAGGCAGCCTACCAAGCTCTCGGGCCCCCTCTCCCCCGGGGCCGGGGCTTAGGGTCCGAGCCCGGAAAGTCCTCAGGGCTTATAAGGGGCGAGAGAGCAAAGGGAGCTATGCTGGAAGAGGTTACCCTCATCAGGGGAACGTACACAAGACTCCGGGTTCCCGGGGGCGGGATGGCAGCAAGGCTGCTGGGCACACCGCGGTCTCCAATAAACGTTTTCGGTTTGGAAATCTGTTCACTTTCTGTTTTATTTAAGGAAACCCGTTAGGAGAGAGTAATGACGAGGCCAGGGTCACAAGGAGGGTCAGGACAAGAGCCCGAAGCGCCTCTCTCGTTCCAGGGCTTACTCTCAACTGGAGTACCTGCACAATAATAAACAGCATCTCACACTTCGGGAAAGACGTAGAGCCCACCGGCAAACTAAAAGGGTGGGGGAGGGCGGGAGGGAATAGCGCGTGCGCAATGCAAAGTCCAGGGCTCTTCACGCAGGCTCCTTTCCTAACTTCCGCAACCCGTTCCGTCAGTTCCTAGCTCCTAAGGTTGTCCAAGTAATCGCCTGTTTGGGTTTTTCTTTATGTGCTTCTGGAGGCCACAACAAGGCACATGTAATACATAAAAAAACTTTTTTCGTGGCTGTTATCATCTCTCTGGATCCACCCTCTCTGAGGCAAATGAATTAAAAGTTCCTGGCCTTAAACATCCTAGAGGCGAGGCGCGCTACAGACGCCCTAGTTCGAAATGGGGCGAGGAAAGGTCCGAGGTTTGGGTCCTTCCGGAGGGTGACATTCAGCGGGGAGCCTGCGGCCCTGAGTGAGTGAAGGACCATTCTTACCAGCTGTCTCCTTCATTCCCTCTCGCTATGGCCCAGCTGGTTCGTAACGCCATCGAGAAGGCTCCATCGCTGCTTAACGGTGAGTAGACTCAAGTCTTTTGCCCTGACCGGTCGGACTGGGCCGGGGAAGTGGGAGGAGAGGAAGGGGACCTCCGGGTAACTCGAGGGCCTGTCCAGGGCCGCCCGGGCCATTCGCCTTCCCTCCCCAGGATTCCTGGTTGTGGGCTCTATTAATACCTGGTCTGGGAAGACATGAGCGACCCCATTTCGGTTCCTTTCGTGGCGTGGGTGGGGGTCGTGTCCGAAGCTCCCATCAGGTCTGCTCTGCGTACTCCCCTTTACTTGCTTCTGTTCGCTGGGCTATATATTTCTCTGAATCCTCCTAGTTTGGAGGTTCTTAGAACAAAGGGGAAAGAGAGGCAGCGGTCCTGGGGACCAGTCCCAGCCCCAAGAACCCAGCAGTCCACGAAAGTGCTTTGAATCCCACAGAATTAAGGTTCTGTTTCCATTCTTCCTTCCAGGCGACCCTGTAAGCTATTCATTGCACGTAAATCTGGGCCTGGGGTGTGTTTCTGTGAGTTTAAACTACAGGCATCCCAAGAACCAGAAGAGAATTGAGCTTGATGAAAACAAGCTTGAGAGATGGACATTGTGGTGCAGGGAGAAGAGTAATGATGACCTTGGAACCTGGAAAGACTTGGTCCTGAATACTGGTTCTAACAACAGTAGCTTGGTGTCTTTAGACTGCTTACCCACTTTAAATCTCCGTTTAAGCAATTACAATGGTATTTTGTACTGCATATTATAGGGTTGTTTAGGTGAGTAGAGAGATTTGTAAATGTGAATAGATGCCATCCAATCTGGCTAAGGGATAGGACATTTGGCAGGAATTGAATCACTGATATTTTTTGGATAATTTTTTATATTTGATAACTTTAAATTATGAATAATAACTAGCATACTGGATGAACCATTTTTAAAATGCTTATCGTGGATAAATCTTTTTTTTTTTAATCAAAAGTCTACTTACTTTATGCAAGGGATTCCTTTGAATCCCCTCTAACTCCAAACCTTCCATCCCAAATAACAAGTTTCTAGGTTCTAACAATTAGAGCTGATGTGCAGCATCCCTATTTTAAATGAAGCCTTGAGTGGTGGTAGTTACATGGCTAGCTTAAGTATTACAGCCAGAATTGGAACCCATCTCCTGATTCCACATCTGAAACTTTTTCTGTTGTAGGAAACATAAGAAATAAGTTTTCTTATTTTAAAAGATAAGTACTGTTTAATTCTGTGCTTGACACAATTTAATTCTCTTCAGTTTCTTCCACCATGCAGCCCCTCCTTGGTAGTAGACTAGGCTTATTCCTTGTCCTTTTATTCATGCAGGTACTAAAAGGGATAGTGCCAAACTTGCAAAAGCCATAGATAGTCTCTTTATGTTTTCTTATAGGATTAAGTTAATAAAGAATTACTTTTTTAGCATTTTGCCAATGAAACAGTCATGTTTGTGAAATGTCCTTTAACTGAGAAAACATCTGGAAGTCAAATATGATACACATTCTCATTCAAACAAGATAAATGGAAGGGACTTCCAAAATAGAGGTTTTTTTACTATCTGTATTAGATTATCCACTTAGTGTGTTACCAGTGAATATTGCTTTTGGGATCTAAGATACTTTTCACCTTACCCCCAACAACCAGCACCTTCACCAGCTGGTGTGTAATGAAGGGTTATAGATTGGTTTTACTAATCAAGACAGAAGAATAAAGATAAATAGTAAAAATATCATTATACATTCTCAAGTAAAACATAAATTTTAACATTATTAGCATTATTATTTGCTATTAGACAGTTAAATGGGTAATTGAGAGGTATTTGAATTCTAGAATTTATAGCAAAAGAGGTTGGTGGAGCTAAGTCAGTAACAAAATAGACATGTTTGATTCAATCTAATAATTAGTCCAGTGTGTGTGTGTGTGTGTGTATGTGTGTGTGTGTGTATGTATGTTTTGAAAATTGAAATATCTGCTGCTTATATTTTAACTTCGTCTTGGTGGAGTTCATAATACATCATAATTTTATAGTCATCAAACTTCTCAAATGATTATTTAACAAATTGATTCTCAGTATAGTATAAATCTGTGATTATGTAAATGTATACTCTAATACTTCAATACATATAAAGCATCTAACTTTGTCAATGTGGAAACTTTTACACCAGATAAATTACAGCTTATCTCTAACTTAAAGGATCTCACCACTTGTGATAAACCTTTCCAGACTTGATTAGGTTGGCCCTCAAACAACAATGTAGTGAAACTCATGACAAACCTGTGCTCTTGTCTTTTCAGCGTAGGTAGGACCTGCCAGAGTTTATATTCTCCTTAAATAGGGCATTGAGAACCTCAGTTCACCTCTATGTACAGTAAAGTGTCAAGAATAGAAAATTTAACCATTCCCCACAACCCAATCCTACCCCTGAAGAAAAAAAAAAGATCAAATTAAAAGAACACGAGTCAAGAAACTTCATTTCTAGTCTCAACTTGGCTATAATGAGTTTTATAATCTTGAGTAAGTCATTTCACCTTTTCTGTGAAATCAGATATTTAGACTAAATTAAAAACATACATTAAACCCCTCCTTTTATGTCAGTCACAGTGCTAAGTGATGACTAAATAATATCTAAAGGCCCTTCCAGCCTTAAATTTTTTATGAAACCATTGGGAAAAAAAGCAACGTAATTAACTTGAATTTGAACTAGGTTTTTTTTTTCTGGTTTTATTTTATTTTTTTAAGAATATTTTTTTCATGTTTACATGATTCATTTTCTTTCCCTTCCCTCTTCCATACCCTCTCCCAGAGCTGACAAGGACTAGTTGTCTAATACACTTTCTGTGTACAATGTTCTTCTGGTTCTGCTCATTTCACTTTGCATCAGTTCATTGAATGAAGTGGTTTTTTTTTTTTAATTGTATTGTCCTATTCAAACCATGCTTCTTGTTTGACCAACATAAAGTCTTTTCTATATCATTTCTTAGAGATTTTGTATCTACTTAAATATTTAATACTAGAAGGACTCTTCGAATGTCATCTAGTCCATTCCTTTCATTTTATGGATGAAAAAACTGAGGCCCAAAGAATCTAAGACGTGTATGAAAGCTATACAGGTAGTAAATGGCAGATCTGGGATTTAAACCCAGGTCTTCTGACAAAAACCTAGTACTCTATTGTACCACATTGCCTTCCAGTGAATAATTGAAGTTCACAGGGAAGCCTCAAGCCTCATATTTGGCATTAATTTTTCTTCTCACCAAATCCAATAGAAAAATTGCTAACACTAAAAACTCAGTGGTTTTAAGCAAAAAAATTTTTCCTTCCCGAGCTAGGTAATTCAAATGCTAATCAGAAATACAATCCAAGGTAGCACAGTGGATAGAGAGCCAGACCTAGAGACCAGGAGGTCTTGGTTCAAATTTGGCTGCAGACATTTCCTAGTTGCGTGATCTTGGGCAATTCACTTACCCCGCATTGCCCAGCCATTTTCTTTCTACCTTGGAACCAATACACAGTATTGATTCTAAGGCAGAAGGTAAGGGTTTAAAAAATTCCAATAGGAAGGAGGGAGGAAGAATAAACAAGGAGTATGGGTATTTATACTTTATTGTATGTTCACAAGTTTGTTCTGTTAATTGCTTTTATTGTAATGTTCCCATTCAAAAAAGCCATCATCTTACTATTGTTACTGCTATAGTTCTGTAACTAACTACTTTGGTGTAAGTAGTGGCTTCAGTTAACTCAGGAGACAAATTTTTCTTGAATTTTTAACATAAATATCTAACAACATTTAATCTTTGTTAAATACTACATTCTTCATCCTAGCTGCTACAGACTTTTGCAGTATTGTTTCTACTGCTTTTGAGGGAAAAACAGCTGTGCTTTTGTTAAAGAAAGGTTCCATCCAGCACATATTGATAATAGATACTAAAAATGGATGCTTTTGATGTAATTCCATTTGGATCAAATTATCCATGCCAAATATTGTGGCAGGTCTTCAATCTGGTTCAAAATGTACTATTCTTCCCTCCCCCACTTACTCTAGTCCAGTCTCTATCAAGTATTTATAATAAAATTACTGTTACTTCCTTAATTTATAAGACCAACATGTAAAAGCTATGTAGTTAAGTGGATTTGCCATTCATAAACCAGCCAACAAACAGTGCTAGTCCTTGCATAATAAGTGTGCTTAAAGGCTTCCTGCCTGATTGAACTTCCCCTGTGACACAGGTGTTAGGCATCTTTAATAGCTGCTTGTTACTAGGGAGCAGCTTTTAGTCTTCATACAGGGTGCACATTTGGTACAAGCAGTGAATGAATGTGATGCATGAATAAATATTTGTGTCCAGCCCACACATCTGCTTCTTTCAGTCTCCAGTGAGTTCATCCTAGGCTTTTTTGGGTTTTTTCTTCCAGCTGCTGTAAGTTATTCGAAGCCTCGATTGGCTATATTTTGGCACTATGCCAAGGTTGAGCTGATTCCTCCAACTCCTGCTGAGATCCCTGGAGCCATTGAGGGCCTGAAAAAAATAATTGTATCAGCTCGAACTGGTAGCTTCAGAAGTCTCACAGTTAAGGTAACCATGGCCAAATGAAAATGGATGTGCATAACAAAAAATGTTTTCCCCTGAGGGCTTTCTGATCATTTTGATTAACACGTGTTTTCAAGTGAAGCTGAATCTAACAGAATGTAAGCTCCAAATTAACTGTCTGGGAAGATTTTTACCTTGCTAATTTCTCCATAGTAGAGATCAATGTGCAACCCCATTTAAAGCAAGGAACTGACATTTCCGTTAGGTAGCTCTTTTCTTAATTTTACATTGGTTTCTGCTTTGATGGTTGCACCAAGATCCAGTTGCTTACTTTTACTGAATCCATTTTTGTGCATTTCTAGCTTTGAGATTCTCTAGTTCAGCAAAAAGGTATATTTGGATACATCATAAGCAGATACATCAAGGCAGTGCTTTCCTGGAGGAAAAAAAACCCAGACCTGGAAAGTATATTATATGATATGAAGGAATATTAAATTGCATGAAGATAAAAATCTAAAAGCTATAAGGATTGGAGCTTGGAATTCCATCTAGGCTATGGGATGCAAAGGGAATAAATTACTGCTGAGTTGGCACACCCACATCCTGAAAAACTTAGTAATTTTTCACAGACTCAAACTTGCAAAAAGTCATTGTAAATTTAATGCAAAGTAAAAGAAGCCTCAGCCAACTCCCCAAAGAAAGGAAGTCTTGAGTTCACTGTGAAAATAGTATCATGTTTTTCTTTTGAGAGTTTGTTTTATGTCTACACAAGAGTGCTTTTGAAGAACTCATTTAAACATTTGCTGTTATAGGGGAAAAAAATGGAAAAGACAGGTTGAGTTATTTTTGATTAAAATTCAGGGGTTGTCAGCTGAATGTTTGAGAATTTTCCTGGGCCAGATAACAGTGAAAGAAATGATATCTGTCTAAGAGACAGTTCTCATCCTTTAATATTTTCTTCAGCCAGACAGAAATGTCATGTTTCTCTATAACTTATTCTTCCCCTGTGAATGATACATCTAAGATGTACTTAAGATTCTAAGTATTCCAGTTATTTCTAGGATATGTCGATAGTTTCAGGGATCCTAAATTGTCCTATAAACTAGTATAATAAAAAAATTAAGGTAGCTCAGAACTTTAAAGAGTGATTTGAAAATATTTTCTTTAAAGTATGAACTCTGGGTTACCATTTTCATAATTGAGATTTCTAATGCTCTCAGCAGTTGAATAAATGTATTAACCTGTCCATAATTCTTGACTTTGATTCAAAATTGAGTTGTCCTGAACTGAATAGTGTTATTTTGGTCAACATCACAAAACTGTGATGGAGAAGAGTTAGAAGAAAGAAGAAAACATATGCCTTAAATAAACTATGACTGTTTTTTGTTTGGTTTTTCTCTTTCAGGAAGCTGTGCTAAATAGTTTGGTGGCCACTGAGGTGTGCATGTGGTTTTACGTTGGAGAGATCATAGGCAAGGGTGGCATCGTTGGATATGATGTTTAAAGACCAACACTTAGCATCTGAGTGTTTGATTTATCCTTTTTGTGTGTTTGTGGAACAGATATGCTTCTAAATAAAAGAAGGAAGTAATGTGGAGTTTGGTATTTTCTCTGACTCATAGTATGAAGGATTGATGGGGGCAGGTTTTGTTCCCCTGGTACTCATAACCCTTTTTCTGTCATTTGGGTGCTCTTTTTCAGTGATTAAAATCATCAATACGGATGCTTTTCAGTATCTTTCTCACTCTGAAGAATGTGATGTACCTGTTTAGTTTGCAGTCTGATTTTCCTTTAGTATATTCTCAAACTTGAGTCCATTATTTAGATACATGAGAATAAGGAGTTTTAGTCTAGCACCATATATTCAGAAAAATTCAGTGACAAAAGGTTTTTAAGTTATGATAGTAGCAAAATTAGTTTGCAAAAACTGATATCTTTATCATAAAAATGATTTTATTTATTTATTTTTTTTTTCTGTAACTATGAGAAGAATGCAAGTAACTTCTACTGCCAAAAGAAATGTTGGCAGGTTTATTCTTGTCTTCAACAAAGCTTCACCCATAAGAGAATAGTAGTGGTATGCAAAGAGTGAACTTGTTGACATCTGTTAAAGTAATATAGAGTAAATGAAATATCTGTTACCTTCACTTTTATAACATCTCATTCTGACACTAGTCTATTATGCCACCTGGGTTTTATGATCATTTTCAAAAATATTAAGTTCTGTCTTTGTGAAAAACACCACAGTGTGAGGTCTCAGAAGTAATAAGTTGTGTTCACAGACAGGTACAGTTTCTCTGTAGCTTTCACAGAGCCTTTGTGAACTGCTTTACAACTTAAATATTGATAATATAAAAAATTTTCAACATCACCAGTTTCATGAAAGAATAAATGCAACAGGGGGGCAGCTGGGTAGCTCAGTGGAGTGAGAGTCAGGCCTAGAGACAGGAGGTCCTAGGTTCAAACCCGGCCTCAGCCACTTCCCAGCTGTGTGACCCTGGGCAAGTCACTTGACCCCCATTGCCCACCCTTACCAATCTTCCACCTATGAGACAATACACCGAAGTACAAACGTTTTAAAAAAAAAAAAATATATATATATATATATACATATATATATATAAAAAGAATAAATGAAACAGACCAATATGAAAACTCCTAATTTTTGTGGTTTTTTTTCTCACTATTTAGCCAATGGTATATGAAGATCTAAAATGAAGTCTATATCCTGAAACACTGGATTGGAGTTAGTCAACTAGAATTATTTTGAAAGCTTGCAATAGTTTATGATTGTGTATGGCTACAATCTTTGTGTGATCTTAGGAATCTTGCTTTTAGTTCCCTGATACCTCTCCAGTCTTCTGGCATGGTTATCTACTGCAGTAGTAGGCATGTCCATACCTACCTCAATGAATTCTGAGAATTGAGTGAAATAGTGTATAGGTACTTTTTTTTTTAAATCTTTATCTAATGTCTTAGAATCAATACTATTGGTTCCAAGGCAGAATAGTTGTAAGGGCTAGATAATTGGGGTTAAGTGACTTGCCCAGGATCACAAAGGAAATATCTGATGGCACATTTGAACTCAGGTCCACCCAACTCCAGGCCTAGTACTCTATTCATTATGCTATTCCTCTAAGGCACTTTAGAAACCGCAGGTGGAAAATTTGCCACACCTGAGCTACATTCCCAGCATCCTTTTAAGTACGTCCTCATTTGACGTACAGAGGCTTGGGAGATAAATTTGACTGAGACCCATGCTACAGGGCTCTTTTTGGGCTTTGCTTTTGGCAAAGTATTGCAGGTATGAGTTTCTGGCTCTCTTTGCTCTGCTCACTAGACTGAAAGAGTCCTTTTCTTTTCCCTTTCTTTTTGATTATTATTAAAATCCTATATATTTTTAAATACTAGGAGTATTTATTCATTTTTACTCCTACAGAAACCTTAACAGGGCTTTATAAATGTTAAATATTTCTGTAGCTCATGCTAACAGCATGTAGATACTAATATTGGCATTTTTTATGCATAGGGAAATATGTAGTAGAAAGAATATAGAATTTGGGAGTCAGAATTTGTATTCAAATCTTGCCACTAATGCCAATTGTGTAACCATAAGCAAATCACTATCTAAGCCTTTGTCTTTTTTTTTGTAAAATTACAATAATATTTGAAGTTAACCATACAATATTTTAAGAATCAAAACAACTATAATTTATTCAAAACACCATGCAAACATGGCTATTGCCTCAAATACAGTCATGAATGTTGCACCTATGTTGCACTTTTAAATTAGTATCTTGTATAGGATACTATATTTTCCCCTTTTGGTGCACATGATATAATTTTAACTTTGAAATAGCATTTAAAATAATGTATTACTATTGTTTTGCTAGTCCACCATAAGAACTTTTCCATCTGAGTTACAACTGAAACCCTTTTTCTCTGTTGGCTCCCCATTAGAATATGGGCTCATTGAGAGTAGGGGCTGCCTTAATTTTCTATTTGTTGTATCCCTAGCACTTAACACAGTGCTTTGCACATAGTAAAGGTTTAGAGGGTTTACTATCACTCATATTCAAAAGGGACAACCTTTCTAAATGATAGGTAAGGAAGTGAAAGGAAGCTGAAATCCAGGAAGTTGTTTTGCTGAAACAAATGTTGCTGTCTTTACCTACCGCTTCAGTAAATGTGTGGTCAAAACTTAAAACCATAGCTTTCCAAATGGCTTAGAGTGAGAGTGACAGAAAAATTTCTAACACTTAACTGGATGATCACACCAAAAAGGCCTCAAAACAAATGTACTACACAGCTGTTTCCTCCTTTGTCACCAAATAGTTGAATTGTCTAGGAAAAACATAAAAAGTTTCCTTCCAAATTAAAATCTCAGAGCCTCACAAGACCTATTCCATTATATATGCCTCTCATCAGACATTTTGTCAAGAAAATAAAAATGTCTATCAGAAGATCTTACACTTAGGTTAATTTGTTAGAATAGGTGGGTTACTATTTCCCCGTGTGAAAAAGCTGCTCCTGCTAGTGGGATCACTGTGAGGAGTCAAATAGAAGAGCAAAGTCGCTTAATTCTTGCCTGTTCCCTCTCTTGCCCTTCTTGTTTCCGTTCAATAATATCACTGTGCTGGCTACAAGAAAAACATGACATACTAAACATGTCATTAACAAAGAAGCAGAACCTCTGTGGTGCCTAACTGAATAAACATATGAAAGCTAAAAAATAGGTGGTTTATTTGTATCATCTTCAGAATACAGCTCAGTTAAATAACCTCCACTTCTCATGATCATCACTGGCAATTACTTCGCACTTCAAAGTTTACAAAGTTAAGGGACATCAAAATGACCAGGTGGATTGAGAGCCAGGCCTAGTGATGAGAAGTCCTAGGTTAAAATATGGCCAAAGAGACTTCGTGATCCTGGTCAAGTCACTTAACCTCCATTGCCTAAGCCTTACCAGTCTTCTACCTTGGAACCAATGTTTAGTATCAATTCTGAGATAAAAAGTAAGGGGTTTTTTTTGTTTTTTAAAGAGAATTGCAAAGTTCTTCACCAAGTATCCTAGCTTTATAAGTGAGGAAACTGGTGGAAATTAATGGCCAGAGGAGGGACAATCTATTGTGATTAAGGAAATGTCCTCACAGTCAGGAAGAGAGCAGTATTCAAGTGCTGCTCATTTGCTGCCTTGACCTTTGACTAGAAATTGCAAAATAGTGGTCAGTCTACATTGGTTACAGATGTTCCCTGAAGTTATAATGTTAAAAATCTGGCTAACTTCCCTTTACTGCTACTATCCCTCCACCTCCCAAGGCACAAATAATCAAAAATTCCATCATGCTTCTTCATCTAATTTAAACAGTTCTGTAATTCAGAACTCTGATTTCTCTGTTCTACTCTCAGACAATGACTGAATACTTTTGTCTTTAATTTGCTTCTTTCCTTTTGATGTGGACTAGTTGTTTGCTCAGCATAGGCCTGGTTGCCTTGGATCCTTCTTATATTCTATTATTCATCATCCCATATATATGTAGACCTGTTTTGTTCTGTTTAATTCTTTGGCCTTTATTGTTGGCTAAGTCTTCTATATAGGACTATAGCATGCTATAATTCCTCCTAAAATTGAGAGTAGTGAAAGAGTATTATAAACCCTAGTATAGCAGTCCCAGCCAAAACACTTAGCTTGATGGTTTGTCAGATTTCAGATGAAGCCTCTAGAAATTAAATTTCCAGAAGTTTAAAAAAAGTTCTATCCATCACTGATACTTTTTAAATCAGATAGGAAAGTAACACTATGCCATAATCAGTGTTTGGGACTGGATTAATAAACAGACTGCAAACTGCACAGAGGGCAATATGGGCTGCCCAGGGACCCAGAGAGACTCATTTCCTGAAGGCCTAGAGGCTGACATGACAGTGCTGCAGAGCTGATGTCAGCTGTGTTACTCTTGCATCTCTCAGCCTCTGACACTGAAATAGATTTGGATCACTGATAAGCAGTGCTATTAAGCAAAGCTAGTGCTAGGCTACTTTTGCATCAGATGGATAAGGGGGACTACAAAAGCAAAATGCAAACCAAAAGAATATTTCCTGAAGTGCTCAATCTTAGGTTGAAAATCCTAGGATACCCTTAGGACCAGATAGCCTCAATCCTTTCTTGAGAGTAAAAACATTCTGTAAAATATGTGTTTCAGGACCTGTATCTTCTGTTTAGTTGAAAGGAAACAAACGGGTTGCCAGGTTGTAACACCAGCCATTCTTTGCAAATTAGTTTTTCCTGTTGAGCCTTGTGGGTGGATTTCTTTTAGAATTATAGAAGTAAATAAGACTATAGTCTGTTCCAGTTTTAAGTGGATTCTAGTGTCATCAAATCTAAAGTCAATTAAAACGACATGTGGTTTCAACTATAGCCTACATATTAAAAGACCTTATTTTCCTTGAGAAAGCCCATAGTTTTACCTTGATGTCATAACATTCTGGGTACAGATAGGGTTGAGATGGACAAGAAATTAAATTAAATACAGCACTAACAGATGCAGCTCTGTGGAATAGTAAGATGATGCAAAAGGAGGTGCCAAATTCTGTAAACTACATTCTCACAGGTTAGTGAAGCTGAGTTCAGTGTGTGTAACCTTAGTTTCTGTGAAATTCTCTTTGCCCAAGCAGTAGTAATGAAGAATGAATAGCCCAAAATATGGGTAAAGAAACAAAAAAATGAAGCCATGAAATAAGCTAAAAATGGTCACTAGTGACATTTCAGCCTTGACATTTTACTTTGAATCTAGTTTAACCTGAGTTGCAGCTGTCTCCTGGGTATCTGTATCTAAATCAATATGCATTTAAGTGCCTACTATATGCCAAGGAATTAAATACCAAAGGGAAACATGTTCTAGTAAGGGGAATGCAACAGATTCACAGATAAGCAAGTACAGGAAATAAGTATATGATGATTGGGGGTAAAAGATGTTAATAATTATGGGAATCAGGACAACTTGAACTGAGTCTTAAATTGTGCTTAATCTCCAAGAGACAGATGAAGAGGGCATGGAGGACATCACATGCAAAGGTATGGAAGTGGGAGATGAACTGTCTTTTATGGGAAACAGCAACTAGCTCAGTTTGATTGGATTATGGAGTATGAGAGAAAGCAATTCATAATCTATCAGGAGAGATAGGTTGGAGCCAAGTTGTGAAGGATTTTAAATGCCAAATAATGTGTATTTTAATGGCAACACAGGAACCATTGAAACCTGCTGAGCAAAGGACTTAGACTTTAAGAATGTTAGTTTGGCAGCTATGTGGAGATTAGAGTAGAATGGGAAGACTAGAGGCAATGAGATTAATTATGAGACTTTCTGTAGTCCAGGTTCTGATGAGGACCTGAATGAGGATAATGGCTATGTGCGGGTTGAGATGTGTAGAATCAAAATAGATATTAAGGAGTCAAAATCAGCAAGACTTGGCAAGCGATTAAAATGAGATGTGAGGGAGAAAAATGAATGGATGAGTAAGCAGATGGATGAAAATGGAAACCCATTAATGAAGCATTTTTTACGTGCAAAAGCACTGGGCCAAGTAGTAGGGTTACAAATAGAAAAGCAAGACAGACCCTGCTCTTAGGGAGTTCATGTCCTAATGAAGAAGACAACAAAAAATTCAAGCTATAAGTCAGATGGGAAGGCCCCACGATCATGAAAGTATAGCAGCAAAGCCAATGGTAAATCATCTCCCTTAATGTCATTTTCATTAATAAAACCATACCTTTGCATGTGGTCTGGTGTGAGAGACATTGCTATGCCCAAGCTAATGGTTCTTAGACTTAACTGCCCTGTCGTAGCAATTGGTTGACCATTACTGTTTACTGGCTCCCCTTTCCTTTCCAGATGAAATAAAAAATCCTCCATTTAGCATTCAAAGGCCTTCATTGCCTAGGCTCACCCATCTGCTGACCCTACCTTTCCAGTTTTCTTACACCTTACTCCCAATGTCATACTCTTCAGTATAGTGACACTGTATTTCTTATTGTTTCTCAAACAAAAC
Source organism: Gracilinanus agilis (assembly GCF_016433145.1). Classification (NCBI taxonomy): domain Eukaryota; kingdom Metazoa; phylum Chordata; class Mammalia; order Didelphimorphia; family Didelphidae; genus Gracilinanus; species Gracilinanus agilis. Next base: position 203,219,078 of record NC_058132.1, read on the forward strand.
ACTCCATCTCTCCGCTCTGGGTTTTTATTCTGGCTGTCTCCCATTCCTAGAATGCCCTCCCTTTTTATCTCTGCCTTATTACCTTCCCTGTATTCTTTCAAATTCTAACTAAAATCATGCCTTCTGATTCCCAACATCTCTTAATTCTAGTGCCTTCTCTCTTTTAATTATTGCCTGTTTTCCTGTACGTAGCCTTTTTAGTCATATTTATTTGCCTGTTGTCTCTCCATTATAGCATGAGCTTTTTGAGGGCAGGGCTATCTTACCTCTTTTTGCATTCATAGTGCTTAGTACAGTGACTGGAGCATAGTGAGAGCTTAAGTCTGACTCACTGACTAGTGGCAGAAATAGTTGACCCCCTTCTCTTCATAGTTACTCTCCATGATGGTGACAAGAACCAAGCTGGAAGCAGAACTGATAATATGACTAGGCACTCCTATTCCCTTTCTCTCAGGGTTCTGGATTGTCTCTACTTGTATCTTAGTAGAAGTGGTGATTGAGGTGATTTGATCCACCGGTAGATACTGCCTTCTATCTCTCTTACAAGCATTTTCCTTTTTCAGCTCAGTTAACTAGCCTGCCTCATCAGTGCAAATTGGTTGTCTATTGGGGTGGGAGGGGTAGATAGTGGGTTGCTTCTGCACAAGGGTTCTCCTCTCAGTGATGGCTACCAAATCTGGGATAAAGTCGGGGCTGGTGGTCTGAGGGGCATGCTGTTTCTGGGATTCTTGAGAAGAATCAAGCATGCCTTTTATGTCATCTTCTGGGTGACTGCTTAGACCAAGACACATAACACTTTAGTCAATGCCACAAACAGCATTTCCAAAACAATTCATCTTTATCTCCCCATAAAAATATGTCTCTATCTGTTATGTCTCAAGAATGAAACCAAATGGATTTTATTGCTTTATGTCCAAATTACCAGTTAAGTAAATAATTCCCATTTTTGTCTTAGAGTCTAAATTCTGTTAACACTAGTGATTACTGGGATCCTAGATAATTTGTACCCTTGATTTGTTTGCTTACTTGTGCCAGGTACTAGATACCACACCCTAACATTTCTAAAGAATATGAGTGGTTTTAGGGGCAGCTGGGTAGCTCAGTGGATTGAGAGCCAGGCCTAGAGACGGGAGGTCCTAGGTTCAAATCCGGCCTCAGACACTTCCCAGCTGTGTGACCCTGGGCAAGTCACTTGACCCCCATTGCCTACCCTTACCACTATTCCACCTATAAGTCAATACACAGAAGTTAAGGGTTTAAAAAAAAATTTAAAAAAAAAAAAAAAAAAAAAAAAAAAAAGAATATGAGTGGTTTTGATAAAAAAGAACTGAGCTTTGTTTGTTCTTAAGGGCAAAAAGGGAAATTTCTCACAGATATCTAGCACAGGACAGACACATTGAGCACAATATTTGGTTATTTTCTTCTTAATAATAACTGGCAAAGTGCTTTGTATCTCAGTTGTAAATAATAACATTTTAAAAAATATTTAGTTTTCCCAATTATATGTAATAATTTTCAACATATGTTTTTCTGAAATTATAAGATTCACATTGTCTCCCTCTCCTTTCTTTTCCCCTCTGCTGGTGGTAAGCAAGTTGATCTGGGTTAGACGTGTATTAGCATGCAACATACTTTCCTATTGGTCATTGTTGTAAAAAAAAATACTCACATAAAACAAGAACCCCTAAATAAAAACACAAATAAACTAAAGTGGAAAATAGTATGCTTTAATCTGCATTCTGACTTCAACAGTTCTTTCTCTAGAGATGGATGGCATTCTTTATCTAAGTCCTTCAGAATTATCCTGGATCATTATATTGTTGTTACTATGCATAATGTTCTCCTGGCTGATAATAATCCTTTAAAGTATGACCTAAAATTAAGTGGCTTATCCACAGTCATTGTTGTAGTTCAGAAAAAGGGTCCTTTTTTTCTGATAGATTGCTTCTGCCCTGACCATTACCTCCAAGGTGGGAAGTCAATCAAAAGCACCTAGTCAAGACCCTAGTCCTCCCTATAAAATACCTGGCTTTCTTCAATATCCCTGACCTACCATAATGCATGTAGTGATGGAAGACCCAGGAGTTCTACCCATGGAACTGGTAAATGCCTGTTTTTTGAGATACCTCAAATCTTGGGAGTAATCACATGCTTGAGGCTCTCTGGTGACATTTTTGATTTTATCCCTCTCCTAACTTTTCTTGTCCTGCTTTAGAGAGCATCCGCTAATGCCCTAGTTTGCCAAGTAAGTACTATTCTTATTTTGTAGATAATAACTACTGTCCCAGTACATGTAGAGGAAAGGGGAGAGCTATTATGCTGCCCATGTAGCCTTCTTCTCTTGCCAATACTTCCCTGTCTAAGTACTCAGCTTTGCATCTGTGGTTAAGATACAGTCTTTTCAAAAGTATACTATTCAATAAAAGGGCCTATTGGTTTCCACATCAACCAGTTTGTGCAATTCCTCTGTGAAGACCCTTAATGTTTAGCAAAGACCTACCTAAATCATATAGCTAGTAAACTTAAGAGGTAGTATTTTAAACCTAGGACTCACCTAATTTCAAATCAAAAATTCAAATACCAGTTTGCCTCTTCATAAGCAGAATACAATAATTTGGAGTTTTAATTTGAACCCACTATGCTCCTCCATACACATGCATGTACACTTTATTCTACATATTTGTTCAAAACCCCTCATCCCAAGTGATTTGAAACTAAATGTTAGTTTCAGTTCTCACAACAAACTGCAACAAAGTGGAACCATTAGCCTAATATCACAGATTGACTCAGAAGAGTTAGAAGGGGCAGTAGAATGTAGAACTGAATTCCTGGTTTCTTAATATAACCCACATCTTTACTTTTGGATACTTGGTTGTTGCATTGATTAGTTGTTGTTATTGGCTATCAGGATATCTTTTATTTTAAACGTCAACTGAAGTCATCAGGGACCACTTGGCTGAACTCCACCTTCAATCTTTTTCTGGATAAATTATCACTATCCAAAGCTTGGATATTCTGACCTATGGGGTATTCTAAGAAGTACAGTTACTTATCCAGGCTTCTGTTCTTGCCTCAGAAAGGGACAGAGCATGATTATTTTGCTCTGGTCATTTTCTTTGTTCTTTGGGCATGTATCCAGAGATCAAGAATATGGCTTCCCATGTCTAGAAATAAAGTCAAACCCTGTGTCAAAGGCAATGCCATCACCCCTTGGGTAGTGTCAGTACATAACGTTCATTTAACCGACTATACAAAAAATGATTAATTGTGAAGTGTGCTGGGTCCTTCTCATTTGACACAAAGGGGAAAAAAATCACTAAATCCCCACCAAAATGTACTTTTCAAATCTACATTCTTCTACCACTGATATTCTCCTATCTACAAATTCATACTCTTGGGGACCTTTTGTACTTAGAACTGACAGAATTTAAGAAAGTATGTCCTGAAACAAATGTCATCCAGCTGATTAAGGAACAAGTTTCCTAGACTTAAGACTTAAAAGCTTTGTTTACAATTAATTCTGATTTCTCACCATCTTACTCTGGCCATGACCTTAATCCTCACCTGGATTTTCTATTCTGTAGGAAAGATTTTTCATCTGTCGCCAGATCAAACATACTTGAACCAGACTGGCCTAAGTAGAAATATTGGTGTCATTGGACATGGAAAGTGCCAAATCAATCTTTGAACATTTAGTTATATTATTAATCTAACACTGTGCCTCTTCCAGGATATATACTTAATAAATCATGTATGTGGACATAGAGATGAAATAGCAGCCTCTCTATTCTCAATCAGAGAAACAAAACTTTGCCTCTTTTCCTCCCTGCAATAAAAACAATAAATTACTTCTAACATTTAGAACTATCAAAAAAAAATTGAATGGGTTCCCTTAGCAGATAATGAGTTACCCATCATTAGAAGTGCTTTAACTGAGGCTATATAACAAATAACCAAGGTTGCTATAGAGGGTTATTCCAGCATAGAGTTCGAAATTGGACTAGATGATAGTTAAGGTGGCAACTCTGATTCTTTAGAATGTATTGGTGTTTCTCTTTGTGTCTGTCTTTCTGTCTGTCTGTCTCTCTTTCTCTCTCTCTGTCTCTACTAAATTAGAGGCAGAAAGATAGTCTCTATTCCAAAGACTTTACAATATTCACACTTTACATACAGAAAAAATTAGAAGAGGTGATCAACTGGTAAAGGTTTTTACTTTCATCTCTTCACCTCCCAAATACTTCTCAATATGGAATTCTTGTTTTCTACCTCTGCTTGCTCTGCCATTATTATTCTTTATCTCTGAAATCGTTTGATCCTAGTTTCCTTTGCCCTAGAAGTGTTTTTAAAAAAATAATAGTGAATGAAAAGTTATGTAATAGTGTTTCTATTCCCCAAGATCTGCAGGAGGTTGATAGCATATTTTGACAGTGATGTATTTAAATATATGCCAAAAGATAAGATGATTGAATTTTAAAGTACAATAGGATTATAATCATATTAGGCTGGAGATTTCTAAACTCTTCATCTTTCAACCTTTCATGTCTTTTGTCACCTTTATATTAAGAGGGGCCAGAAAGGACCAGCATTTCATATTTTAGGTATTCTCTTCACAGTTATTAAAGCAACTCTAATCTCATGATTTCAAATGATCTGTGTTCTCACTGATGTGGGATGTTCCTACAGAGATACACACTGAAACCCATCTAGGCCTGTCCAGTATGGAACTCTTATTGATATCTTCCCCAAATTTTATCATAGAAGGTCCCCTCAACTTTCTGGGGACTTTGAGTGCTATTGTACAGACACTCGTGAAGCATGTGATTGATTATACCTGATTCTCACTGTGTGATCAGCTCATCTTTTCCAACCATATACATCCTTAATGACAGCATTTTCCCCAGTTCTTCGTTCCTTAGTATGTATTGCAATCTGCCCACATCCACTATGCATCAGAAGGTGGGGGGAAAGGGACTAATTATAAGAATGTTGCTATAGGAACTGCAGTGTATTAGAAAGATATTTCAGTTAACTAGATTTGGGGACTTTAGTCCAAAGTGAGCCTTTTGAAATCACTAAAATCTTATCTATCACCTCTTTATTTTTCTAGCTTTACTTTTCTGTCAGAATTGGTCTTATACAACATTTTAAGTTCATGAAATTTGGGTTTGGTGCCCTCTCTCTCTTTCCTTCCGTTTTTGCTTCTGCAGCTTGCTGCCTCCTCCTTTAGCAGGTTTTTAAAAGCATCCTTTCTTATCCAAATATCCTTTCCCTTACAATATCTTGATCTCAACAATAAGAAGAGAAAGTGACTGATAAAGTAATTCACAATAAGGTGTTAGTTGCTGATAGGCTCAGTACCTATCCCCAATTCCCCGCCCAGGGGTATTTGCCTTTTAATTCAAACTTGGTTAGGAAGAATTTCCTTTGAATCCTTTCACTAAGTCAACTGCCTATCCTGCCTATATGAATCTGAGCAGACCCTGATTATGATCTTTAATTACCTGTCTGAGACACTTTTGTGACAAAGAACTCCAGAACAGTCCCAAAGCTAAAAACCGTTAACTTTCTCCTAAGCACATTTTTCGTCTTAATTGATATTCATAGGATTATAGAGTTGGAGCGATCAGGGTCATCTGTCCCTTATTTTGCAATTGGGGAAACTGAGGCCCAGAGAGTCTATTTCACCTTGTTCCAGATCATTCAGGTAATATGTGGCAGAACTGGGATATCTGCCCACCTCCTATAAATCCAGTTTGTTTGTCCTTCTAACATACCATTATGCTTTGGGGCTTCCAGGTTCACAGTCATGACTTTTCACTGTCCCTAACTTTTTCACTATTCCTCTCCCCATCTTCTCCATATCCACTGAAATGGTATCCCATGATATCTACCTCCACAATTTCTCTCACATTCTCCCCCTCTCTCCACTTCATACAATCACAACCATTGATTAAGCCATCTCATTACCTTTCCCTTGGACTATCGCAATAAACTTTGGATTAGTCTCCCTGCCTCCAATATTTCTTTCCTTCTCCAACCTACTTCTCTACAACAACATTGTCAAACTCCAACAGAAATGGATCCCTGTGGGTCACATATTGGCTTGGAAAATGACAGATTAATGTTATCCACATTTTATTGTATTTCTATCTATTTTTAAAACTTTTCCAAATTCCATTTTAATCTGGTTTGGGCATTCAGGAGGGTGGGGGACTACCCATGGGCTGCAAGTTATGACTTCTTTGCTCCACACAATTGTCAAATGGATATTCCAAAAGCACAAGTCTGACTTTATCACTTTCCTTTTTTTCCAGAGCCTCTAGAATCTCCTCTAGAATCAAATACAAACTCCTCAGTTTGGCCACACTGAGAGTACTTCTCTCTCTAACACCTTTCATCTTTCCAGATTGATTTCAGATTTTGTTTTCCATTCTATATTCCAGCCAAACTGGACTACTTGCTCCCCTATCACCACTCCACATCTCTCCTCCATGTCTTTTCTTTTATCTTTTTTTTTTTTCTTAATCCTTGCCTTCTGTCTTTCTATCAGCGTCAAGGGCAAGGCAATCCAGAGATAAGTGATTTGGTCAGGATCACACACCTCTTGTCCTTCATTTAGGGCCAAGCTTGACCATTATAATTTCATAGCATTCAGTTCAATTATTTTGTGGTTCTTCTTACCATAACATAATTGTAGCCCCACCCTCCTGAATGCCCAAACCAGAATTGTTTTGCTAGTTCTACTCATTTCACTTCTCAAACCTCCCTTCCCAAGCTATTGTTTAGAATTTCTTATACTATAGTAATATTCCATTATATTCCATACCTTAACATGTTCAGTCAGTCCCTAATTTATAGGCATCTACATTGTCTCCAGTTCTCTACTACTACAAAAAAAAGTTATAAATATTTTGGTGTATATAAGGCCTTTATTTTTGTCTTCCAACTCTTGGGAGCAGTTTGATAACAGCGGGTAGTGCCCAGGCCTGGAGTCAGACAGACCTGAATTTAAATCTGACCTCAAACACTTACTAGCTACACTTACTAGTGACCCTAGGCAAGTCACTTAACCTCTATTTACCTCAATTTCTCATCTGAATAATGGAGATGATAATAATACCTACTTCCCAGGGTTGTCATTAAAATCAAATGATGAAAAAATTATTTTCAACAATATTTTATTTTTTACCCTATTATGTGTAAAAACAATTTTTAACATTTGTTTTGAGTTCCAAATTCTCTCCCTCTGGCCCTCCTCCCTTCAGTTGAGACAGCAAACTATCTGATATCAATTATACATGTGTAATCATGTAAAACATTTTTCCATATTAGCTATTTTGTAGAAGAGATTTTAAATAAAAAAAAGAAGGAATAAAATGAAATATAGTATGTTTCAGTCTGCATTCAGACTCTATCAGTTCTTTTTTAGAGGACAGATGGCATTTTTCAGGGTGAGTCGGATTGTCTTGTTTCACTGCATTGCTTATAACAACTAAGTCATTCACAGTTGTTCATCAAGAAATATTGCTGTCCCTTGTACAATGTTTTTCTGATTCTACTTACTTCACTTTGCATCAATTCATGTAAGTCTCTCATTTTTTTAAAATCATCCTGCTCATCATTTCTTAGAGCACAATTCCATAACTATTATATGTGGGGGTAATAATTATAAAGTGCTTATCATAGTTCCTGACACATAGTTAGTACTATATAAATGTTAGTTATTGTTATGATCATATTCTAGCGGGGAAATCTTTGGATTAAAAAGCAAATTTAGATTTTTAAAAGATAGGTACAAAATACAGAATCAAAGGTAGGTAACACAACATGAATATAGAGTGTGATACTGTCCTATAAAAATAATGTTCAAGAACTCAAAGCAATCAGAGGGTTAGCTGCCAAGGGAAGCTAAGCTACACAGAAAGGGCTTTTTTATTTCTCTTTAAAACTACGTGATAGGAAAGAAACCGATTCAAATAACTGCAGAACCACTTTGCAGATCGATAGATAACTGATAATCAAGAGGAGAATCTATGCAGTTCTATTTTTGCTTCCATTTTAGAATGGGTGTGACACTGAGAATGACAGAATAAATATGGATAATAGAGTATTAATAGTTTAGCTAAGTCAGAAAATAGAGAGCAACTCGTTGTCTTTGATGAATTCATGTCCCCTGATCCAGGTGAACCACACCATTGAGTACAGAAAGGACCAGAAGATATCACTGATATTCAAAAGCTCATAGAAAAAGTGAAAAGTTCCACAGGCCTGGAGAAAAGTGAATTTTGAAGAAATATTATTTTTAAATTTTAAGAAATGAAAGAGAATAGAGTCTATAAACTAACTGGATTAATTCAATTTCTGGGGGAAATTCTAGAACTGATTACTAAAGAGATGATTGTTGAACAACTAAAATACCCCTTTTGCATGAAGCCTTTCCCTATTTCCCAATAAGGTGCTTTCCCTCGGGGATTATTTCTATTTCATCCTTGTGTATATCTTGTTTGTGTGTAGTTGTCTGCATGTCATCTTACCTCATTAGACAGATTTCTTTGAATCCCCAGTGATTAGCAATGTGCCAGGCACATGGTAAAGCCTTAATAAATGCTTTTTGATTTGAGTTGAATATTTAGCAAAGGAAGCAATGATAGCAGAGCCAGGACAGGACATGTCAGAATAATCTTTTTTCTTTTCTTCTCTCCCTCTCCCTCCTCCTCCTCCTCCTCCTCCTCCTCCTCTTTTCTTCTTCTTCTTCTTCTTCTTCTTCTTCTTCTTCTTCTTCTTCTTCTTCTTCTTCTTCTTCTTCTTCTTCTTCTTCTTCTTCTTCTNCATCCCCAGACAGCTGACTCAGAACTGGGGTTACTGACCCGCTAATTTGTTGTGCCATCAAGTGAAAGAATTGAGAGGATTGTGAATTATTAGGGAATAATGGAATTATTCATTTATGCAATTTTGACTATGCTCTTCTGCTCCTTATTGCCCTTCAGAAACTTCTAGTCACTCTCTAGTACAAGGACAAACTTCCTACCTTTATTTAAGGCTATCTCCTAATGAGGCCTTCCCTCCTTCCTTGTCTGTCTTTGTCTTTAATGGGGCAGCTGTCTCCATCAAGCCAAGTAGAGGTGACTTTCCAATGTCTTCTACACTTGGTAAAACTGTTAAGATGTGGTGTGTCATAGAATATAATCTGTGGAAATCTGGCAGTTTCTTCCTCCTCCTCCTCCTCTTCCTCCTCCTCCTCCTCCTCCTCCTCCTCCTCCTTCTTCTTCTTCTTCTTCTTCTTCTCTCTCTCTCTCTAAAGGGTTAGTAAATGTATATCAATGGAAAGCTGTGTAGTTTACCTAGATTTTAGCAAAGCAATTGAAAATGTTATTCATAGTATTTGTGTCAACAGTGGAATCATATAGACTGAACAGTATTACAATTAATTTGAATTGGAATAGATTGAATGCCTAGGCTATTTCTGACTTAGAATTGATGCTGAGTATTGGTTCCAAGGCAAGAAGAATGGTAAGGGCTAGGCAATCAGGGTTAAGTAACTTGCCCAGGATCACATAGCAGGAAATATCTGAGGCCAGATTTGGGCCCACATGTTCTCAACTCCAGGCCTCACTCTCTATCCACTGTGCTACCTAGCTTCCCAGCCTAGACTACTCTTGAACTAGAGATTCAATGTCAGATTGTCTGGAAGTCTCTAGAAGAGTGTCTCAGAGATCTATTTTTGCCTTTGTGCTTTTTAATGGTTGTGGTTTTGTTTTTGTTTTATCAGTGATTTGGGAAAAGGCAGATATGATAATCCCATCATATTTACAGATGACACAAAGCTGTGAAGGATAGTCTTCAAACTGGATGACAGAATCAGAATTAAAAAAAAAAACTTGACAGAGTAGAGAGCACTGGGCTAAATCTAATAAAACAAAGTTCAATATAGATTTTAAAAATGTTTTTTAAACCCTTACCATCCAACTTAGAAACAGATGCCAAGTATCAGTTACAACAGTGGTTCCCAAACTTTTTTGGCCTACCACCCCCTTTCCAGAAAAAAATTTACTTAGCTCCCTGGAAATTAAATTTTTAAAAATTTTAATAGCAATGATAAATGCATCTGTGGCCATCACACCCCCCACCCACCCACCGATTGCTGCAGTGGTGGCGCCCACTTTGGAAATCACTGAGTTACAAGGTAGAAGATCGGCAAGGATGAGAGAATCAGGGTCAAGTAACTTGCCCAGGATCACCATGTAGGAAAAAAGGTCAGATTTGAACCCAGGACTTCCCATCTCCAGACCTGCCTTTCTATCCACTGAGCCACCTAGCTGGCTACAGTATGGAAAAATGTAAAGTCCTACATTTGGATTCAGTAAGTTAACATCATAAGTACAAGATGGAATGAGGTATGGTTAGACAGTCTGAAAAATATCTGGGCTACAAACTCAATATGAGTCAGCAGTGTCTTGTGGTAGCCAAAAGAGCTAATGTAATTTGAGCTAGATGAAGAAAGGATCAAGGAGACTGTAGTCCCTCTCTCTATTCTACCCTCATCAGACCACACCTGGAGCATTGCATTCAGTTCTGAGCGTGACAGTTTAAGGACAAGATAGAGAGCAGCCAAAAGAGGGCAACAAAGATAGTGAAGGCACCTGAGTCCACCTCATATGAAGAGAGGCCAAAGAAACTGTTTAGTCTGCAGAAGATTTAACTGAAATCAAATTTTGAAGGAATTTCACATGGAAGAGGGATTATATTAGCTCATCCTAATGTCAGAGAGCAAAACCAATTGGGGGGGGGGGAATTGCAGAGACAAATTTAGGTTTGAGATCAGGAAAAATTTCCCAACAATTAGAGTTGACCAAAAGTAAAAAGGGATACCTCAGGAGGTAATGAATTCTTTCTTGTGGGAAGTTCTAAATCTGTTCTAGATGAATGCTGTTGGGTGTGTTACTATAAGATTTCCTTTCTGGATATTGGACTAAATGATTAGTGAAATTCTTTCCAACTCTCAAATTCTGTGACTCTGTGGTTCCTAGACTTGGAGTCATTTTTTTTAACATTTATTAATATTCATTTTTAACATGGTTACATGATTCATGCTCCTCCTTTCCCCTTCACCCCCCCGCAATCTCCCCACCCATGGCCGATGCGCATTTCCACTAGTTTTGTCATGTGTCCTTGATCAAGACCAATTTCCAAATTGTTGGTAGTTGCATTGGTGTGGTAGGACTTGGAGTCATTTTTGACTCTTCCTTTTTTCACATCTACCAAATCAGTTGCAAAGTCTTGTCATTTCTAACTTCTCGGCATATCTTGAATTCATCCCTTTCTTTCCCCTCATGGAACCATCACTTTACTTAATTAGACTTTATTACCTCTAATCTGGACGAATGTATCAGCCTCCTTGTGGCCTCCCTACTTCCAATCTCTCTCCTTTCCAAACCATCCTCTATATAGCTACCAAATAAATATTCCAAAGGCACAAGTCAGATCATATGTCTCCTCCTCAAAAATCTTCAGTGCCTCCCCATGCCTCTTAGAACCTCTCAACTACCTTTCTAGACATTTTATATTACTCCTACTCATATACTTTATGCTATAACCAAACTGTTCTAGTAGGTATTCCCCCAAACAACACAAACTGTATGCCTGACATACACTTAAAAAAAAAAAAAACTTACCTTCCATCTTAGAATCAATACTGTGTGTTTTTTCCAAGGCAAAAGATCTATAAGGGCTAAGCAATGGGGGTTATATGACTTGCCCAAAGTCACACAACTAGGAAGTGTCTAAGGTCACATTTGAACCCAAGACCTCCAGTCTCTCTGCCTGGCTCTCTATCTGCTAAGCCACCTAGCTGCCTTTGAGATGAACTTCTTTATGCAGACAGCATGTGAGAAATGATCCACTTATCTGTTGCCATCCTTCTATTAAAAATGTTTTTATTGATAATTTTTATCTTAAAATAACATTGATTTCCAAATATATCCCCCACCCTACTTCTTGAGCCATTCCCTATAACAAATAATTTTTAAAATAGAGAAAAGGCAATTCAGCAAAACTAAACACAGTGGCTGTGTCTGATAATTATAAAATATCCCATAGAATTCTGGGAAGATGATGGCTTAGAAGCAGCAAGGCTCTAGACCTCCATAAAGCCCTTTACCAATCAAAGACAAAGGGCTCTGAGGGAACAGAAAACCAAATCTGACAACAGAGCAGAGCCGGGGGATCCTCCAGCTCAACTCAACTTAAAAGGTACATGGAAAAAAGAGAAAAAAGCCTGAATTCTTGGAACTGTCCTGAAAGGAGGAAGATCCCAGATCCCCTCCTCCACCTAATGTGCTGAGTCTCCAGCTGATCCTGGAATCTCTGGGTGGGCTGGGGCTCTAGTCTGAGGGAGTGCCTCTCTGGCACAGTTATGCCAAACTCAAGGCTCTGATCAGACAGCAGGGAGGCCACTGGGGGAGAAACCCAGAAAGGGTGAACATATGCTCCATCTTGCACTGCTCCCCGCTTTCTCTCTAGATTTTTACCTCAGGGCACTTGGAGCTGTGCAGATCAACCCCACCTGGCTTAATCCTATCAATACAGCAGACAAGAAGTCTTCAGAGGGCAGGGAAGCTCCAACACACCTACCCCACAGACTACAGTGAAAGTAGGCAAATTCACTTCTTTAGCTTTTACCAACAGCTAGAGAAAATCTGGCCTCAGGCACCACTACCCTAATTAATCGACAAAACAGAGAAGAAGCCCCTCTCAGGACATAATAGCCCAAACACTCATATAAAAAAATGATCAAAGGACCAAGATTACAGCCAATTATAGGAAAGAAGGAAAAAATATGAGTAAACAACAGAAAAAAAGAAACCACAATCAACAGCTTCTATCCAGAAATTGAACAAAGAGCAAATGGATCAGGAGAAGATAAAGGAACACCAAGAAAAAAGATAGAAACTTCAGTGAAATGGACCCAGGCTTTGGAAGAACTTACAATTCAATTAACTCAAGAACTCAAAATTCAAATAATTCAAGAACTCAGAAAACAATCAACAGAGGCTGAAGGCAATTAGGAAAAGGAAATGCATGATGTAAAACAAGAAAATAATGTCTTAAAAGCCCAAATTGACCAACTGAAAAGTGAAGCAAAGAAGGTAAAAGATGATCTACAAAGAAAATCAGACCAGAAGGAGAAGGATGACCAAAAAGCCAGGGATGAAATTCAGTCTTTAAAAATTAGAATTCAACAACTAGATACAAATGACTTCCCAAGGCAGCAAGAATATATAAAACAAAATTGAAAAAATGAAAAATTTGAGGAAAACATGAAACACCTCATTGACACAACCACAGATCTGGAAAACAGATCTGGAAGAGACAATTTAAGAATTATTGGTCTACTGGAACATCATGACAAAAGAAAAAGCCTGAACATCATTCTACAGGAAATTATAAAAGAAAACTGTCCTGACATTCTCAAACAAGGGGGAAAAGTGGAAATTGAAAGAATCTATACATCACCTCCTACATTTAATCCTCAACTGACAACTTCAAGGAATATTATAGCCAAATTCAAAAACTAGCAGACCTAGGAAAAAATATTATAAGCTGTTAAGAAGAAGTCATACAGATACCAGGGAACCACAGTTAGGATAACACAGGATCTAGCTGCATCTACATTGAAGGACTGGAAGGCATGGAATATAATAGTCTGTAAAGCAAGAGAGTTGGGTCTACAACCAAGAATTAACTATCCAGCAAAACTGACTATATTTTTTCAGGGGAAAGTATGGTCATTCAACAAAATTGAAGACTTCAAAGCATTCATGAAGAAAAAAACAGACTTAAACAGAGAGTTTGCTGCCCAAACACAGAATTCAAGTGAATCACCATAAAGCAATTAAGAGAGAGGGGGGAAAAACCTTTACTTTAAGGGACCCAATAAGTTCAATTGACTTATATCCCTATAAGAAAAGAAGATACTGATAACTTTTAAAAATTGTTATGATCAACAGGGTAGCTAGAAGAAGTATACTTAGAGGGAACAGGGACAAACTGTATAGGATGAAATGTCAAGATATATGTGTGTATACATATATATGTGTAAATATATATAAAAATGGAGGTAAAAAAGGAGATAATATTAAGAGAAATGGTAAAACAGACAAAATAGAGTCATTTGTATTTCATAAAGAAGCAAAAGGGGTGAACAGGGCAGAAGACCAATACAATGGAAGGGTAAAGAGGTTGGAGAAAAGAAATACTTAATTCTTAAATGCAATGAAATTAACTTAAAGAGGGAAGAACAATTAGATCCATTGGGGCAGAGAATTGATTCCCCGTCCTATAGAAAAGTAGAAGGGTAACAAATGGACTGGTGGGGAAGGAAGCAATACTAGGGAGGGAAATGTTGGGGTGGGGGGGGTGTAGCTTAAAAAGACTCTAAAGAACAATAAGAGGGGAATAAGAAGGGAGGGGGGAGAAAATGAAGTACAATAAGGGAGGGGATTAGGGGAATTGACTAAAAACAAAAACACTGGTATAGAAGGAAATAGTGAAAGAAGAAAGGGCAGGACAAGGAGAGGGAATCAAAATGTCTGGGAATACACAGTTGATAATTATAACGTTGAATGTGAATTCAACCCATAAAATGGAAGCAAATAGCAGAGTGGATTAGAAACCAAAATCCTACCATATGTTGTTTATAAGAAACAAACATGAGACATGTAGACATATATAGAGTAAAAATAAAAGGCTGGATCAAAATCTATTGGGCTTCAACTGAGAAAAAGAAGGCAGGAGTTACAATGATGATTTCTGACAAAGCCAAAATAAAAATAGATCTGGTTAAAAGAGATAGGGAAGGTAATTACATCCTGATAAAAAGCAGTATAAACAATGAAGAAATAGCAGTACTCAACATATATGCACCAAATGCTATAGCATCTAAATTTCTAACAGAGAAACTGGCAGAGCTCAAGGAGGAAATAGATAATAAAACTATACTAGTAGGAGATCTGAAACTTCCCCTATCAGATCTAGATAAATCAAACCAAAAAATAAATAAGAAAGAGATAAGAGAGGTAAATGAAATCTTAGAAAAATTAGAGTTAATAGATATATGGAGAAAAATAAATGGGGACAAAAAGGAATACACTTTCTTTTCAGCAGCACATGGAACATTCATAAAGATTGACCATGTACTAGGCCATAGAAACATGGCAAACAAATGCAAAAAAGCAGAAATAATAAATGCAACCTTATCAGATCATAATGCAATAAAAATAGTTATTAGCAAGGATACATGGAGAGGCAAACCAAAAACTATTTGGAAATTAAATAATATGACTGAAAAAAAGTTAATTAAAGAACAAATCATAGAAACCATTAATAATTTCATTGAAGAGAATGACAACAATGAGACTTCTTACCAAAACCTATGGGATATGGCTAAAGCTCTACTAAGGGGGAAATTGATATCATTGAGTGCATATATTAACAAATTAGGGAGGGCAGAGGTCAATAAATTGGGCATGCAACTTAAAAAACTAGAAACTGAACAAATTAAAAACCCAAGATGAAAACAAAATTAGAAATACTAAAAATCAAAGGAGAAATTAATAAAATTGAATGTAAAAGAACTATTGAATTAGTAAATAAGATCAAAGCTGGTACTTTGAAAAAAAACAGATAAAATAGACAAAGTACTAGTAAATCTAATTTTAAAAAGGAAAGAAGAAAACCAAATTAATAGTATCAAAGATTCTGACCTCAGACACTTCCCAGCTGTGTGACCCTGAGCAAGTCACTTGACCCCCATTGCCTACCCTTACCACTCTTCTACTGTGGAGTCAATACACAGTATTGACTCCAAGATGGAAGGTAAGGGTTTAAAAAAAAGGAAATACTAAAAATCAAAGGAGAAATTAATGAAATTGAAAATAAAAGAACTATTGAATTAGTAAATAAGATCGAAGCTGGTACTTTGAAAAAAAACAGATAAAATAGACAAAGTACTAGTAAACATAATTTAAAAAAAGGAGAGAAGAAAACCAAATTAACAATATCAAAGATTCTGACCTCAGACACTTCCCAGCTGTGTGACCCTGGGCAAGTCATTTGACCCCCATTGTCTACCCTTACCACTCTTCTGCTTTGGAGCCAATACACAGTATTGACTCCAAGAAGGAAGGTAAGGGTTTTATTTAAAAAAAAACACAGTATCAAAGATGAAAAGGGAGACCTTACCTCTAATGAAGAGGAAATTAAGGCAATCATTAAAAGCTATTATATTAAATAATAAATATAGCAATCTAGGTAATATGGATGAATAGTTACAAAAATATAAACTGCCTAGATTAACAGCAGAAGAAATAGAATACTTAAATAATCCAATATCAGAAAAAGAAATTGAACAAGCCATCAAAGAACTCCCTAAGAAAAAATCACCAAGGCCTGATGGATTCACAAGTGAATTCTATCAAACACCCAAAGAACAACTAATCCTAATACTATACAAATTATTTGACATGATAAGCAAAGAAGGCATTCTAACAAATTCCTTTTATGACACTAATATGGTACTGATTCCAAAGCCAGGCAGACCAAAAACAGAGAAAGAAAACTATAGACCTATCTCCCTAATGAACATAGATGCAAAAAATCTTAAATAAAATACTAGCAAAAAGACTCCAGCAAGTGATCATGAGGGTTATCCATCATGATCAGGTGGGATTTATACCAGGAATGCAAGAATGGTTCAACATTAGGAAAACCATCCACATAATTAACCATATCAACAATCTAACAAACAAAAATCATGATTATCTCAATAGATACTGAAAAAGCCTTTGACAAAATACAACATTCATTCCTATTGAAAACACTAGAAAGTATAGGAATAGAAGGACCTTTCCTAAAAATAATAAACAGTATATATTGAAAACCATCAACAAGCATCATATGCAATGGGGATGAATTAGAAGCCTTCCCAATAAGATCAGGAGTGAAACAAGGATGCCCATTATCACCTCTATTATTCAACATTGTACTAGAAACACTAGCAGTAGCAATTAGATAAGAAAAAGAAATTGAAGGTATTAAAATAGGCAATGAGGAGACCAAGCCATCACTCTTTTCAGATGATATGATGGTCTACTTAAAAAATCCTAGAGAATCAACTAAAAAGCTAGTGGAAATAATCAACAACTTTAGCAAAGTGGCAGGATACAAAATAAATGCACATAAATCATCAGCATTTCTATATATTTCCAACACATCTCAGCAGCAAGAGTTAGAAAGAGAAATACCATTTAAAATCACCCTAAACAACATAAAATACTTAGGAATCTATCTACCAAAACAAACACAGGAATTATATGAACACAACTACAAAACACTTTCCAAACAATTAAAACTAGATCTAAACAATTGGAAAAACATTGATTGCTCATGGGTAGGACGAGCTAATATAATAAAAATGACCATTCTACCGAAATTAATTTATTTAGTGCCATACCTATCAAACTACCAAGAAACTTTTTTACTGAATTAGAAAAAGCTATAACAAAGTTCATTTGGAAGAACAAAAGATCAAGAATATCAAGAGAAATAATGAAAAAAAAATTTTGAAGGAAGGTGGCCTAGCAATAGCAGATATTAAACTGTACTATAAAGGAGGAGTCATACAAACAATATGGTACTGGCTAAGAGACAGAAGGGTGGATCAGTGGAATAGACTTTGGGTAAGTGATGTCAGCAAGACAGTATATGATAAATCCAAAGAGCCCAACTTTTGGGACAAAAATCCACTATTTGACAAAAACTGCTGGGAAAATTGGAAAACAGTATGGGAGAGATTAGGTTTAGATCAACATCTCACACCCTACCCCAGGGGTTGGCAACCTTTTTGGCTGTGAGAGCCATAAACACCACATTTTTTAAAATGTAATTTCGTGAGAACCTTACAGTGCTCATAGTGCGCGCTCCTGTAACAGTGCCTGAAAAAAAATTGATTTTATGGCTCCTGCAGAAAGAGCTATATCAAGGGGCAGCTGGGTATCTCAGTGGAGTGAGAGTCAGGCCTAGAGAGAGGAGGTCCTAGGTTCAAACCCGGCCTCAGCCACTTCCCAGCTGTGTGACCCTGGGCAAGTCACTTGACCCCCATTGCCCACCCTTACCACTCTTCCACCTATGAGACAATACACCGAAATTAAGGGTTTAAAAAAAAAAAAAAGAAAAAAAAAGAAAGAGCCATATCTGGCCCTCAAAAGAGCCAGATATGGCTTGAGAGCCATACGTTGCCAACCCCTGCCCTACACCAAGATAAATTCAGAAAGGGTGAATTACTTGAATATAAAGAAGGAAACTATAAGTAAATTAGGTGAACACAGAATAGTATACTTGTCAGATCTCTGGGAAAGGAAAGATTTTCAGACCAAGTAAGAGTTAGAAAAAAATTAAAAATTGTAAAATAAATAATTTTGATTACATTAAATTAAAAAGTTTTTGTACAAATAAAAACAATGCAAGCAAAATCAGAAGAGAAACAATAAACTGGGAAAAATATTTATAACAAAAACCTCTGACAGAGGTCTAATTACTGAAATATCCAAGGAGCTAAATCAATTGTATAAAAAATCGAGCCATTCCCCAAGGCTACCCACATTCAGAGGAAGAACTACAGGAGTGGAAACACAGAAGAAAAACAACTGCTTGAACACATAGGTTGATGCGGACATGACTGGGGATGTAGACTCTAAATGACCACCCCAGTGCAACTATCAGTAACATGGAAATAGATAGATGACACATGTTAAAACCAGTGGAAATGTGTGATGGCTGGGGGTGTGGGGTATGGGGGTGATGGAGGGGAGAGGAAGGAAACGGAAAATTTTTCTAAAAAATAAAAATTTATATTAAAAATAAAATAAAATATCCCATACTCATAGTCCTTTACGTCTGAAAAGAAGATAGAATGATTGCTTCCATTCTTCTAAGGAACTCAAAGCCCTTCCCTCATTAAAACTTTTTTTCTAACAACATTTTTAGAAGGTAAGTTTGGGAGGAATGGGTCCATTAATTATTTTTCACAGTATACAGATAGAAATATCTCCCACTAAAGTCCTATTCCTCTGTCTCATGTTGAAATGACCCTAGGTCCTGCCAAGCTAAACAGACTTCATGTATATAAGCTTCCTGTTTTCTGTCATTTGAGAACCAGTTCAGAGAGACTGATCACTGAGTTGTTTGTAGAATTATGGATTTTTAGCCACAATAACTCTTGAATATCATGTAGTAATTTGCTATGGGTCAGAAGCTTCATTGGAAAAAGGAGTATTACAAAAAACGACAAAATCATAGATCTTCGAAGTATTAAAAAATTATAGATGGGAACTAAGATGAGAGAGGCATGAAGTAGTATGGCCATATAGCAAGAATAAGGGCTAACAGTCAGTCCAAGGGCTGCTCTGAGATCCATGAAATATTTAAAAGAACCAGAAGAAAGCCTCATCTCATTGGTTGAATCCTTTCTGGAGGATTTATGGAAAGATGAATATATAAATTGTATAGAATGAGAAAGTATAGAGGGTTTTAATGTATATTGAAGTAGGCAGAAATCAGAAATGGGAATGTTATCTTAAGATTCACAGAAGCTGTGATATGCCATAGGTATGCCACAATTAAATCAGACATTTCTATCACCCAGGTTTTTTTTCCAGAACATCTCGCCTCCCAGAAAGGAGGTAATTGGCTATTAATTTAAAGTCGTATTTTAGGGGGCAGCTGGGGGCTCAGTGAATTGAGATCCAGGCCTAGAGACAGGAGGTCCTAGGTTCAAATTTGACCTCAGACACTTCCTAGCTGTGTTATCCTGGGCAAGTCACTTAACCCCCTTTGCCTAGTACTTGCTGCTCTTCTGCTTTGGAACCAATACACAGTATTGATTCTAAGACAGAAGGTAAGGGTTTAAGAAAAAAAAGGTGATTTTTTACAAGGGCAACAAAGAAAAATGAGGTTGATCAAGAACCCGTGTATTAGAAAGGATTCAAGTATTCAACACAATTTACTGTTTTGATGGGTCTCTTACTTGGGGGACAAACACATAAGTGGTAAGCTGCCCAGGGTAAGATAAATCAATTCAATTCAATAAGCATTTATTATTTATGTGTCAGGAAATGTGCTAAGTCCTGGGAATACAAAAAGTGGCAAAAGACAATTCCTCCACTTTCAAGGAGTTCACATTTTATAGGTTCTGGGTTTCACTTTGAGCACCATGAATTCTCAGCAGAAAAAAAAAAAGCATCAGCTTGATGATTATTATTAAGAAAAATAAAAACTTGTTCATTACCCTAGATCCTTTTTGCTACATCTGTTAAAGTTAAAAAAAACAAAGAAACATTCCTTACCTATAACTAAAAATTTTGAGGATATATAAGGTGATTAAGGAGGACTAACACCTCTGGTATGAGGACTTACTGAGCCCTTTTCAAAGTCCATTCACCTTTGGTGTCCACCTTTTACCCAACTCAATTGTGGCTTCAAGAAGCTATAGCATGTGTAGCAGCCACACCTTGGTAAGACCATCCCAGCAGACAGGCTAAACCAGGTTAAGGGTAACCAACAGACCTCAAAACCCTCAGTGAATTGGGAGTGGAGGGAGGATGTCTACCCCAAGCATGTGAAAACTTCCCCTGGCTGAATGGGCAGATGAGAACAATTTGTTCCAATGGCCATGAAGATGGCTGAGGGAGGCACTGTGGAGCTCTCAAGAGTCTGGTCAGAAACTGAAGAAGCTATGGCCATCTACTACATCCTGGACCATTGCCAGCCATCCTATCCTGACTTTTGTCATGCCACTGGATTTGGATGACTCTGGAAGAGAGAAGGGAGACTGAAGACATCATGCATCTCTGCCTCACTTAAATCCAAATCAAGAGTAAGTCAAGACTTTACCCCATGATGTCATTATTCCTCTTTAAAAATGAAGAATTAACAAAATTTGGCCTCTTTTTTTGACACTTTATTATTATAACCAGGGTATTGCAGCAATCATGATGTAATAGTAGGTCCATATTTAAAGTTAGGGAACTGAGAAGTAATATAGTCCAAATTCTAATTCAATAAATGAGGAAACTTAGATTCAGTGATTTGACCAAAGTCACATGGATAATAAATATCAGAGGCCAGATTCTAACTTTCTTCCTCTGAGTCAATATAATAAAGCAGAAAATTCACTGAACTAAGGATCAAGGGATCTGAGTTCAATTTCTGGCTCTTTTATCTATTATATGTGTGATCTTGGGCATGTCCTTTAACTGCTCTGTGCTCAGTTTACTTATATGTAAATTGAGGGGGTTGGTCTAAGTAACCTGTAAGGACCTTCCCACTCTAAATTTATCACTCTACAAGTCCAAACCTCATACTCTTTCCTCTAGACCATATTCATCTTTTTTAATTGAAATGCAGCTACATGGAGAGGAAAAGTGAACTCTTGTTTTCTTTATATATTTTGGACTAAATTTTACTTTTAAAACTCTGACAAATCAAACTATTAATAATCATTACCAGTTTTCCACTTTAAATTGTTTTATTTTATTTTATTTTCCCCAATCATTCTTAATTTTATTTTTCCCCAATTGCATGTAAAAAGTTTCTGTCATTTTAAAAAGAATTTTGAGTCCTCAAATTTTCTTCCTCCCTCCATTCTGTGAGATGGTAAGAAGTCTCATATAGGTATTACATGTGTAATCATGTAAACCATTTCCCCATATTAATCCTTTTGTAGAAAGAAACATGAACAAAATAAAAATTAAGAAAGGGAAAAAAAGTTTGCTTTTGTCTGGATTCAGGCTCCATCAGTTCCTTCTCTAGAAGTGGATGGCATTTTTTTTATCATGAGTCCCTTGGCATTGTTTTTGATCATTATATTACTGAGAATAGCTAAGTCATTCACAGTTGTTCATTGTATAGCATTCCTGCCGCTGTGTACAGTATTCTCCTGGTTTTGTTCATTTCACTCCTCTTCAGTTCATGTAAGTCTTTCTGAGTTTTTCTGAGCTCCTCTGGCTCATTATTTCTTAGAGAACAATTGTATTTCATTACAATCACATACTATAATTTACTCAGTCATTTCCCCAAATAATGAGTATCCCCTCACTTTCCAATTCTTTGTTCCTATTTTAAAAAAGCTGCTTTAAATAGTTTTGTCCATATAAGTCCTTCCACTTTTTGTTTTGGGGAGACAAACCTAGTAATGGTTTTGCTACGTCAAAGGGTATGTACTGTTTTATAGTCCTTTGGACATAGGTCCAAATTGTTCTCTAGAATGGTTGAATCCATTCACAACTTCCCCAACAATGTATTAGTGTCTCAATTTTCCCACATCCCCTCCAGGTTTTGATGTTTTCTTTTTCTGTCATGATAGCCAGTCTGATAGGTGCAGGGTGGTACCTCTGAGTTGTTTTAATTTGCATTTATCTAATTAATAATGATTTAGAACATTTTTTTGCTTGACTATAAAGAGCTTTAATTGCTTTGAGAACTGTACATTCATATCCTTTAACCATTTATCAGTTGGAGAATGTCATGTATTATACATCATATTTAAGAAATGAGGTCTTTATTAGAGACACATAAAAAAATTGCACCATTATGATTGCAATGCATTACTTTTCATCCTATTTCCCCCTGTTTAGTTTCTGACCTCTGACACCCCATCCTTCTCTTATCCTCTTACCCACCGACTTTCCTGTAGGGTAAGGTAGATTTCTATACCCAATTGAATGTGTATGTTCTCTCATTGAGCCAATTCCAATAAGAGTAAGATTCATATGTTCTCCCAACCTTCCCTATCTTCCCCTCCGCTGTAAAAGCTCTTTCATGCCTTTTTTATGTGCAATAACTTACACCATTCTACTTTCCTTTCCCCCTTCTCTCAATGCATTCCTCTTTTTCATATCTTAAGTTTGTTTTTCTAATATCATCCCATCTTATTCAACTCATGCCCTTGCCCTATATTTGTGTATAGTCTTTCTAACTGCCCTAATAATGAAAAAGTTCTTCGGGGTTACAATAATCATCTCCCCATGTAGATATGTAAATAGTTTAACCTTGTAGAATGTTCTTTATTTCTTTTTTCCTGTTTACCTTTTTATGCATAGCTAGAGTCTTGTATTTGAAAGTCATCTTCCATTCAGCATTGGTCTTTTCATCAGGAATGTTTGAAAGTTCTCTATTTCATTGAATACCCATTTTTTCCCCTGAAGGATTATGCTCAGTTTTTCTGGGTAATTGATCTTTGGTTGAAATCCTTGCTCCTTTGCCCTCTGGAATATATTCCAGCCCTTCCAATCCTTTAACGTATAAACTGCTGAATCTTGTGTTATCTTGATTGTGCTTCTACAATATTTAAATTGTTTCTTTTTGGCTGCTTGCAATATTTTTTCCTTGACCTGGGAATTCTGGAATTTGGCTATAATATTTCTGGGAGTTATTCTTTTGGTATCTTTCAATTGGTGACTGGTGGATTCTATAAATTTCTATTCTAGAATATCAGGGCAGTTTTCCTTAATATTTTTCTTAAAAGATGATGGCTAAGCTCTTTTTTTTTTTTATCATGGATTTCAAGTAGTTCAAAAATTCTTAGATGATCTCTTCTGGATTTATTTTCTAGAGCAGTTGTTTTTTTCATTGAGATATTTAAATTTTCTTCTATTTTTTCCCCATTCTTTTGACTTTACTTGATTGTTGTTCTATATCTCATAGAGTCATTAGCTTCCACTTGCCAAATTCTAATTTTTAAGGCATGATAAAAAAAAAAAACCTTACCTTCCATCTTAGAATCAATACTATGTATTGGTTCCAAGGCAGAAGAATAGTAAGGGCTAAACAATGAGGATTAAGTGACTTACCCAGGGCCACATAGGAAGTATCTAAGGCCAGATTTGAACTCAGGACCTCTTGTCTCTAGGCCTGGCTTTCAATCTACTGAGCTATTTAGCTTCTCCCAGAATGATTTTTTAAAGTGAACTTTTGTACTTCCTTTTCATTTTGCCAATTCTACTTTGTAAAGAGTTCTTTTTCCTCAATGAATTTTTGTATCTATTTTTCCATTTGGCCAATTCTGCTTTTTAAGCAGTTCTTCTCTTCACTGGATTTTTGTGCCTTTAATTTCTTCACTATTTTTTTATGGCTCTTTTACCAAACTATTGACTCTTTTTTCATAATTTTCCTATATCACTCATTTCTTTTTCCAATTTTTCTTCCACCTCTTTGATTTTTAAAATCCTTTAAAAATTATTTATTTTTAAGTATTTTTTCCAAGGTTACATGATTCATGCTCTCTCCGTTCCCTCTTCCCTCCCCCCTCCTGAAGCTGACAAGCAATTCTACTGGGTTATACATGTATTATCACTCAATACCTATTTTCCATCATATTTATTTTTGTAATAGAATAGTCTTTTAAAATCTTTTTTTGAGATCCTCCATTAATTTTTTTGGGCTTCAGAGCAATTCCTATTTTTCTTAGAGGTCTTGGATGTAGCAGTTTTGACTTCGTTGTCTTCCGAGTTTGTGTTTTGGTCTTCCTTGACACCAAAATATATATGTTGAATTTCTTTTTTGTTGTTGTTTGTTGGCTTGTTTTTCAGTCTTTTCCTTTCCTTTTAATTAAAAAAAGACAAACCTTAATATTGTACTCTATACCTGTGTCGAAGGGAGCATTGTGCAGCTGCCTTCAGAGCTGGCTCTGGGGATCTATAAGTTTTCAGTTTTTCTAAGATGGAATGATTTAAGGAGAAGTGTGTTTAATACTCTCCTGGCCTGAGCTTTGCTCTGTGAGTAACCACAAGCACTCTTTTCTGCCTTGGAACTATTGCCATGGTCCCCTGCTCCCCTGTAGCCACAAAGGTCAGAAATGTGCTGGTGTCTACTCTATCCATGGACTGCTTCCTGGTTCTTCATATGGGTTATAAGACAAGAGTGTTATACTCAGAGTCAGCAAAGGGACCCCTGTAATCTTCTGAGCAGTTTTCCAACCTCCCCTTACCACCAGTGGCTAAGAGCTCCAGAAGCTTTTGCGGCTGCTTCAGTTGCCCTCAAGGCCTATTGCCAGTGGGACCTGCCTTAGCATGCTGCTTTGCACTCCACCTGCACCATGGTGCACTAGATCTTTTGGGCCAGCCTTCTAAATTGTTTTGAGCTGAAAAATTATTTCACCCTGTCTTTTTGAGGTTTATGCTGCTCCAGAATTCATCTGCAGGAATTATATAATAGTTATTTGGAGAGTGATTTAGTAGAGATTAGGTGAGTCTGTGTACCTTCTCTGCCATCTTGGCTCTGCCCGCCCCACCCCACCCCAGTTTTTCCACTTTAAAAAAGACAGCTTTTGATCATCAATGTCATTTAAAGACGACAAAAGTAATTTTATAATAGTTTTTAGTGGAAATAAAGGCAGCATTGCACATGAAATCCACACTCCAGACAAGTCAACCTGCCCCTTGAGAATGGGGACTAGTATCTGAGTCAAACTGACAGAATCTAATTTAGAAACGAATTCAGAACTTTGAATTCCTTTATACTTCTAGGAATTAATGATTTTCTTCCATCACTGATGCAATGCTTCAGCCTATCCTGTATGACCTTTGTCTATGTCTCTAGGAATTTCTCCACTGGTTAAGGCAAGGTGGAGGTATAACAAGCAAAAGATGAAATGACTGAAGAAACAAAGGTTTGATCTAAGCATATCAATTTATTAAGTTTTGTATACCAATTGCCTAACAAATCAGGACCAGGCCCTTTTTAGGCTTGGACCCCAAATACAGTGGGAGACAGGTTTTTATACATTCAAAACAACTAGTTAAATATGATCAATTTCTTAAAAGGAAACAATACAAGAGTAGGTATTCTGATTTCTAATTAGATGAAAGATTAGGGACTTTCCAAGTTAGGGGAGGAGAGTAAACAGATGGAATTCCCTGAATTCAGAAAAAGAGGTGTCCTATTCCCCCAAGTGTCTATAAACAATCAGAGGAATGTGGAAACAATAACTGATTGGTAGGATGGGACCAATTTTATGATAAGACACATAGATTGCTTGAGATGTACAAGTACTATATAAGAAAACTCTTTACATCAGTTTTAGGATTGGACTGTGTATCTGTTCAAATAATCTACATCTTTGGCTAAAGGTCTCTAAATAGCAGGCAAAGGTGATCCAGTTTCCCAGCCATGCAGGGTAGGTTCAAACAATACAGTAATATTTTTCCCAATTCCTACAACTGAATAAAAATTTCTCACAAGATAGAATGTAGATTAGACCCATACTTGAATGGAAAGGGAACTAAGCTAGGTCCAGAATTGTCACAAGATGGAGTCAGTATGATTCCTTCAGTTTCCACAATTAACCAGTTGCTGTCCTAATCCCCTCAATTTCTCACAAGGGATTTCATTCAGTGTGTTGGGGGCCCTTCTTTTTATCTTTTGACATTTTATTGATATTAATGGGGCTATCTATCATTTCTCCTTGGCTCTCCTCACATGACTGGCCCAACTTCTTTCCCATCATATGTTTCTCAAATGACACCACACCTCTTGCACAACTGTTCACTGGTAATGTGTTACAGCCTACTCATATCCATCATGAGTTCTATTGCCCTTCTGGTGACCTTCAACTTTAATTCTTTAAGAGACTATAGTCCTACAGTATCACTGGAAGAATATTGTTGTGGAAGGTATTGGAGATACAAAGACAAAAATGAAAAAGCACTTGCCCTCAAGTAGCAAACTAATTTATTTAAATAAGGACTAGACTTATGATTTCAATGGTATTCTGCCAATACAGATCGGCCCCTTCTCTGCAATTTATAATCTCAAGGAGCTGCCTGGAACATGTTAAGTTAAAAAAAGGTTGCTCAAGATCACACAGGCAATATATGTCCAAGACAAGACTTGAGCCCTAGCCTTCCTGGCTTTGAGACCAGCTTATATAACAGAGCATGATCTGCTGCTTGTGCCAATTTGGGCTTGACAATTAATACAAAGAAAACAGTTTCTTTACCAACCAGCACCATACCATCCATATGTGGAAACATTAGTTACAGCAAATGGAGAAGTTTTGAGTGCTGTGGATAAATTCATTTACCTTGGCAGTATACTTTCCAGGGAAGCCCAATAGATGATGAAATTGATGCACACATTGTCAGAGATAACTTAGTGTGTGAGAGTCTCCAGAGGAAAGTGGGAGAAAAGAAGTATTAGGCTGCCTACCAAATTGAAGGTCTACAGAGCCTTTGTGCAGACCTTATTATCAGATGCCTGTGAAACTTGGATAATGTATCAATGCCATACTGGAAACAGAATCACTTCCATTTGAATTGTCTCAAGAAGATTCTGATGATCCCCTGACAAGATAAGATACCAGACAGTGATGTCCTTTCTTAAACTAAACTGTTGAGCCTTCAGACTCTGTTGAAAAGAACATAACTCTAGCTATGTTGTTTGAATGCCAAACATGTTTGCCTAAAAGGCAATTTTATAGAAAACCGACACAAAACAAATGCTCACATGGAGGCCAGAAGTAAATACAAGGACATTCTCAAGGTCTCTCTGAACAACTTTGACATCAAATGTGAGACATGGGAGATCTTGGCACCTGACCACCCTTTAAGATACTGATGACAGGATATAATATCTATAATCTGATGACATTCATCAAAAAATCCTGTATTACACCCTGCATGGTGTGCCAGAATCAAAGAAGGGTGCTGTGCTCTATGAGCAAAGTCGAAAAGAAACATGAAGTGTACAAATTTAGAAACATCTCCATCCCGGATGTTCAGATTATTTGTACCTGACTTATAGTAGAGCCTTCTGAGACTGTATTGGTCTGATCAGCCACAGTCAGATACACTATACTTTGGCTCCAATTTTGGTCCTCTTTGAGTACAAAGGAAAACAACCATGTTCACTAGGCCACCATGCTTACAAACCACTTATCTTTAAATGGTTTGGATTATATTTTCCTACTGGGCCCTCCTCAACCTTCATTTATTTGTTCATTATTGTTCATTTCATTTTTTATCTTTGTATCCTGAGGGACTGGCCTGTAGTTGGCCATTAATGCTTGTTGAATGACTGAGCACCTAACCCATCTCAATAAAATCTGTGCCTTGTTGACAGCATTGCAGAACTTCTTGGTCAAACTTGAGGCTTCTTCTTAGTTTGGAAATAGCAATCTATGGGTCCATAGTAGTTGAAAAGTATAGGTAGAGTCTCCTGTATGCTGTCTTTATAATAAGCTGTCAGTTTAGAGATCCTTAGCTGCACTCTGTGGGGATCTTAGTGTCCAGTAATTCCAAGTAGCCCTCTGCTCGCTGCTAGTCAAGCCCTCCTTTGAGGAAATTCCAATGACCTAGCCTACCTCCTTTTTCTTGGCCCAGACCAAATGCTTTTGTCAGTGTTGAATGTGAAATCTAGAAATGAACAAATGATCATTACTTCTTCATCAAAGACTAAGTGTAAAGGAAATCTTGGGAAATGTGGATTTTGGAAGAAGGACACAAAGGTTTGATGGTGGGATAAAATATCTTTGGAGAAAGTGGAATTTTCTCCAACCAGAAGAGATTTGTTTGTCTAAATGGTTGGACTTTTATACTAGTAAAGTTCTATCTTGTTGTTTCCACTTATTCAACAAATATTTAATTATTCATCTACTATATTCTAGGCACTGTGAATACAAGGTAAAACAGAACATTCTCTGCCATGAAGTAACTTACATTCTATTGGAAGAAAACAACAGGTACACAGAGAATTAAATACAAAGGATGGGCAAGAGGAGAAAGGGAAGGAAGCTAGACCTTGAAGGTTCTACCAGACAAGAAAGGCTAGAGACTGATGACAGGATATAATATCTATAATCTGATGACATTCATCAACCAGAATATTGGCCACAGCACCTCACACAGAGTGTTAAAATGTCTAGGAAGGCAATGGAGGAGTCTTGGATGAGATGGAGGGCTCCTTTTTTAAAATTTTGAACGAAAATATTTTTCTTTCTCATCCTCTCCTCCCTTTTAAAGGGGATGAATCTGTCATTTGGGAAAAGTTAATATCATGAAGAAAATGTACACTATAGGATCCTTTGTGAATAAGGCACTGAATCCTCTTCTTTAGGAATATTTAACAAAACGAATGCCTGGACTCAGGAGCACCCCATTTTGGAGACAAATGGATGAACTTGGTGACTTCTTAATAGCTCTTCTAGTTAGAAGCATAATCAGATCTGCAGAGATGATCTGCAAACTTTATTTTGGCATCCCTTCCTCTTCTCGTGGTATTCTTCCCCACCCTTAGTCTATACTTCAGTTTCTCCACCTGACCAAACGAGGATGTGGCTAGGAGGGGGAGAAGGGGAAGGTTACTCCGAAAATAATGCTTTTTTTTTTTTTTAAGGGACAGCTGGCGTTTGAAGAAATCCTGGAGTGACTGTTATATAAAACTAGCTACTCAGTCCCCTGACCCATTACCACTGCAAACCGTTATGCATATTAAAAAGAGAGATGAAAAGGGGGAAGATACGAACGCCAAAAAAAAAAAAAAAAAAAAAAAAAAAAAGATACATTAACAAATCAGGATGCTTCAGGGAATCCACGTGGTCACCAATCTGTAACTGATCAGGGCGGCTACATTGAAGCAAAACATCCAGAGCCTGAAATATATTGCAATACACGAACCATTCACAATAGGTATCCATATTCCTTCCAGAATTCTGGGACTGCTGGTCTGTGCCCCCACCTACGGTTACTCCTATACTCACTATTCTTATAAACCATTTGATTAAACAACAGCACCTGTGTTCGAGCTCTCATGCTTTGCAAAAAAAAAAAAAAAAAAACACCATCTGGGCCCCATCCTTCCCTATTGGAAATACTATCGATCTGGGGTGAGGTGGAAAAGCCACAGATCGACTATGTCTCCTCCCAACCCCACCCCAAGTCATTTGCTTCGCACAAGCATCCTGCTTGAGGAACTAGCAACGTCGTAGGTTTTCAGCACTAGAAGGCCGTGGACCTTTTCTGAACTGAAGACTTGTGGTACCTTCCTAGGATCTGGGCGGATAGCTGATGGCCCTCAACATTCCGCAAGCTAAAGTCCGGCACCTCCTTTCTGTCCCTCTCCCCATTTCCATTTCTTTCCCCCAGACTGCAATATTACAAGCTGGGTGCTGTTCCCATGCAGTGGAGACTTGGAAAGCTGCTTGACCTTCTAGCGAACTCCAGTTCGGCTAGGGGATGGGTGCAACCATAGGGTTGCAGTATACCCCAGGATATCAATCCCCCAGGTTTAGTGTACTCATCTTTGCTTAGTGTATACATCCCCCCCTACAAAGCTTTCTAAGCCCTGCAGGCTCCTAACGCCTAGCTGGAAGCATGAGCTCCCCCAAGATCCCCTCCTCCTACTGCAATAAAATAACCGAGTGCAGGTTCAGTCCCCGTCTCATCCCTCCTATTACCCCATCCAGTCTCCCACCTCTAATCCAGCCAAACGCTTTCAGTAGAGGAGCTCCCGCCGGTGGGCCCTTTCCACCCAGCGGATCTTAATGCCCAAAGCTCTCTTCCTCCCCCTCTCTTAATAAGAAACGTGCACGCAATTCTCCCGCCCCCCCCCCACCCCCGCGCCTTCCTAGCCTTGCATATATTAGAGTCTGCTTTGCATGCACCAGCAGGCGGGGAACGGAGGAAGAAGGGGCGGGGGAGTTTCGCCCGCCTCTTCCTTCTTTACCCCGTTAGGAACCGTTCTCGTTAATCTCAGTCTTTTGCCATGCATGCTGTGTCCCTTGCACCCAGTTTGGAAATGCAACCCAATGCTAATCCCAATGAAGGGAACTGGGAAAGCGAAGGACCTTTTCCCAGTCGGGGTGGATGAGGGAGTTGGTGGGCGGGGGCGGGAGAATTGTTCCACTTTGTCTATGCTTTTAGGTGAGAGCTCTAGCTTTGAAATAGGAGGGGCTCTTTTCCTTAATGCGTTTTATTTTACGGGGCCTTTCCCTTTTTTGCATATATTAAAACCTTACATATTGTTTTGCATGCAATATTTTGGGGGGCCCTCCAACACTAGATATGCAAATCAGGGTAACCTAACCGGCGCTAAAAATGATGAAGAAGGTTGCTCTCTTCCCCGCCCCAGCAGCCGCGTTATACTGGAAGCTGCTCTCCCGGGCGGTTCGAGTCCCTTTTCATCCCGGGAACCTGTATAATCAACCTCCTTAGCTCCAGGGGCTGGAGGCGGCCCGACTCCCTCCGCCTAATCCCTCCCTCTCCGCCTCCGCCCCCTCCTCCTTTCTCAGCTCCAGTTCCACGGAAGGCTCTTCCCCTCCCTCTTCCTTTGCCTCCCCCTCCTCCTCTGCCCTGCCTCTCCCGGAGGGCGGGGCATTCCGTTATCCAGGTTGCGGGGCCAGCGAGCGGGCAGGAGGGGGAAACCCCGGACCCTGGATGCTGCAGAAGCTTCTGGGCTTGGTGTAGGATGGACAGAGCCCATTATGCAGGTTGCGGGGCTCTCTGGTGGGGCCCGGTGCTCTGCATAGCGGTCGGCAGGGTGCTGGCGGACAAGCAACGAAGCGTGGGTTATGCAGGTTCCGGGGCTCCCCGCCCCCCCTCAGCCTCCCCGCCCCCCTGTGTTGTCGCCTCTCCCTCTCGCTGCTTCACTTCACGGGGCGAACATGGCGCACAGCTGTCGGTGGCGCTTCCCCGCCCGGCCCGGGACCACCGGGGGCGGCGGCGGCGGGGGGCGCCGGGGCCTAGGGGGCGCCCCGCGGCAACGCGTCCCGGCCCTGCTGCTTCCCCCCGCGCCCCCGGCCGGTGGCGGGGGCCCCGGGGCGCCCCCCTCCCCCTCGGCC
>NC_058132.1:203255513-203377962 GCF_016433145.1 Gracilinanus agilis
GGCGGGAAGCAGCGGGGCCGGGGCTCCGGGGGGAGCGGCCTCCGCCGCCTCCTCCTCCTCCGTCTCCTCCGCCTCCTCCTCCTCTGCCGCCGCTGTCGCTGCCGCCGCCGCCGCCTCCTCCTCCTCCTCCTCCTCCTCCTCCACAGCCGCTTCTGCAGCCCAGTCGTCGTCGTCCGCTTCGTCTGCGTCTTCGTCGTTGTCTTCAGCCTCTTCGGGGCCGTCCTTGCTCCGGGTGGGCCCCGGCTTCGACGCGGCGCTGCAGGTCTCGGCCGCCATCGGCACCAATCTGCGCCGGTTCCGGGCCGTGTTCGGGGAGAGCGGCGGGGGAGGCGGCAGCGGAGAGGTAAGGGGGCGGGGAAGCCCCGGGCCCGGGGTCCCGACCCTCCAGGGAGCCCCCAGACCCACCCTCCCCCAAGACCCCTCCTTCTTGAGTATGGAGCATCCTGATCTGGGGACCACCCGGGTCCGGCTCCCTTCCCAACCTGGGATTCCCTTCCCTTCCTTGCGAGGACAGACCCCTAAGGGAGCCCTCACCCCGGGTTTTTCTCCCGCCTGGGCCAAGGGCAGACGCTATCTATGATGACCCCTTTCCCGGAAAAAAACCCTCCAAAAACCATAACCCCAATCCTGGGCACAGACTTCCCTTACCCCCTTCGGGTTTCCCATCCCGGGGCCGATCCCCCCCTCCCTTTGACCAGATTACCTCATCCTAGTAAGATTCCTCCCTCCTCCCATCCTAGAGACCTGATCCCGCCACATCCCCGCCTCTCTCTCTGGGCAGATGTTTTACTCTTGGGGCAGTTTCCCTTTAGCATATCCCTCCTGAGGAAGGCTTTATTGGGGAGCTGCGTTCCTGCCCCTCACCCTTGGGGGCAGATGCTAGCCTGGCGCCCCTTATTCCAATTTCTGCCCCTCCCTTCTTTTTCCATCTACTTAGAGATCTTTTCACCCCATTCCTCATCCAGAGCCCTGTATTCCCAACCACTCCCTCTTCACTCCCCCCACCCAAGGTAGCTAGATCTTCCTTCACTTTCCCAATCTCTCCATGAAAAATGTCTTCCCTTTCCCTTCTCTCCTTCTCCCCTGTTCCCTCTCCGAAGAGAACGCTGATCCCTTCTTGGAGGGGAGTATAGATTACCAACCTTAAAGGGAAGGGGCACAGATATCTATCCAGAGAGGGAGATAACCCTATTTCAACTCCACCCTTCCCTGGCTCTAGAGAAAAGGATTAGCTACATGTAGGGAAAAGAGCCCGCTACTGTCCCCTTTCCAAGCACAGAAGAAAACAGAATGGTACCCCCCCCCCCCAGCCCCAGCAGGCTTTCCCTCCAGCTCTGGGGAAGGGGGCCCTGAGAGGGGAGGCGGGAGGGGGGCACTCAGCATCCTCCTCCCAGGGGAAGCAGCTGCTCTCCTACCCCACCCACTGCGCCTGGGAGCACGCAGTCTCCAACTCTGGCTCCCTCCCGCCCTCCGCTTCTTTTTTCAGTCATTTGATTATTGATCCATTTCTTTCCAGGCCAATCCTAAGGTTTGGAAAGAGTGGGAGAAGCGGGATTAGGGGTGAGCAGGGCAGATAAAGGGACAGTCTTCCTTTAATATGAGTTAGTGGTTGTTGGTGGTTGGGAGAAAGCAAAGAATATGAGACAGACATTGCCAGGAAGAATAAAGCTTTTCCTCTAATGGGATTGATAATGGGTGAATAGCTTTCTCTTCTCTCCCCTTTCTCCATTAGTAT
This sequence comes from Gracilinanus agilis, assembly GCF_016433145.1. Taxonomy (NCBI): domain Eukaryota; kingdom Metazoa; phylum Chordata; class Mammalia; order Didelphimorphia; family Didelphidae; genus Gracilinanus; species Gracilinanus agilis. The sequence continues at coordinate 203,257,249 of NC_058132.1, forward strand.
TTGGGTGAGAATCTCAGCATTGGGGTGCCGTTGAACACCCTTTTAACTGAATAAAGAAAGTTGCCTAGGGAAGGGAAGTTGAGTTCAGCTCCAGCCAGTGGCATTACTATATTTGTTTTCCTTGGATATAGAGGGGGAGTTTTGATTCACAGGGATGGGGAAGGGGTAGGGGGATTTTAGGGAGGAGGAAGAGCAGCTGCTAGGAGTTGAAGGGAAGGGGGGGGGTTAAAGGGGTACTGTTCTGTAGTACACTTGATTGAAACAGAAAGGGAAAGATAACCAGCCGTTTCCTGCGTGCTCTGCCCTTAGTGCACACAGAATATCCTCGGCAAAGCCCCCTTGTTCCCTATTATGCCCTGTACCCCTTTAGATGTACCCAGAGACCCTGGGAAGAAGGGGAGGGAGGAGACAAGGGACCCCGGCCCCTCCTTTGCAAGAAGGAGCTGGCATTTTTCAGTTGTTAGGCTTCCTGCCTCTTTTTTTTTTTTTTTTTTTTTTTTTTTTTTTTTTGAGCGTTTCTAAGGCAGCCTGGTCAGGAGACTGACAACAACCCGCCTTTTGACAGAGCAAGGAGGACATGATGGGGGCGTGTTTCTTGCTATGTAGCTAGCTGCAGCGTCCCTTTTCCCTGACTCTTCTCTATCTCCACCTCCTTTTTCCCAGCTTTCAGAAGGCAACTGCAGTCAGCAGGATTGTTTTGAGACTATTTATTGGTTGCTGTAGATTATTATTATTTTTTTGAAAGGCCAATTCTGTATTTTTTAAGCTAACAACACAGATCCCATGTAGTTGGAGAACCAAAGGCCTCATACATGACAAAAAGACTGAACCGTTCAGGTTACTTGCATGGAGTTGGTGCTTAAATGTGAGTTGATTTTGCTTTTTTAAAAAAGATACAGCAGCAAAAAAATAGACTTACTTTTAATTTACCTGCTTATTTTCAGAACTGAGATTTGCCTGATAATATCAATTTTAGCTCCATGTATATTGCAATATAATAGAGAAACTTTCTAAAGGCAGCTAGTCTACTTAAAGGATGTCAAAAAAAAACATTTTTTTCTTGTCTGGCATGCTTATATTTTGTGTTTAAGGGCTAACTGCATCACCAAATGTTTACATTTCAAAGGTTGTTAGATATTACAGCTGTCAATCATAGTTTTTCCATAAACTGGTTAGAAAGAGATCCACCTGTATTCAAGGACGTAATGTTTGGGCACCACGATATTTTAGTTGCTGCCCATGACAAACTAAAGTTTTAAACAGATGCCAACAACTTTCTACCCATTAACATTACGAGTTAATGGGAAATAATAATTTATTTTAATTAACAGTGATTTAGAGGGTAAAGTTGATAAAGAAACAGCAGCTATTTCAAATGAGACTTTATTGAACAGGAGGGTTTCCCCCACCCACCTTAAAACTTCTGCTTTAATATTAATAGCTACCTTAAGTGAAGATAGTGACCTGTACTCTTACAGCATTACTTTTCACTGTCTTCACTGAACAGTGGTCTTTTCTTTTGATTATTTTTTAATGGAAATAAGCTAACTTTGTACTTATAGTATTTGCAAACTATGAAATCATGGCAGTTCTGCCCTCTCAATCAAAGTATGGTTTTCTATCCAGGATTCAATTTAGCTTAAATGTTTTTTCAACATTCCAAGGAAATAAGTATTGAATGTTCTGTCACAATTTCACTTGAATTCACTAGGAATGGGTGTATTAAACCAAAACCATTCTGGAATGCTTAGCTTTTCAAAAAGATCTGAATTTTAATTCCTTTTTTCTTTTTGCTTTAAATGACTGATATAAAACTGTGTCCTGTACAATTAAAAAATTTTAATTAATAGTTACTGTTTTAGTGTGCCAGTTGGAGCCTTCAAAAAACTTACCTGCTTTTACTTCTCTTTACCAAGAGGAGACCTGTCCTTTACTATTACAGGTCTCTTAGCTTTTTCCTGTTTTGATTAGGAAATATCTGGGTAACATCTCATTGACATATAAGAATTTTTGATAAAATTATTGGTAAATGTGTTAAATGTCTTTACTTTTTAAGAATAGGTATCTCTAGGCTCCTATTGTATCATTTTTCTACTCAAGTACCAGAAATTAAGGTTATGGTTTAAATAGTGTTAAAAAAATTTTAGAAGTCTATTTTTATATTTCAACCTGACTCGTTCCCCCCACCCAATCTCCGATCTTTTATTATAATATATTGCCTTTCTTAAAGCCTATCCCATTTGAACTTAATGCTGTAATATCTGGCTATGAAAATACCAATAAATGAAGAACAATACAGTATATCCTTTTGGGTTAATAATTTTGTTTTTTGTCCTTTGTTGGTAACATCATTTAATTACTTAGTTTTTGTTTTATTATTGGACCTGCAGTCTTTTCTGAAATTGAAAGTTTATATTTTTACTTTAAGCTTTTGCTTTGGGATTTGGTAAAATGATGCATAGAATTGCCATATTCTTTGATTTTAGGTCTTTAGCATAGGGACACAGTAGAATTCAAATAATCTATATTTAGAATTATAGGTGGAGGCTTTGGCTACAAGGCTAGCCAGTTACAGTTTAGATAGTAACAGTAAAGAAAAACATCTTGATAATATAGTCATTATAGTGGAAAGAGCATCAGACAGAAACTCAGGAAACCTATATTTTAGTCCTGAATTTACCAACAAGTAGCTCCATGGCTTTGGACAAATCACTGTAACTTAACCTCTAAGGGCCTGAGTTTCCTCATCTATAAAGGGAAGAGATTGGACTAGGTAAGGTTTTTGGTTATTTTCAGTTTTTTAATTGTAAATTCCATTGATGTTGCTGGCTATGGAGTGGAAAAACTTGGTGGACTGATAAATTCAATGTATTTATCTGTGGCTGCATGATATAAGGCTATAACATATGATTTTAAATATTTTTTAAACTGTTGGAATACCATTCTAAATTTACAGCAAAGAACTTTTTCAGCAAATTATAACATATAACCTTATACATTTTTGTGATAGGATTTTAGTGGGGTCATTTTAATTTGTAATCTAGAATATGAAATGATTGTATTATATTTTCCATGTAAGCAACTACTTACTATTGTTTTAAAATTTTCTAAGCCTACCAATTGTTATCCCTCATAGCCCAATAAAATGATAAAGAAGTAAATATTTTATGCTGATTACAACATATGGCAATTTAAAACTGGATATACATTAAAACTGAATTGCAACTCTTTTAAGTGGTGTGTGTGTTTTCAATGTGAGTGGCAGTTTAGCTGGTAGAGAACAGGTGAGGGTTTTGCATTTTGAATTAGTGTTAGAGAAAATCCAGTAGTATTAAAGGTAGATAAAAACGGTTGAATGACTTGTTTTGAAGCCTAACTAGGCACATGCACTAGGAAAGAGAGGAGCTTTCTTACTGTCAGCCAAAACCTAAGTACAGATGAAGATGAGAACACAAAAATAATGAGAATAAAGAAAAGAACATAGGACTGAAAATCAGAAGCCCCTAGCTCCAAACTGTGGACTCTTGTTACAAATGCCCTCCATTAATTACTTAATCTTTTGGTGCCCCAGTATTTCCATTTGAAAAATGTACAGGGGCTAGATTAAATAATTTCTAAGGTCCTTTCCATGAAATTTTGTGATTTCTTTTTTACCCTTACATTTTGTTCACAGTTTAGTTTTCCTTTTCTAAATTCTCTAGAAAATTAGTGTTCGCTAGCTGCTTGGTGGTTTTCTTTGTGAGGTAGAGCATAGATTTGTCAGTTTAGTCCATCATAGTTATTAGAGAAATTTCTGTTGTAGGATTTTTATTTTATTATTATTATTTTAATTTTAGCAGTGGGAAAATTTATTCTAACACTCAGATTTTTGCAGATAAAGTACCTGAGACCTATAAAGGTAAAATAATTTGTTCAAAATGACCCATCACTATTAATGGCAGAAGCCAGGACTAGAATACAGGTCTCAACTTTCTAGCCAGTGTTCTTTTTACTCTACCATACCTCCTTGAGCATGAAGATATATTTGGCAGACAAAATAAATGACATTTTTTAGAAAAGCTCCCTTTCTGACATATGCCCTGCAAGTTTTACTAATTCCATTTGTATGAAAAATGAAGATCAAATTATAAACCACAGACTTAGGAACTAATAGGCACCCAGGCATTCTTTTAGTGTTCAGAAGCCTTCTTGTTTGGCTAAGGTTTGTTTTCATGTTTTTAATGCTGGAGATTCCTGTCTACCCAACAAGGAAGTTATTTTGCTCTGAGTGGAATGTTCCTTCAGGAGTACAGGATCCTAAAAAGTTAAGAGAAAGAATTCAGTATGCCAATATAGCTGTAAACTCAAACTGACTGGCTTTGCAAAGAAATAATAGTTTTAATATGCTGTGAAAGGAAGCTCTTCATCTGAATTGCACCTATCATCGGAAACATTTGGCTTCTTGGGTCCCTTACAAATCCCTAGAATTTTTTCTCTTACTTGTCAAGCAAGTGAACCAGATTATGATATACTTCTTTGCCACTCTCTTCCACTTTAACAACAGCTTAACCCCAGCCAATTCAACAACCATTTATTACATATCTACTATCTGGTAGGCCTTAGGTAATTAAAAAAAAGTCTGCCCTCAAGAAGCCTACGTTGTGCAGTCCTGTAGGAAATTATCATCTTTAGTAGTGTGACATGTGATTTGAAAATGAAGAGAAAAATAGTTGTGTCTTTGCTACCTCCCCATCTTTTCAGTCCCTGAAGTTATCCTCCCACAGAACAGCTGTGCAGGCTCCACAACCACATTTCTTACCCTGTGGCTATGGTGGATGGCAATAATGCTAGTTATTTGCTCTAAGGCATAACAGACCAAACTGCTTTGCTCCGTTTTTGGAGAGTTACTGCGTATTAATTGTAGGTCTCCTAATTAAGATCTATTTGCCTCTGCCCACATTCCAGTGATGTTGGCACAGTTCACCTTTCTAGTATTTAACTTGATACTTCCAGTCAGGGTTTTCCTCAGATACCTTGTTTATTTTCTTTGTTTTTTTTTTTTCATGGATGGATGTTATATTTGCCAGCATATTGAAATTTGGACAATTTATGCCAAGATTGATGAGACTTTGCAGTGTTTATCATTTTAACAGATTAAGAAAAGTTAAATTATTTGGTGTTTAGCATATCTTGCTACATTTTATTCAGAATCCTTTATTCCCTACACACTAGTATAGTAGTTATTTTTGGGACATGATATACAACATGCTTGTTGAGTTTTTATCTCATTTTGTTTTATGGAGATTTTGTTAGTAAGTCTTGACCAGGAGTAATTGATACTGGTATTTGTGATTTTTAAGGATATGTAGTTTGGGGAAAGAAGAAAATAAAATTAAATGGCCAGGATAAAAGTTAAACTTGGAGTTAAATTAATCTAGGGCAGCAGAAATGTTAGAATTGGTACTTCTTACAGCTTTAGATAAGGACAGGATTGGGCTAGTTTTCTAGTTTTGTTTCTGATTGTTAGAAAAAAAGAAGTAAATGTTTCATTTGATATAGAGTATCTTATTGATTTTATTTACATTTATATATCATGTTAGTGCTAGAAATATAATATGTCCTTTCAGAAAGCTATCCTGTGGCATGCAAAGGAGGAAATTGTTCGTCTTTCATTTAGAGAGAAAAATTTAAAATCCTTCACCTGCACCTATTTGGTTTCATTGATCAGGTCAATATAAGGCAGGCAGACAATGGATTTCTTTTTTTGTTGTCATTTCATTGGTTGTGAAGAAGTCCTGAAAGAAGGAAGTACAGGATCTTTTATTGCATGTGTTAAAGCTGGAGGTCAGAGCTGTTGTACCTGAGTGGGTGGTTTTATGGCCTAATTCTCTAATTGCCTGCATTTATGACACTGTCAGTACTGTTGGTCCTGTTGCTGAGGTAGATTATGTTGGGAATAAGGAGAGAAAAGGGGTCCCTTTGTCACTCTTCTCATTTCTACTCTCAGTCAAGTCTCTTAAGCAGACCCTGAGGACATATCCAGATACTTGGGACTCAATGAACAACATCCTATAAAATAGTTCTTCATGTTTTTAAGTAGGATGTGCTGCTTTTCTTAACCTATCCAAAGAAATCCATACCACCACTATTTAATATTTTAAAGCTCTTTGGTACCTTGTCAGGTTACAGACTAGGAGAAGCCAACTATGAAGTTGCCTAAAGATTCAACCACTGCCTCAGGTCTTGTGTTTGAGATGAGGATATTTAAAAGCAGGATAGTATTGTGTGCTAACTACTTCGGATGGTCCAAAATTCTTGTAGCATAGAATGGGATTTTTTTAAGGTTGTTTCTTGGGGACTGAATTGAGTTTTACTTCTTATATGAGTAAATTACTACTGCATTATAAGTTTTGTTTTTAAGAAAAAGGTAATGAGGACAGAAATGCAAGTTAGTAGGCAGTTAATACTGTTGCTGTGTATGAAAATCCCCCTTCCCTAGAAATGAGTGGTTGTTTTTCTATATGACAAGTTAAAGGGATTTCCCCAGATATCTTACTTTTATTGTTGCTTCCCTTCTTCCTTATAAAGTAACGGAAGTTAGAGTTAATCTTAAGACTTCAACTAATTCTTTAGGATTGATCACGGTATCCATTTCCCCTTATTTTTATGAAATTAATATTTTGTGGGAATCTTCCCATAGTGTCTTGTTCGATGTCTGTTTTATTATATCTTCTTACTGCTCTCATTGCTAAATCCATACTTATTTTAAAAGATGAATGAAGGATGGAGCATGGTGCAGCTAGGTGGCTCAGTGGATTGAAAGCCAGGCCTAGAGATGGGAGGTCCTGCATTCAAATGTGGCATTATTGCTGTGTGACCCTAAGCAAGTCATTTAACTCTTATTGCCTAGCCCTTAACTATTTTTCTGCCTTAGTAGGTAAGGGTGGTTTTTAAAAAATGAGAATAATAAAAGATGCATCATCTTGCATTGGAAAGGGGAGCTTTCTCATCCAATTTCATTAGGTGTTCATTCAGTCCCAATTTTATTAGGTAAGGCAATGCAGAAGGATACATCTTTTCATTGGATAGCTGTACCACTGAAATCACAGGCCCAATTCCTTATTCTTCTCTTCTTTTTAGAATATTCTATACTGAAAACTTTTTTTTTTGTTTTGCTCTCATCTTACAAAGAGAAAAAGCAATTTTAATTTTCTTCTTTTAATTAGAATAGTATTAATAGTTAGGAATAATTTTCTCCCATTTTATATCAGTTTTAAAAATTTGAGAGGATGACTGATATTAGAATACTTCCTACCTTTTGGAAGGTGGTGAGTTATTATGATTTTGGAATGTTACATATTCTCTCAGTTGTGAGCTCTATTGATTACTTAAATGTTTGGATTTGGAGAGGTTGTGCTATAGGGAGGGGTTTATTGGGAAGTGATTGTGGTGTAAACTTTGTTTTAAAAGTAAAACAGGAGGGGGCAGCTGGGTAGCTCAGTGGATTGAGAGTCAGGCCTAGAGCTGGGAGGTCCTAGGTTCAAATCTGGCCTCAGACACTTTCCAGCTGTCTGACCCTGGGCAAGTCACTTGACCCCCATTGCCTAGCCCTTACCACTCTTCTGTCTTAGAGTCAGTACACAGTATTGACTCCAAGAAGGAAGGTAAGGGTTTTTATTTAAAAAAAAAAAAGTAAAACATGGAGAAATTATATAACTAACTTCTATAACTCAAAAGATATTCAGCAATTATTAAACATCTATAATATATCTACATATATATCTCTTTCAAAGTTCTATCTAATTAGTAGTATTTGATTAATCTTAAAACTAAGTAGGCTAAAAAACAAACACCAGTTTGCATTGTTGTTATTACTTAATTATCACTAGATATATGAGTTATAGCTTTCTGAGTTTAGTTAAAGATCAAGCGTCACAAAATCTCTAGGGTTTTTAAATATTTAAGAAAAGAACAGCATGCTAATTAGAAACCAGTATTGCTTTATAAAGAGCAAATTCTATCAGATTAATCTATTCTGTGATGTTTTGATGGTAGGTTGAGAAAAAACAGTGGCTACAATAAATATTGACTTTATTAATATTTTAAAACCTGTTTCAAGTGTTATACTTCTCAATAAATGAGATGATACAGTATAGAAATCAGTATCATTTTTAGCCCTGAGTCAGAATTCAAACCCAGATCGCCTGACTTAAAATCCAAGGCTGTTCTGGTACATTAGAAACTTCTTTGGATACAGCTAGGTGGCTCAGAGGCCCTGGGCTCAAATCTGGCCTCAGATACTTCCTGGCTGTGTGATCCTGGGCAAGTCACTTAACCCAGTTGCCTAGTCCTTACTGAACTATTGCCTTGGAATTGATTCTTGGAACAGAATAGTATCTATTCTAAGATAGAAGGTAAGGATTTTAAAAAGCAACTCCTTTGCCTTGCATTTAAGGCTTTTGACAATCTGGTACCAACCTACCTTTCCATCTTTATTACATATAATTCTGTTTTATATACATGACCTTCCAGCCAAACTGACCTGATGACACTTTCCTCCCAGAACACATCCTATAGTCTCCCTATAAAATATTTAAGGATACAGGGAAAAGAGAAAAAAAGAAGACTTGGTGAGTTGGGGTGGGAAAGAGAAAAGGAAAGAATATAGAGCTGGTCTGTTAAGAGAGCAGTTGACCGTCATTAATGGTTGTACCATGTGGAATTATAAGTGCCATGTTTTGTGTTGTCTATAGAATTAGTAGAAGAAAAATCAAACTGTTCGTAGTTCATACTTAGAACTGTTATCATTGATAAATCTCAGCTTGAGGAAAATAAGTAATAATCTGAAGGGTCCTATGCAAGATACTGTTTTAACATTTTTACATTTGTAAAACATCCCTACTATTAAGTTTGTAGATGACATCAGCTTATGAGATATACCCAAAACAAACTTGATAAGTCAAAGTGGTTAGAAACAAAAAGAATTAGTCTTATTTGGGACAGAGTGGCTTAATTTGCCTTGTTGTAAGGCAAGATACATTTTGTGTGCTTCACTTTAACAAAAACTAACTATACCAAAATCTTAACCTATAAAACAGATGTACTAGGAGGTTTCCTTATGATTATTCATTTTATGAAATGATTGTCCATAAGTTTCCTTTGAATAGTCACTTCTATTTAAAATGTAATCCAATTTACAAAATTTGCTGCACAGTCATTTAGGAATATATTTCATATATTTATTATGTAATTCTGTTTTTTTTTTATATTTTTAAACCCTTAACTTCTGTGTATTAGTTCCTTGGTGGAAGAGTGGTAAGGATAGGCAATGGGGGTCAAGTGACTTGCCCAAGGTCACACAGCTGGGAAGTGTCTGAGGCCAGATTTGAACCTAGGACCTCCCGTCTCTAGGCCTGGCTCTCAATCCACTGAGCTACTCAGCTGCCCCCTTTATTATGTAATTCTAAATGAACCAATAAATAGGAACACTTAATCAGTCATCTATTAAGGGCCTACCATTTGCTAGGCACTAGAAATATAAAGAGAAATGAAATAATCCTTGCCTTCAAGGAGCTTAAATTCTTTGGGTGGAGGCAATGTGCACATATATAAGTATATTCAACATAAACTTGTGGTAATTTTTGGGAGGAGGATAGTAGCTAGGCAAATAAGTAAAGACTTCATGTGGAGGGTAGTGCTTCAGCCAAGTTTTAAGAAAAATTAAGAAATAGGAGTGAGAAGGGAGTTATCATTCCAGTGATGGGAAATAGCTTTTGCAAAGATAAAGATGATGAATTATATGTGAAGATTGATTGCACCATAGAGTAAGTGTAGCTAAGTGATGTATAATAAACTTGAATTTGTAAAGTCATGAAGGACTTTAAATACCAAGCAGAAGAGTTTGTATTTGAACCAAGAAGCAGTGGAGTGACATTGTGCTTTAAGAATATCATTTTGGCAGCTTTTTTGGAGATGAATTGAATAGAGAAGAGCCTTGAGGCAGGAAGATCAATTGAGAGATCATTACAGATCATTTGAGATTGAGAGATCATTTGAGATTCGATACAATGTGGGAAATGATCACAACTGAAAAAATTAAAGTGTTCTACTCGAGTATAAGATGAAAATGTATTCTAACAGTTATTTTTTGTACTTTAAAAAATGTGATTCTGGAGAGCACTGAAGAGTTATGACATTAGTAGCTAAGAAGTTACTCTTCTTATGTTTAGTGTTTAATAGTTTAGGGCAGTGATGGGCAAACTACGGCCCACGAGCCAGACGGGGACTCCCTGAAATGTTCTATCCAGCCATGCAACATTATTCCTAATCTGACGAATACAATGAGTAGGATACAATACAGTGAAACTCGAAAGAGTTGCCTTAGAAACAGACTGATAGATGAGCATTTCCTTTCCTTTGGCTCCCTCTTTAAAAAGTTTGCCCATCGCTGGTTTAGGAAATAACCCGAGTTAAAAGCGAGAGGATCTATGTGCAAATCCTAGCCTTTTAAAATTAATTTTCTTAATCTTTAAAATGAAGAGGTTGTACTAAATGACCTCTAAGGTCTCTTCCAGTTCTAAAATCTATGGAACTGTGATCCCTTGATTATTTTACCCATTAACATTGAAGAGAGTTAAAAGATATGATAAAAGTTATTAAGGAGTTGGAATATGAAGAAAAGTTACAGGAACTATGATGATTTAAATAAGAAGAGAACTTCAGAGGCAACTTAATAACCGTCTTCAAATAAAAAGGATATTTTAATGGTAATGATGACCAGCTGTTGTCTTTCCAAAACTGTAATAAGAAGAACTTTCGATAAATACATAAAGAATTTACTGAATAAAGGTTCTTAGTAGAGGAGATTACTAAAGGAAATGATATCATTATATTATCTTTTTTAGAAGCTAAAAAGAGTTTCTTATCTTGAATAGTTTAGGTATAGAACTGCCTCTACCAGATGAAGTCTCAAAGTACCTTCTATTTCTGTGAGAAAATAAACACACACACACACACACACACACATCTGATTATCTTTTTTAATTTTAAATTTTTTTGTATTCTACTTAGGAATGGGGTGTGTTGGATAATAGTTACTTAGTAAATATTTATGGATTTAATTGTCCAGTTTAGAGCAGTAGTCTTTATTTGAGTTGTCTTAAGGTTCCACAAAAGTTTGTGATATTTAATTACTGTATTAGGAGAAGTATGTGTTTCCTGTATTGTGTCAGCAGAGATTTTTATGCTAACTTTATGAAAATATGTAAACATAGTTAGTTTTAACATAGTTTAAATCTTAAATATCAAGAGAAGCCTTAAAAAGGAGTATCGTAGTTTTACAATAGAAAACTAACCATAAGTGGTTACAGTTCTTTGCCTAGTCTCTTCTATAATATGTAATTCTTTTATAATATGTAATTCATGTATTTCAGAAAGCCCCCTTTTAGAGTTATTTGCTTGTGAGAGTATTATTAGAAGGAATTGTAGGTCCCAGTCTAATAAGTTTGCTTTATATGAATGAGGGTTATAAAGGCTTCTATCCCTTGGTTTCTGAGGCCAGAAGAAGCCTTGTTACAGTCAGAATGAAACCTTTTTAAGATGTGTTGGGTTGCAAAAAGCATTTCCTGTATAGTCAGAGTGAAAATTGTGAATTAGGATTATTCATATAGATAATTAAAAGACCTATTCAGGCTTATGATGCCAGGATATTTTCCTACCAATCCTTCTTAAAACTTGAGGGGGAAAGGAATAGATTTTAAAATAATTTGACTCTCCTCTTTTAAGTGAATTAACAGTAATATTTAAGTTAAATAATATAGCCACATTGAAGATTTCTTACATTGCATATGTTGTTGGAAAACAAGCCACCATTCACCCTTTCTCCTATTTTTATAGTTTGGGTATTATCTTTGACTCTTTCCTCTCCATCACTTTTCACCCCCAGTGAGATAACAACTTTAATTCTTTATCCGTAACATCTTGCACATCTGTCCCTTTTTCTAGGTTCCTGTTACCACCTCCTCAGTAGAGGTCCTCATTATTACCAGGCCAGACAAGTACAAGATCCTGCTAACAAGAATTCTTTTTTCTTTATCATCATTGTTCTACTCCTCTCAGTATCTGTTGCAAACCTTTTCTCTCCTGAAACTACCTACATCAGAAGTGTCAAACACAGAAGCTGCATGTGGCCTGCAATACTTCTAAGTATGGCCTGAACCAGGTTAAGATGTAATTGGGAAATACTTAATAAAATAAATTAAAATATAGTAAAACATAGATAACATTTCAGTTTAAAATTAAGTCATTGTGTGGCCCACAGGGACCTTTATGTATTAGGAGCTCCCATTTCTACTTGAGTTTGAGAAAAACTACAGACCAATCTCCTTAATGAACATAGATGCAAACATTTTAAATAAAATTCTACTTGAGTTTGGATGCTGACCTATATACCCATTTCTTCTCGCAGAAAATTTTGAGGCCATCCATAGAGCTCCTTCTTCTTTTTAATTCTACACTCTAAATACCCTTGAATATCAATATTATTTTGCTCCACTCTCAGAGGAAAAGTGATCATTGCATTTCAATTTGTACCTTCAGTCCTATTGACTCCCATTTTACCCCTTTGATCATCCCTTCTTTTTTCCGTCTCTTCGTTCACTGACTTCTTCCTTATTGCTTACTATAAACATGCTTGCATCTCTTTTATCCTTCTCCTAGACACCCTACCTGCCCTTTTTTTTTTTTAACCCTTTTCCTTCCACCTTAGAATCAATACTAGGTATTGGTTCCAAGGCAGAAGAGTAGTAAGGGCTAGGCGATGGGGGTTGAGTGACTTGCCCAGGGTCACACAGCTAGGAAGTATCAGAGGCCAGATTAGAACCTAGGTCCTCCCATCTTTAGGCCTGGCTCTCAATTCACTGAAGGCCCAGTTCTGTTCCCCCCCACCCTTTTCCCTCTGCCCTTTCTTAAAGCTTTTAGAGTCACATCTGGTTTTCCTTCTATCCTTCTGACAACTCCTCTTATCTCCTTTGCAGGATCATTATCCATGTTCTGTTCCAATGTGTTTATACTGTAGGGCTCTTTGTTGGACTCTTTTCAAAATTTCTCTTTTATGGTCTTAGTTATCAGCAAACACGAATATATCAATATGCTGGGGGGGGGAAGGAAGATTGTATGTGAATTCTTATGTATAATTTGTTTTATTTTGTAATATGTATATTATCCATGTATCTCTGATCTCATTGATTTCAATGTAACAGGGGTCCAGCTGGCAACTTGTATTTGCTTGTCCAATCCTGTGTAACTCTTAATGGCTTTCCAAAAGTTTGTCATAGGAGGTTCACCCAGTCCAGTGGTTTGTGTTCACTTCTGAATTTATTCTAAATAGTTTTAAAATGTTGTGTTGATGCTCTTTTCCCTCACCCATCCCAGTCTCTTACTACCAACTAATTTATACCTTCCTCTACCCCTAATAGTTATCTTAGCAGTCAAGCAAAATAAATCACATTGGCCATGTCTCCAGTTTTAGACTACCATATTTTTGCCAAGAGGTGGATGGCATGTTTCATCTTTAGTCTTCTGAAGTCATGATTGGTCACTTCATTGATCAGAGTTCTATAATCTTCTGGAATTGTTTTCCTTTACGTCATTGTAGTCATTTGTGAATTATTCTCCTGGTTCTACTAATTTACTTATATCAGTTCATACAAATTTTCCCAAGTTTCTCTGAAATCATGATACTTGTCATTTCTTGCAGCTCAACACTATTCCATTACTTTCATATACCACAATTTACTTAGCAACTCAGTTGATTGAGCCTTCCCCTTTCTTCATCTCCTTATCCCTTTTCCTGTCCTCCCATTTATTCAACTCTCATGATATAGATCACTTCAATTTATATTCAGTCCTAATCTCTCTCTGTACTAATCCTGCATCAACAACTGCCTGTTGGACATCTCTAACTGGATGTCCCATAGACATCTAGAACTTGTGTCCAAAGTAGACCTCTTTACTCCTCCTCACTCCCAAATCCTCCCCTCTTCCTAACTTTGCTATTTACAACTTCTCTATACATTTCTATTTCACCTCTATCTTTCCAGTTTACCCAGTTTACCAAACTCAGACATCCTCAATTCTTCCCTCTTTCTCACTTCCTATTTTAATTGGTGCCAAGTTTTATTGATTGAACTTCTATAACATGTCTCAAATCCATCGTTTTTTCTCTACTCACACATCTAGCACCCTGATTCAGGTTTGGATCATTACAATAGCTTTCTGATTGATCTTTTTTTACCAAATCTTTGCTTTCTTCAAAGTCATTCTTCACATAGCTTCCAAAGAATACATTTGACTGGTTTATCCCTTGCTCAAGAAATTCCATTAGCTCCATTCCCGTTTGTCTCTGGATATGAAAAGCTCTTCACAATTTGACTCCAGACTCTTCACACAGTCCTAAATTATACTTGTATATGACATTCCATCTTTATGTCATTGCACAGGAAGTCTGGAATTCACTCTTTCCTCAACTCTGCCTCTTGGAATCCCTTGCTTCTTTCAAAGCACCACAATTTGTAGGAACTCTTTAAAGCCTACCTCTCATCCCACCTCCTCTTTGAAATCTTCTCTGATCTCTTCTGTTGGTGACGACCTTCCCACTCAAATTTGTCATAACTTTTTTTTGTGCCTCTCTAATGCCTTTATGTTTTATATTCATCTGTCTCTGATATCTATTAGACTGATATAAACTTTATAAAGGAAGAAACCAAGCCTTTTATCAACTGTCTCCCCTCTCACATCCCCAACAGAGTGCTCTGCACACAGTAGATACTTAACATACATAGTAGGTACTTAATACATTTTTATTGAATGAAGATAGAAAGACTGTAGTTGAATACAGTTCAGTCTTTAACCAATTAATTAATCTTATTGGATCTCACATAGGATGCTTTTGAAGGAAATAGGCAAGCTTTGGGAAAGTGAAGTTCAATTTGATTCTCTTAATTCTAAAATTAGAAGTCATTTGAGAAATTCTGGGAACTGGGAATCTAATTGTATTCCTGATGTTCTTCCTGTAACTCTTAATTGTTAATGATATAGGTATAAATTCAGAAAGCAGGTGCTATAAAACAAAACATTTTTGTTAATATTTCTTGATTCTACTTTGATAATATGACTAAAAACAGGTATCACTTCATTAAATAAAATATTCCTTGACCTGGTCTTTCTCAGAATTTTAGCTTAAGCTACCTATTATGATTTAGTGGTCTGATAAACTTATGATTAGTTATTTAAATTAATAGAATAAGAAAATTCTAACTTAGGGATAACTTTAGTTTTGAACATAATTAAAGGAATTACTTAGATGTTGATATATTTGCTAGCTGGTAATTTTGTTGCTTTGCCAAATTGAGGTGCTCAGTTTTGACATCTGACAACATTGCTCTTCCAGAGAATTATTTATAACTAAGTTAACCTTGGCTTATCTGTGACAGAAGTAGGAACTTGGGGGTTTCTCAAATGTTATTTCATTTATTACTAGATTTACTTTCTAACAGGAACTTTTGGCCCGCCTTCTTAGGATGTGATAATTTCTAATAGTTTGCCTTCTAGAATAAAGAGAAAACAAGTATGAAGAAACAAAGATTTTTAATAATAAAACTACAAGTTAAATTGGAATTCTTAAGGAACAAAGTATAATGAAGTAAGGGTTGGCAGTACACTAATAGACACATACTTATTTTTCCAACCTGCTCAAATAAATCTAGTCATTTTGTGGTATTTTCTTCTCCAAAGAAGAGTAAATTCTGTGATTATGAAGATTAATTTGATATCAGTTAACTGGGTTTATTTCTTCTATTTCAGTGAGCAGATAACCCATTTTAGACTTTGAATCAGAGAAGCCTGGAAGTTATGGCCTTCTTAATTTTCTGTTTTTGTTTGTTTTGAAGATTCTGTAAGTAGAGAGGGAATCCTTATTGTGCTATCTGTAAAGTAGTGCATTTATTGCTCCTCAGAGTTGTAACAAATTAGCTATTTCTTTTGTGACTGTTGCTTCTTATCCTTTAGAAGAAATTTCATGGATATCTTTTCTTATTATCACCTTCATTTCCAAATAAAGGCTTCTTTTTCCCCTAACAAGGGAGCCATCCCTTATAATAAATACTAAAAAAGAAGGGGAAAAACAATTCAACAAAATTAACCAGTACATCAGCCAGATATGGCAGTTTATGCACTATTCAACATCCATAGTTCCTCACCTCTGCAAATACTGAAGGGAGATGCTGTTGCTTTTTCTGCAGAATGGTAGTGGCATTAAACTGCCCTGATTGCTTTCTTGTATTGAGCATCTTGTTCTTGTTTCAATAGTGGAAACTGCCTGTGTAGGGAAGTGGGTGAGGGAGGAAACCAGATACATATTTTCATTAAATAACAAAAAGGAGAAGCATTTGTGACCTTTGGGTGACAGTAATAATTTCAACCTGGGATTGTCATTTTTGCCTAACTAATAAAAATATGGGAAAAAATGTAATATTTTAACCCCAGGTAATCTTTTTATGCTATCATACTTTGCCAGGTAAGGGAGAACCTTTTCAAAAACCATTTCCCATGTCATGTATTACAACCTACTAATGTCTTCAGAGTAACTTTTATGATGTACCAATAACCACAGAGAACCTGCCCCTGCTTCCTTTTTGGTTTTCTGTGAATGGAATGTCAGTGTCAATTTAGCACTTGCATAACCTTTAACTCCTTTGCTAATCAATGTTCTTGTGCATAGATTTTAGTGGTCATCTTGGTATAGTTGCTGCTATTAAATTCTACTTAAATAAATCACAGTATTTCCTTCTTTGTGAGTCAATTGCATTAAATCTAGCCTCCAACATTTCCTGGCTGTTTGACCCTAGGCAAGTCACTTAACCTCTGCTTGTCTTATCTATAAAATGAAGATAATAGCACCTAACTCAAAGTTGTGGTGAAGATAAATTGGGAATTTTTATAAAGCAGTCTGCAAACCTTAAAGCACTATGTAAATGTTAACTATTACAATTATTATTGCTAAACTTTTTCCAGCAGAACAGTTACAAATGCTATATAATATGAAGTGAAAAATGAAGAGGCAAAGAAATTAGGGATAACTTGATTCTAAGAATTAGGATAAAGTCTGATTGGAACATCCTTTAAAGAACTGAAAGAATTAAGATACAGCAAGAATTTCTCTTATATTAAATTTTGTTTATTTGCAAGATACTTGTGGAAATTTGTAGCATAATGTAATGGAGAGTATTGTATTACAAGTAAGTAGACCTAGGTTCATGTCCTGCCCTTAGTACATACCTAGCAAATCACTTAACCTCTGAATCTCAGTTTCTTTATCTATAAAATCAGGATAATATCTGCTCTGTATGATTCATTGGACTGTGGTAAAGGTCACATGAGATAATGTACATATATGAAAGTATTTTTAAAATTGTAAAATGTTAAATAAGTATGTTACTGCAAATATTTACATATTGAAGTTATTGTTTAGAATTAACATTAGTAGAGCTATAATATGTAACTTCTGCTTGAAAAAATAAAGAAGGAAGTATGCCATGTTGTTTGAGATTCTTCATTCAGAGATTCCTGTAAAGTCACATTGAACTACTAGACTATTCTTTTATCCCATCCCACATTTTTTCACTGTCCTCTGTGTCAGGAAAGCATCCTTCCCCAATCTGCCAATTGAAAATCCTTCTTATCCTTCACAATCCCACTTAGGAGCGCCAATTTCCTATATAAAGGATTCTCTGATTTCTTCCAGCCAGAAGCAATCTCCCCCTTCCTTAGGTCTCATAAAAACAACAATGAAACCCTATGTGCTTATAATAGTCTAATTTGTATTATTATTTGTGAAACTCTTACTTCCTCCCTTAAAGTGTAAAATGTTTAAGGTCAGGAACCATGTATTTCATTCTTTAATCTCCTAGAACTAACATTGTGCCATTTGTCTAATAAATTCTTCTTGAATTTACTCTTCTTGAGAACCTATTGTAATATTGGAACAAAGTAAGATATTTAATTATTTATCTTTTGCAATTCCTAAACCTTTTTAAGAAATACTCATACATTTGGATTATTATAATAGCTTCTTATCTGGTCAGCTTTATTGTCTCTTCCCATTCCAATTATATGTACTCTTTCAAAAATAATATTCATCAAATATATAATCATATTTTCCCCTTGCTTGGAACCCTGTGGGAAGAGAGGTGGTAGACTGTGAGTAGAAATATAATGTATTGACTTTCTTTGTTTAACTTCATTTTGCTACCAAGAAGGGGTCTATCTGGGATAGGCAGAGTTATTGGGAAGTAATAGTACATTTTTAAAAAAATCAATATTGTGTATTGGTTCCAAGCCAGAAGAACAGTAAGGGCTAGGCAATGGGGGTTAAGTGACTTGCCCAGGTCATACAGCTAGGTAGTATCTGAGGTCACATTTGAACCTAGGACCTCCTATCTTCCAGGCCTGGCTCTTAATCCACTGAACCATCTAGGTGTCCCCTAATAGTACTATTTTTAAAAAGCATCGGTGAGACATAGTCAGCTTGATAGTTGATGCAGTGGATAGAGAGCCAGACCTGGAGTCAATAAGACAAGTTCAAATCCTGCCCCAAACACTTCATAACTGTGGGACTCTGGCCAAGTTACTTAAAATTCTTTATCTCTGCATCAGTTTTCTCAGCCGTAAAATGGAGATAACAATAACACCTACTTCGCAGAGTTGTAAGGATTAAATGAGATATTTGTAAAAAGTGCTTAATATGGTATTTGGTACATAAGGTACTATATAAATATTTATTTCCTTTTATACTAGTTCCCTCTTTCTAGTAATAGTCCTTCAGACCTTTCCATTATAGAATTGATAGCACTTTATAAATTCCTTGTACTCTACTTTTCCAGGCTAACAATAGACTTGCTAAGTTCCTCTATGTATAAACTACTGTTCTTCTCCTTTTACCTGTCCACTATAATCATTGTGGCTAACTGGGACTTTGTAATTCCTACTTCCTTTGTTTAGTGTAGTTATGGCAAACCTATTATATGTGTGTCAGCACTGACACACGTAGCCATTTTCGATGATACACAGCTTCATGTGGCCGCATTCAGAGAAGTATGGGGCCATGTGCCAAGGATGAAACATTTGCTGTAGTGTAGTGTAGACACTCTGTGCAGTATAGATGACAGTTCTACCTATATTAATTTACCTATTTTGATTTATTAAATACAGTTATATATTACAATTATACATTTTTTGTTATTTAAACTATAAAAATCACGAAATTATGTTTTTTTCTTCGAAGTGACACACCACCTGAGTTATGCTCAGTTTTCTGGCGAATTTTGACACACCAAACTCAAAAGGTTGCCAATCACTGGTTTAGTGCCTTTGGGGTCCCTCCCACTTTGAACACTTTCCTCTCTTTCTTCATGACCATGTCATGTTATTCAAAAAAATACCTTTTTAAACCTTAAAGTGCTATATAAATCAGATGTTATTGTTATTAACATTTCTTTCAAGCTTTGGCTTAAAATTCATTGTCTCTAGAAAGCCTTCCTCTATTAACTCCATTCTGCTTTGATTATTCCTTTCCCGTGCATCTCTTCAGCACATACTAATTCAATTTTAACATGTTAATGTGATATATAGTATATTAAATTGCATTTGTTGAAATTTTGTATTGTTATTCACAGCTCATTTTATGAATTGATTGTTTCCCCCAGTAATTGGGATTTTTAAGAATTAGGATTGTGGAGTAGCTAAGTGGCTCAGTGGATAGAGAGCCAGGCCTAGAGACAGGAGTCCTTAGGTTCAAATCGACCTCAGACATTTTCTAGCTCTGTGACCCTGGGCACATCACTTAACCACAATTGCCTAGCCCTTTTTGGGCTTCTGCCTTGGAACCAATACACAGTATTGATTCTAAGGCAGAAGATAAGAGATTTTTTTTTAAGAATTAGGATTATCCTTTCTTATTTTTGAATCATTCCCTCCCCCCAGTGCCTATTATTCTGTGTGTGTGTGTGTGTGTGTGTTTAATAAATATTGACCTGAATTAATTGTAGAATTTTGAATTCTTCTATAATCTTTTCATTCCTTTTGCTTCTTAAATAATTTAAATTATGTTTGAATATTGTTAACTATTACAGAGACCTGGGTTTAATAAAAAGCTTCTTATAAATACAGCTATGAAGGGAAATGTGCCAGAAGTATTGATTTCTTACTGTGAAATAAATTTCCCAAAAGGGAAATGCTACTGTTTTTTAACTATAGCTTCCGAGATACACAGTATATCCATGAGTATCTGTAAAAGTATCTGTTATTAGTAATTTCTTATGGTAAACTCCTTGTTTAAACTTTTCAGTGTTCTGGATATCAGTACCCCAAAAAACTTTTAAAGTAGATGTTCAATAAATGTTTTAAATGAAGTAAAAGAATGAATTTTTAAAAGGGTGATGCATAAGAAAATGCATCAGAGATATGTCTAATATGTTTAGTACTATTCCTGCATAAATTGACTAGGGTGGAATTATTTTTGCAGTTACAGACTGTCTTTTGAAAATTTGATCTTTTGAAAAATAATACTAAATTTCTCTCTTCATTTAGTCCAGAGGAAAATGGTTAAGCTAACTTAAAAAAAGGAGACTTGGAGAATTTTTCTGATTTGTCTGACCAAATGCTGAACCCCAGAATTCTTTAGAATTTCATTTTATAGAAGGAAATAGAGGTTTTAGGAAGGGGAAAGGGTTCAGTACATTTTATATCATCTTTGCTTTTCTACTCATACCCCATTTAGTACCAATTTTGGGACAGGATATTCTAAGTAGCTATGAAAGCTATTTAAAGAACTATTTAATATCCAGCTTGATGGTCAAGTTTGAGGTTAATTAATCTCAACTAAAAAAATCTGGGAGAAGAGCTTAAAAGAAGGTTTTCTTTTCTCTAGCACCTAGGCATATTCTAAAGTAAAAATTAGGAAAAAAAGATTTGTATGTATATAACAGTTCTCACATCACTGAAGATTAGATGCCTTTCGGTCTTTTCAGAGCTTTTCTGTGGTATTTTTATTTCATGATTCTTCCATTTTAAAATGTTGGAGTTCATTTTTAGTGTATTCATTTATATATCTGGGAGACAGTAGATAGAGAGAATAGAAATAGTTGAATGAAAAATTTACCAACTTCCTGATATTGTAATCTGTACACTGAGGAAACAGGATAGTACTCCATCTAGTATAAAAATGATTCAGGTTTTGGTTATTTGAACTCTCTGATTTATAGTATTATATTGATGCATAATATTGAGGGGCAGGAGGATAGTTTTCCATGAACAGTATTTTATGTAACAGAAAGAAATTGGAGTCTGATAGATGCCTCTGAACTGAACATTTTTTCTTCATAGTGAATTTTATCATCTTACTTTGTTGTGGTTGATGTATTGAGGATATTCATAGATTCAGTCCCTCTTTATAGAGGCCCTGGCTTGTCTAAGATGTTTAAGTGGTACGCTAAGTCAGTCAGAACTAATTAAACCTTTGCTTATGTGTCAGGCACAGTGCTAAAGTTCAGGATACAGGGAAAGATTAGAACAAGGTACTTGCCCTCAAGTAGCTCACACTTTAATGAGGTTATTAATACCAAAAATGTAGTTGGGTTAAGACATTGATCAGCTAAGCCCCTGCAGTGAACCTGAACTAGCAGCACTTTAAAGAAACCATAGACTGTTTGATTTTTGTATTCCCAGGAGCCTATAATGCTGTCTCCTCACTTTTCCCTCCTAGCTTTCTGACCTTTTACAAAGTTCAAATTCCACTTTCTACCAGTAGCCTCTCTGTCTCTCCCACTGCTAATGCCATAATCTTTTTTTTTTTTTTTAATTTTTTTTTTAAAACCCTTGTACTTCGGTGTATTGTCTCATAGGTGGAAGATTGGTAAGGGTGGGCAATGGGGGTCAAGTGACCTGCCCAGGGTCACACAGCTGGGAAGTGGCTGAGGCCGGGTTTGAACCTAGGACCTCCTGTCTCTAGGCCTGACTCTCACTCCACTGAGCTACCCAGCTGCCCCTAATGCCATAATCTTAAGATTATTTCTCATTCTTGTGATATATCTTGTATATACATAGTTATTTTGCATTTGTGTCCTCCAATGGAATGTGAGGTACTTGAAGGCAAGAGTGCTTTACTTTTTATCCCCAATGCTTAGAACAATGCCTGGCATAAAGAGCTCTTAATAAATGTATATTAATGAAGAGCCTAGCATAGTGCCAGCACATGGTAGGTGTTTAATAAATATTTCAAAATTTGATTTCATAGATCTAATTCTAGTTCATTCTTTATAGGATTAATCAAAATAATAATGAATCCATAATTCTTATTGGATGGGGGACAGGAAATGTGAATTATGTGCAAGCATTTTTTTTTAACCGGACCTATAATTTCACTGGTGGAAGGAGATCCTTCTGGTCTACTTCCTCTATGAAAAATCAGTATCCTCTACCACTTTTAGTCTTAGAGTCACCTCTCTAGGCAAATTGTTTATCCATAAATAAAAACCATATGTTCTTATCTTTGATCAGTATTTTAAAATAATAGCTCTTCAAAAGAAAGACTATAAACTGGAAGAATCTTATAAAGCTGATTTTGAAGATGTAAAAAAATTTTTTGCTAACAAGTCTAACACTTTAATCAAAAGAATTTATCAGTGAATATTTGTATGTCATGTGTCAATTCAAGAAAAACAATACATCATCACTTAAAGGCCTATCTCTTACTTTGAATCAGCACTAAAATTCTGATATAAAAACACTTCTTTTAACAGAATTATAAGGTAGTTCTATAGAAAAATGGATATGGAAAAAGTATCTTGGGAATTTGTTCTATAATATCTATTACTTCTCAAAGGGAGAGAGGTAATTAAAAGGAAAGAATTTGAAAGTACATTAAAGTAATTCAGTAGTTTGAACATTTACTCCAAATAAAGGGCAAATTTTACCTAGAAAATAATCCTATATAAAACATTAAAATTTTATTTACCAGTTACTTATAATGATTACTTTTTTAAAAATAAGTTTTATATCTTTATCTCAGTATTATTTTTATTTTTGATGGCAAGAAAATATATAAGAATTTAGTAATCAGATCTTTGTCTATTGAAGAATGAGTTTTAATGGCTCTGTCCTTTCTTTATTTTTTCTCTTACCATATCAGAAGAATGCCTCTTATTGAGGACTTTTAAAGTAGATGTGAGAAAATAGTTCTTTGAACCCAATTCCCAGTCATACTCAATTTTTTGTTTAGCTATGATGTCTCCTTTGCTCCAATTTCAAGCTTATTAAATAAAGCACAGTAAGTAGTATGTTTCATGGTGCCAAACATCGATAATTACACATCCTTTTGTTGTCCATTTTGGTACATTTCTTTTGATTTCTGGGCAAATATTAAGTCTTAGAAAACCAGGACTAATACATTGTTTACAGCTTTCTGGTCACCCACCCTACCCCCCCAGACAGTTCTGGGAATGTGGTAGGAGAGAGATGAGAGAAGCCTTTTGCTCATTGTATACTGCTTTCTGGTCTCTATGTTTTCATCATGGCTTTCCTTAATTTTAAGGGACTAGAATAAAATTGGAAGTTCTTAGAAGACTTGAATTCTTTATCTTAACAGTGGTGGCTTTTGTTTTTAGTTAAGTGATGTGGATTTTTCAAACCAAGATTTTTTTTTTCCTATTTCAAGTAACCAATATTTTAGGTGAAAGAAAAGTTCTTGGTAGAAACAGTCCTTATTAATTGTTTTCTAAATTAGAAGGGGTAGGTGGAGCTAATGTTTAGCTTTCTTTCAACTTAGAATAACTAGCAGGTTTTTTTTTTTAAGCAAAATTAGCAAAATTATAGTTTATCAATAAGAAATGTACTATCTTTTGGAGTACAGCTAATTGAGCTGACAGCATTTTTTGAATGTTTAAAATTGAAATTTAGCATTGGGACAAACATAAGTCTGATATTATAATTGGCAGTGTGTGTTTATGTCTGTTTTTTGGAACATTACACTTCACTTACCTTACTAGTGTGTTAGTGATAGCCTTTAGCATTTCTTGAATGCCTATAGTTGTAGCACTTAATAGTATTAAATTTCGTGTAATTGGCAATGTGTTCCCAGTGATCACAGGGAAATTTCTTGTCTCTGAAATTCATTGATTAGCAGATTTTTTTCATGAATTTAATGGAAAATGTATAGATCAGAAAATTAATTTTGAGCACAAACACAGAAGTTACTGACAACTGAAAATACAGGATAAAAAGCAATATTTGTGTCAGACTGTGGTTCCTGTCATTTTAAATAGCTATTTAAATTTTCTCTATCCCATGAAATCTTTAGTAGAACAAAGTTTCTGGCAATTTTTTATTAAATGTATGCAATTTGGGTAAAAAAATTTATTAGCTTTTGAAATAATATATCATAAGGGATTTTGATGTCATTATTTTTGTTTCAAAAAGTATACTTTGGGTTTATTTCTAAAAATTCATTCCATGTTTTAAACTCTAGAAAGCATGTGAACAACTGCTATAAGTACAAATTGGAACTTGCCTTCCATCTTAGAATCACTGCTGTATATTGGTCCCAAGGCAGAAGGGTGGTAAGAGCTAGGCATTGGGGATTAAGTGGCTTGCCCAAGGTCATACAGCTAGGAAGTATTTGAGATCACATTTGAACCGGGGACTTCTTGTCTCTGGGCTGGGTTCTTCATAACCATATTATTGCCTGAAGCAATGAAAAGTTAAATGACTTTTCCTGGGTCATTCTGCCTGTATATCAGAGGTGGAACTTTCCTTAGTACAGGTCCTCCCAATTTTGAGCCCAGTTCTATCCGTGACCCCAAGCTGCTTTTCATGGATTCATTACCATTAATAATTTTCATTGTATACATATGGTAGTACTTTTGGGTTTCAGTTTCCTTTTAAAATATTGCAATTAAATAGAGTAAAAATATTAAAAACAAATTATTTGTAGACCTTCCATGCTTTATCTCATGTCTGGTTTGAAGACTAGAAGATAGCCTTTTTTTTCTCCTCAAAATAATATTCATAGTGAGAAATTTGAGCAGTTACAATTTATTTAGTGATGAATATAGAAATTGACAAAAAGTGTTCTTTACATTACATAAACTTGGATTTTCAACTGATACAGTCAAACATTCTTAATAGTAAATATTTTAATTTTGTCAAAACACTTTTTAAAAGAATTTTAATATTTTGGAGATGTTATATTTTGTCTTAGTTTAAGTAATTATTGTTTTTACTATGCCACACCTTACAAAGCAAAATATTGAGCCAACCAAATCAGTGAACTGGTATCAATTTTTCCTTTTGTCCCATGACCATTAGAGACTTTAAGGTTGCCATCCATTGTAGTCCTAAATAACCATACCCAATTCCAGCATTGTTGTGAAAAGTCTCAGTCCCTTCCTCCATGGTGAAGAGCATGGAATTTAGGGAAGTGGTGGGAAGAGAAGACAAATTTCTTAAATGAGACTGTTTCCTGGGAAATTTCCTAATCCTGGAGGAAAAAGACTTTTTAGAACACTTTGCCTTTTGCAGAGACTTGGTTCAAAATTATTTTCCTCATCAGAAAATTTTTATATTTAGAATAGATGTCCCTCATTATTTAAATTTGTCTTATAAAATATTTCTACTCGAAAAATGATTAAAACAATCAGTCCCTAAACTTTTGGCTTTAACTGAGTAAACAACTTATCAAAAACATATGTATTGATGTCCTGAAGTTGTGCTTTAGTTGGAATAGAGGTTGGAGAAAAATCTCTTCTCTGTTCCCTGGTTTGCTTTTTCTAGTATAGTTTTGTTTTTGGACTTAAGAAGTTTACTTCTATATCTATAAAAATCTGTTAACCACTAGTGTTAGTAGTGAATTTCTACTAATAATTTTGCCTAAATAGAGCCCATTTTACATTTCTTGAACATTGGTCAATGTCAGACAGACCAAAGAATGTATACTTTGGTATCCCAAAGTAGGAGTTTGTACATTTTGGAATCTCTAGTACTAGTGAAAACGAGAAATTGACCCCAAACTATTGTTTTAGTGCAATGTTTCATTCTCTATATAGTCAAATTATTATTCCTTCCAGAAATGCTGCTACCTGCCTTTACATTTCTTTTCACAAAGCATTTTTAGATGAATTGAATATTGAAATTCAATAAATCTCAAATAATTGGAAATCATCTCTAATGCTGTCAGATCATGTGTTATGGAATTGACAACCATAACAATTTTCTTGCTATCAGTGTTTAGTAGGAAAGGTACTAATATTTATTTTATTCCTTATATATGTCTTTAGGGCTTAGTCCTTTTGAAACTTACTTGTGTGAATTTAATAGGATTGGATCTTTCTGCTTTTTTAATGATTCACTTACTTGGATTAATTAAAGTATTTTTATTGTATTGGATTATATGTGCAGGTTTAAATACAGAACTTCACCCTGTGAATCATGTACTAAGGATGATATTTTAATGCATTGTTTAGTTGTTACATAGCTCCCATCTGGCTGTAACAAAGGCTTATTGCTGAATCCTTCTATTTCAATACCAGTTATTCCTTTTAGCAAACATTTATTAAATACCTACTATGTGCAAGACATTACTAGAAGTATAAAGACAAAAATTAAATCATCCCCTGCCCTCAAGGAACTTACATTTTATTAGTTATTTTTCAAGTGTCATCCTAAAATAATAATTATTGTGCAGTGGCTCTATTTCCAAGTTCACTTGTTTCTCATTTGGACTATTCTATGGGATGTATTCAAATTCTGTGCCTTTACTTCTGATTTTAAAATAATTTTCCTTTGTTGTAGGATGAGCAGTTCTTAGGTTTTGGCTCAGATGAAGAAGTCAAAGTGCGAAGTCCCACAAGGTCTCCTTCAGGTATGGCCAGCTAAGCAAATGGTGTGTTTGAATTTTAGACCATCAGGGTTTTGTGATTTTTTTTACCTTGCTTTTATCTGCCTTTTAAGAGATACTTCCTTAAGCTTTTTATATGTATCTTTCACACTGATTGGGGGAACAATCTAAGAGCTATTATTACTCAAGTGCTTCTTTTATATACTGCCAGACCCCATTTTATTAATTCATTAGGTTTTTTGCTCTGTGAAACAAAACAGTGTGAAGCATGTCTTGAATGGCATGGGAATCTGTTGGAGAAAGAGAATTGTCAAGAATATCTTTAGATTTATACAAGGAATGCTCTTCTGTGAAAATGATTTAAGGGATAGCTTTTTATAGGCAAATTTTTGTTTACTATTGAAATGCTAGTCTCTGACTTTTACCCCAAGTGCAGTTTCTGAGTCTTAAAATGTATAAAGTTAATATTCTTTTTTTTAAAGTTACTATTCTTTACTATTGGCCTAGAGCATAATAAGAAACAGCAAGATTAGATTCAAATGAAAAGAGTCTAAATGAAATTAAATTCCATGTATTAGAAACATTTTTCATATTCTTTTAAACAAAAATAGCTAGAATTAGACCTGAGCTTTTGGATTTCATCAGGAAGACTCAAACTTTATTTTTTGAGAAGAAAAATTGAAGTAATAATGAATGGCTTATACAATGCTATCATGTGAATGAAAGAAGTATATTCTTTTAGAAATTAAATTATTCCTCAACTATATTCTTTTGCTATTTTTCTCTCCTGTATTTTGGTATTCTCTTCCTCTGTAAAGGTTGAAAATCTCAGGAAATATGAAGTTATTAGTTATTGTCATTGAATCATTTCTTGCACATCACTCACATTTAAATTTTGTCCTAAGAATGTCATGATCACTATATAGTAAACTAACAAAATTCCTAGAACTCAAATTTACAGGGTAATAGATTTGAAATGGTGATGCTTTGGATTTCTTTGTAAGGTATTTGAATGAGACAGATGACAGTTATATCTAAGCACTAACCCAATAGTTGGTTCTTTTCAGAGACAGTAGTCATGGAATCTTAGAGCTGAAAAAGGGGTCAATATTGCAGTCTAAATATCTTATTTAGATGTTTAGATGAAGAAATTGAAACCTAGAGACATTATGTGATTTGCCTAAGCTTCCCCACATTTATTTAGTAATAGAGCTGAGTACCCAGGATTCTTGACTCATTTTCTTTACTTATTTGCCTAGCACAGATTAAACACTTCATGATTGACATATAAGACCTTAATGGATACCCATTTTTAATAGTCTTAACTAAGGAGTTCCTTTTTATAGTTAAACAGAATAAGAGAGCTCACAACGCCATTTGAATGGTCAGCTTCAACGCTATCACAGTCATTTGTTTTGTTTGTGTTTTTTTGACTAGTTTTCTTTTGATAGTTCATAATAATTGTCCATTTCAAGAAGATTTCCTCTAAATTTTTTATCTTTCTCTGAAAGATTTGGGTCTTGTTTTCTCTTAGAATAGAGCATTATAGATATAACTCCTTAATGTAAGAGTGAAACCCACCTCCCTGCCATTTTCTACTTTTATTACATTAGTCCTCATTAGCAGCCAATTAAATTTGATTGTGAGTCCCTTAATCTTTTGTGTATAGGGGAAAATATTATGAGTTAATGGGTGAGAAAGGCATTTATATTTATAAGACTTAGTAACTAGACCAGTATGGATTTATGTTTTAATAGATTAGTTCTGTGGTCTAATGGGTGTTCATCCCTTTTTTACCCCATAAAGAAAGATTTTGGATCCTAGAATATCTTCATTTCTGTTAGTCTTGGAAAAAAATAGTTATATATTGTTTGATTAATTTTTTTTAAATGCTGGCTTGTAAATGAAGTACTTCAGAAAAGGGGTAACTGGAGGAGCTTTTTTTTTTTCTTTTTTAACTTGCTCCTGATAAATAGGCAAATTTAGCTAATCCAAATTGACAAAATCTTTTCATTTGGATTAAAAGAAATTTGATTTAGTTAGTGGCTGATTTACTCCTGATGACAAACTGGTAGTTAAAGATATTTTTTTTTTACTGGGATAGTTGACTATGCTAGGCCGAGAACCTCAGCATAGTAGAGTAAATTAGTGGACTTAACTGTTTCACTTAAACTTCCTTATTAGAGTACATACCATTGAGTTCAGTGGTCTTATTTTGGTGTCTTTTGAATGTATTTCTAACATCATTTTGCTTCAGCAGAACAAGTTTTTGAGAAATACGTACTGTAGGAGGGGAAGACTGTAGGCTACAAGTTATTGATAGAGCTACCTAGAAGTCTTAGGTATTAGTCCTATGTGTTCATTTGGGGAATAATAGAACTTATTGATAAAAGCTTGTCTCCATACCCTTGATATAATTATTACTTATATAAGTAAATTCATTCACTAATATTCTCAAAAAAAGAAAAGAAAGAATTGTTATGAATTAGTGAAAAATGTCTTAAATTTTGGTCTTTGTATGCTGGAATTTAGAGAGAACAGATTTTTAAGTCCTTCTCTTCTTAGGATAAATGTTTCTCTTATTCATCTGAAGTTCTAGGAAAACTAGTCTTGTAGGGTTACATCGAAAAAATGTATTGCTTTTTTAATTTTATTTTTACTTGAAAAAGTAAAAAGTTATTTTACTTCATTCCTTTAAAGTTAATTTTGAGAAGAAAGAAAATCTTAGCCACAAATAAAGTTCTTTATTGGATGTTAGAACCAAAAGGGATACAATATAAAATGGAGTCCTTTTCCTTTTGCATATATATATGGCTTATGTTAAATTCATATGCACTTAGCTAAGGCCAGTCAATTGGAATTACAAGGCTAAATGTATGCTCTTCATTGTTTGATTCTATATACAGTTAAATCTAGTCCTCGAAAACCTCGTGGGAGACCCAGAAGTATCTCTGACCGAAATTCAACTGTCCTGTCAGATTCTTCACCTGTGTTTTCCCCTCTAAACAAACCAGAGACTAAATCTGGAGAGAAAATAAAGAAGAAAGATTCTAAAAGTGGAGAAAAGAGAAGAGGAAGACCTCCAACCCTTAGCAGTGTCAAATTCAAATTATCACAAGGAAAGGACATATCGGACTTATCAAAGGGGAGCAAAGAAGATACCTTAAAAAAAATTAAACGGACACCTTCTGCTACATTTCAGCATGCAGCAAAAATTAAAAAGTTGAGAGCTGGCAAACTCTCCCCTCTCAAGTCTAAGTTTAAAGCAGGAAAGCTTCAAATTGGGAGGAAAGGGGTACAGATTGTCCGACGGAGAGGAAGGCCTCCATCAACAGAAAGGATAAAGACAGATTCAGTACCTCTCATTAACTCTCAACTGGAAAAGCCCCAAAGGGTCCGGAAAGAGAAGGATGGTACACCACCACTCACAAAAGAAGAAAAGACGGCTGTCAGACAGAGCCCTCGAAGGATTAAACCTGTTAGGATTATTCCTTCCACCAAAAGGACAGATGCAACAATTGCTAAGCAACTCTTGCAGAGGGCAAAAAAAGGAGCTCAAAAAAAGATTGAGAAAGAAGCAGCTCAGCTGCAAGGAAGAAAGGTGAAAACACAGGTCAAAAATATCCGACAGTTCATCATGCCTGTCGTCAGCGCTATCTCCTCACGGATCATTAAAACCCCTCGGCGGTTTATTGAGGATGAAGATTATGACCCTCCAATTAAAATTGCTCGACTAGAGTCTACACCAAACAGTAGATTCAGTGCCACATCCTGTGGATCCTCTGAAAAATCAAGTGCAGCTTCTCAGCACTCTTCTCAGATGTCTTCAGACTCTTCTCGATCTAGCAGTCCTAGTGTTGATACGTCCACAGATTCTCAGGCCTCTGAGGAGATGCAGGCACTTTCTGAAGAACGGAGCAATACTCCAGATGTACATGCTCCATTACCTATTTCTCAATCCCCAGAAAATGATAACAGTGATAGGAGGAGTAGAAGGTTTTCAATCTCAGAGAGAAGCTTTGGGTCTAGAGCTTCTAAGAAATTATCAACCTTGCAAAGTGCCCCCCAGCAACAAACCTCTTCCTCTCCACCTCCACCATTACTCACTCCACCACCACCACTACAACCAGCTTCCAGTATTCCTGACCACACACCTTGGCTTATGCCTCCAACAATCCCCTTAGCATCACCTTTTTTGCCTGCCTCTGCTGCTCCCATACAAGAGAAACGAAAGTCTATTTTACGAGAACCAACATTCAGGTGGACCTCTCTAAAGCATTCTCGGTCAGAGCCACAGTACTTTTCCTCAGCGAAGTATGCCAAAGAAGGTCTTATCCGAAAACCCATATTTGATAACTTTCGACCCCCTCCACTGACTCCTGAGGATGTTGGTTTTGCTTCTGGTTTTTCAACATCTGGTTCCACTGCTCCAGCTCAGCTATTTTCAGCACTCCATTCTGGAACTAGGTTTGATATGCACAAAAGAAGTCCTCTTCTAAGAGCTCCCAGATTCACTCCAAGTGAGGCCCACTCCAGAATCTTTGAGTCAGTAACTTTGCCTAGTAATCGAACATCTGCTGGAACTTCATCTACAGGGGTATCTAATAGAAAAAGGAAAAGAAGGGTGTTCAGCCCTATCAGATCTGAACCAAGATCTCCTTCTCATTCCATGAGGACAAGAAGTGGAAGGCTTAGTACTTCTGAGCTATCACCTCTCACCCCACCATCTTCTGTCTCTTCCTCATTAAGCATTTCTGTTAGCCCTCTTGCCACTAGTGCCTTAAACCCAACTTTTGCTTTTCCTTCCCATTCCCTGACACAGTCTGGGGAATCTTCGGAGAAAAATCAGAGACCAAGGAAGCAGACTAGCACTCCAGCAGAGCCATTCTCATCCAGTAGTCCTACTCCTCTCTTCCCCTGGTTCACGCACACCTCTCAGACAGAAAGAGGGAGAAACAAAGACAGGGCCACTGAGGAACTGTCCAAAGAGCGAGATGTTGACAAGAGTATGGAGAAGGACAAAAACAGAGAGAGAGACCGGGAGAGGGAAAAAGAGAACAAGCGGGAATCAAGGAAAGAAAAAAGGAAAAAGGGGTCAGAAATTCAGAGTAGCTCTGCTTTGTTTCCCATAGGTAGAGTTTCCAAAGAGAAGGTTGTTGAAGATGTTGCCACTTCATCTTCCGCCAAAAAAGCTGCAGGGCGGAAGAAATCCTCATCACTTGATCCTGGGACAGACATTGCCACTGTAGCTCTTGGGGATACAACAGCTGTCAAAACCAAAATACTTGTTAAGAAAGGGAAAGGGAGCCTTGATAAAACCAATTTGGACCTTGCCCCTGCTGCACCATCCCTGGAGAAGGAGAAAGCACTCTGTCTTTCTGCTTCTTCATCAAGCACTGTTAAACATTCCACTTCCTCCATTGGCTCCATGTTGGCTCAGGCAGACAAACTTCCAGTGGCTGACAAAAGAGTAGCCAGCCTTTTGAGAAAGGCCAAAGCCCAGCTTTATAAAATTGAGAAAAGCAAGACTCTCAAGCAAGCTGACCAGCCCAAAGCACAGGTATTATTTTCATCTTATCTATAAGACAATTTCTCAAAGCAATTTTGAAGTTGTATTTTGCAGTAAAACTAGTATAATTGTGACACCCGAAAAGAGGAGTGCGGGCTCTTTTTACTCTGAGTAATGATTATAGCAACAGATAACAGATGGTTGTAAAATTTAAGTAATAAGCACTCAAGCAGAAGTTGAGGGGGAGAAAAGCTATAGAATTTAGTTCAAGATGGAGTAGATGTTTTCTTTTAAAAAATAAATACAGTAGAAGGACTGTTAGTATCTCTGACTAAGAATGGTGAGTTGTACCTGACCTTGAATGTCTTGAGAACAAACCTTTATGATCTTTAGATTTAGTGTTTTTGAATTTGGGGCCACATTTGCATTCTGCCAATTGAGTGTTTCTATAATAAGCATGATGGATTTCTGTAGTGGGATTAGAGGCTATTTATTAGATTGTGGGTTTATAAACTTTTGAGTAAAACATGTATTTTTGACCTTGCCTGCTGATTTTTAGAAAAACCAGTCCATTAAGAGCAGTGATTTTACCTATTGTGTTGTCAACATGTAACTTAAAAGTTTTAGAAACTTACCTTTTTTTTTTATCTCAAATGTAGGGTCAAGAAAGTGATTCATCAGAGACGTCTGTTCGAGGACCCCGGATAAAACATGTTTGTAGAAGGGCTGCCGTTGCTCTTGGCCGAAAGCGAGCAGTATTTCCTGATGACATGCCCACCCTGAGTGCCTTACCATGGGAAGAACGAGAAAAGATTTTGTCTTCCATGGGAAATGATGGTAAGTATAAGATCTTGTCAAGCTTGGAATCTGTTAATTGATATTTAAACTAGATCAGAATCTTGAGAATGTGTAAAAATATGTCCTTTGTATCATTATCATGAAATTTCTAGAAAGCTGGTCTTATATAATTTTTATAGCTTAAAGCAGTGATTCTTAATCTTGGGTCCATGAATTTGTGTTTTAAAATTTTTAATTATTTTAATATAATTGGTTTCTTTGTAATCTTGTATATTTTATGCATTTAAAAACATTTGTCTGAGAGGGCTCCATAGCCTTCATCAGATTGCCAAAGAATTCCATAACGTAAAAAGGTTAAGAACCCCCTGGATTAAAATAACTTTTTTTTATAGTGATTCTTTTTCTGCATTTGCCAGAGCTAGTTTATTCACATATGGTCAAAGTTCTTGTGTTCATTTAAAAAAGTGTCTTGATTAAAAAAAAAAGTTTTTTTAAGTTTGAAAGAATGTTATTTTATGAAAACTTTGACTTGTCCATCTAAATGTTTTTCATTAGAAAATATTTTTCTGCACTATGATTTTAAAATAGCCATTTCCTAGTAGTATGAATTTTTAAGGGAGTTTTAGAAATTATTTCCCAATGTCTAAGAACTAATATACTTTCTTTGGCAGATAAGTCATCAATTGCCGGCTCAGAAGATGCAGAACCTCTTGCTCCACCCATTAAGCCAATTAAGCCCGTCACCAGGAACAAGGCACCTCAAGAACCTCCAGTGAAGAAAGGACGACGATCCAGGAGATGTGGGCAGTGCCCAGGCTGTCAGGTGCCTGAAGACTGTGGTGTCTGTACTAATTGCCTAGATAAACCCAAATTTGGTGGCCGCAACATAAAGAAGCAATGCTGCAAGTGAGTGGGTATTCTATTTCAAGGATTTAAACCCTGTATATTGTTGGTTCTGATTTTGAATGGACAATAGCATTTCTTAACTTCGGCAGGCAGAACCAGAAAGGTCCTGAAGTTTGTGTTGAAGCAAATTGGGTTGGAGATTAGTTAGAGGGTGTGGATTTTAAGAATTAGAATGAGAGGTGTTAATTGGTAATATTGGAGTAGAGAAGGGTGCTAGATTGTGAAGTAGGCAGGAGAATGGTTTCACAAGAACAGATCCATCATGTAGGTCACAGTGGCCATTTATTATGTCAGTTGAAACTACTGTAATTTGTCTTATGGTATTATTAGTTATATATAGATTATATATCTAGGAAATTTGGGATATGTTCTATAAAAATTGCTTTCTTTGCTCCCTACCCTCACCTATCACATCTCTTTCTAAGGAGTATTTTCATATGCACTTCAATACATAATAGTGATCTTTACCATATTTGTACTCCCTCTACAAGTTTAGATTGTACAAGATTAGATCACTTTCCAAGACTGCCAGCCTGATTAATGTCTGAAAGCAAGGGAAAATGGCAAAAAAAAATTTGGTAATAGAAATTTTGGCAATATTTACAAAGCATATCTATATGATTTATTGTATTGCCTACATCTTCATAAGAATAGTCTCTTACAGAAAATCTTACATAGTCTCAGCTTTACCTGGTTTTATGCAAGGATTACATCCTTATCTCCTCTAGTCAAAACAGAAAGAAATGATAAGCAAATCCTAGCTCAGCAGATCATTAAATGACAAAATTACAGAAAAGGAGTTGAAATGAGTTCAATGCAATATGAAGACTCTGAAGCAAGTCATTCAGCATTAAGTGTTTATACTAGGCACCATGCAAAGCAACGACGGTTCCTTTCCTGAAGGAACTTGTGTTCTAGTGGGGGAAACGACACACAAACCATTTGGTACATGCAAAAATACAGAGTAATTAGAAGTACAGAAAAAGAGTTTAGTATTTGTGGGGCTTGTGAGAGCCTCCTACAGAAAGTGATATTTGAGTTGAGCCTTAAACCTGGAATTCTAAGATGTGGAGAGAGGAGACAGAGCATCATGGGAGTTAGCCAGTATAAAGTCACAGAGATGGGACAAGGGTAGGGTTATGTTGGAGAAATGCTAACTAGATCTTTATGGCTAGATTGTATAAAATGGAAGACAGAAAAACTAGGAAGGAGGAATTATGTTGTGAAAAGTCAGAAAAAATACTTTTAGAATTAGAATGGCAGATAAGGAATCTGTTTTATAATTCCCAGTTTATTTGGAGTTCAGAATATGACTAAAAAAGTAAATCACAAGGGAGTAGTGCTAAATTTTATTGCCAGCATTGTTCACCTACTTCTAGCTAATTCGGTTCTATGATATTCAATTGTACATCTACCCCAGTGAATACCTGTTCTGAATTGGAAAAATAGGCTGGAATTTGCATACCTTTTAATTCTAAGAAGTTAATTGAGTTGACTTGGGTATCCTTGAGGGCTGAGATCTAAACTGAATTATAACTTAGTTCTTTTGGATTCAGAGTAGCTCCTTTCTTAACCTTTCACAATAAGCTTTGCTCCAGTTGAATTTGAAGTAGATCTAGAGTTCTCTGGCTCAGATGTTCTTGAGGGCAAATTGATGTATCTATTTTGATTAGCCTTCCAACTGTTTACTTGTTTGTCTTTTCTAAGTAACTTGTCTTCTGGTCTATCTCTTGTTACTCTAGGATGAGGAAATGCCAGAACTTACAGTGGATGCCTTCCAAAGCCTACCTGCAGAAGCAAGCTAAAGGTAGATCTATTAACAAGAACCTCTTAAAACATCTGCTAATACAATGCAGTGTATTTCTGTATAAATCTCATGGTTAGCAATGGGGTTAAAATATGAGACCTTTTTTTCTTTATAGTTCATTCCTTTCCCCTATAGAGATAAATCATGCCCAGTTCCCCTGATGTATATGAGCTCTGACACCAAGTTCTCTTGTGCCATGTAGGGCCAGCTTTTGCTGAGAAATGCAGCATGACATTTCTCAATTTCTGTTTTAAATACAAGTACTTGTATTATTTACATGTAATCTTGTTCCCCAAAGCAGCTGTGAAAAAGAAAGAGAAGAAGTCCAAGACCAGTGAAAAGAAAGAGAGCAATGTTGTAAAAAATCTTGTGGACCCTAGCCAGAAAACAACACCAGCAAGAGAGGATCATGCCCCAAAGAAAAGCAGTGAACCTCCCCCCCGAAAGCCTGTGGAAGAAAAGAATGAGGATGGAAATGTGTCTGCTCCAGGGGCTGATTCTAAACAATCTAATACTTCTACTGCTAGGAAGACTGGCAAACAGGCCTCCCAGCCAGTGCAGGTCATTCCTCCACAGCCACCTAGCACAGCATCACTAAAAAAGGAAGCTCCTAAGACCACTCCTAATGAGCCCAAGAAAAAGCAGCAGCCACCCCCACCACCCCCACCACCTCCTCCACCACCTCCACCACCACCTCCGCCACCTCCAGAATCAGGTGAATAAATGAAGATAGAAGGAATTGCTAACCCCAAGCCAAAAATACCAACTAAAACTCTGCTTATTTAAAGACATCAGTATTCTTCTAAGGTGTTATTAGACCAACTAAAAGCCCAAAATGTGTGTCCTATGTAAATTACTATGTAATTTTAAGTCCTGGGTTCAGAAAATCAGCTACCATGTGTTCTCTACCCAACAACACTTAAATTATAAATTCAGTTCAACAAACATTTTATTAAGTGCTTGCTACTCATAAGGCATTTTGCTAGATGCTGGGGAGTCAAAGATATATACGACACAGAACATGGTCTCAAGGAGCTTACAATCTAATGGGGATAAGACATGTACCACAGATACACAGATAACTGTGGTACAGGAGGAAATGTGGTAAGTGCAAAGGAAAGATCCAGACAAAGTGCTATTAGAAATTTAAGGAGGGGAGAGATCACTTTCAGCTTGGGATGGGGGTAGGGGTAGGGATGAGGCGGTTTTGAATTGGGCCTTTAAGGAAGGAAGGAACTTTACTATATCCAGATGAGATAAAGAGAGATTCCATTCCAGGCATAAAAGAAGCATGAGAAAAAGCACAGGAACAAGAAAAGAGCAAAACTAAAGTGGAGGAGGAAGAACAGTCAGGTTTGGTTATAATGTAGACTACCAGAAGGGGTGTGTTATCAGATAAGGCTGGAAAATTAGATTGGTAGTAGACTACAAAATACCTTGACTACATAGAATTAGTAGTTTAGGAGAAGGGAACCAGTGAAGGTTTTTGAATGACAAGTCTATATGAATGACAGAGCAGTGAATGAGGCAGAAAGACTAGTTAGGGCTTAGCTATTCAAATTATAGTCTAGATAGGAAAAGATGATGACTTGAACTGGGGTGGTTACAGTATAAATGGAAAAGAACCAAATTTGGGGAATTGTCTTGGATTTCCTACCCAAATTCTTATAGGCTAAAACAGTTTTTGATTTCAAAAAAAATTTTTTCCTCTGGTGATTAAATCATATTTAGGGTAGTCATTGTTACCTAGAAATGATTGTAATTTTGACAGCACCTGATTTTTATAATTTATTCTTAATTTCTTAGTACCAGAGCAAAGCAAGCCGAAAAAAGTAGCTCCTCGCCCAAGTATTCCAGTGAAACAGAAACCAAAAGAAAAGGTGAGGTATTGTTTGTTTCTCTATATTCCATTTATTTAGACTATTTTATAGGAAAGTATTTTATGGCTATTATTATGATTTAGAAATGATTCCACATTTCTGTTTCTTTGGGTCCAGGAAAGAAGTCTAAGTCAAGGCTTGGCCCATTTCTCCATTTGATATTCTTCCTTTTGGTTGCCTCTTTTTGAGTGATCCTTGCTGGCACTACCCAAAGAATCTG
This sequence comes from Gracilinanus agilis, assembly GCF_016433145.1. Taxonomy (NCBI): domain Eukaryota; kingdom Metazoa; phylum Chordata; class Mammalia; order Didelphimorphia; family Didelphidae; genus Gracilinanus; species Gracilinanus agilis. The sequence continues at coordinate 203,295,292 of NC_058132.1, forward strand.
CTCATGTTGCAGCCTTGCTTAGCTTAATTGTGTATTCTTACACTTTACACAATTTGTTCTTTACCACTTTCTATCTATAATACTTACTCTTCCCTATCTACCCTCACTGTCATTTTCCTTTGATGATTCAGAGAAAGAATAAGGGTTATCTGTGAAAATCCTTTGTCTTTCCTACAAAATTCCCACTTGGGAATTTTCTCATTGGTTCCAAATTAGATACATTTAAATTTTTTTATCCTCTATAGTGCTGGATAAGTAGGCAAGGAAGTTGTGGTTTGCTTTTGTTTCCACTTCTTGACTCTTTAGGAAAAACCACCTCCAGTCAGTAAACAAGAGAATGGCACTCTGAATCTACTCAACACCCTCTCCAATGGAAATAGTTCCAAGCAAAAGCTGCCAGCAGATGGAGTCCACAGAATCAGGGTAGACTTTAAGGTAAAGGGGCCAAATGGCTTAGTTTTGACATAATGGGTTATAAATTAATATTAGAACTACATTTCTTCAAGTAACCTCTGGGGTCTAGGAATTAAAAAAAATATTTTTATAACTATTTAAAAATATTTGTTTCCTTTATAATGCTATATATTCTACTTTATGCATTAAAAAATTATTCTGAGAAGGAATCCATAGGCTTCCACAGAATGGCAAGATGGGGTCTGTGTACAAAAAGAGGTTAAGAAATCCTACTCAAATTGAAGGGCCTAGAATGTAGGTTTTTTGAGATAAATGGGAACTCATTCTACCTTTTGTCTCTTTGTGTAATAATAGTCTTGCACTAGTTGAATAAAGTAGATATTAGGAAGAACTCTGCTCAAACCCATCCTGAGCAGTAACAGATGGCTAAAGACAATTTTCAGGTGAACTTAACCAAACACAAAAAGAGTACTTGAGTCAATAGAATTGTAAGAGGAATTTAATTCCAGCCATGTTGATAAAATCTATTTAGTATGAATTGAAAGGTGAGGTTTTAAATTAGTGGTTCCCAAACTTTTTTGGCCTACCTCCCCCTTTCTAGAAACAATATTACTTAGCGCCCTGGAAATTATGAAACTGTTTATTGAACTCAGAATAGAATGTAATACAAAAAAAGTATGGCCATCACTGCCTCCCTGGATTGCTGCAGCGCCCACCAAGGGGTGGTAGCGCCCACTTTGGGAATCACTGTTTTAAATGATTTGTGCCTGCGTTAGGCAATTAGAAAAAAAGTAGTAGTTTTTTTTTTAATTCACTGAAATATAGAGCTCTTAACTGTTGGCATTGTACTTTTATTTTCTTTCATCCCAAAGCTACATTCTTGGAAGAATAATAAGTTCAACTTTTTTTCCTTTTGTAGGAAGACTGTGAAGTGGAAAATGTGTGGGAAATGGGTGGTCTGGGCATCCTGACCTCAGTTCCTATAACTCCCAGAGTGGTTTGCTTTCTCTGTGCCAGCAGTGGACATGTGGAGGTAACACATCCTCAATCAATAAGTATTTATAAAGCACTTACTGTGTGCCAAGCATTGTGCTAGGGAATACAAAAAGAAAAGTGAAACAATCCTTACCTTCAGTGCAGGGAATTTACTTTCTGTTGAGTTAGATATTGTCTGTCTCAACAGAAAGCAAATTCCTTGTATCTCAACAGAAAGTAAGTTCCCTGCATTGAGGAAAAGGATATATTCATACATTCATATTTGGGCATATATAAAGTAAATATAAAGTGATTTTGGAGGAGAGGTAGCACTACCAGCTGAGGGATTTGAATAGGTCTTGTGCAGAAAGCAGGTTTTGAAGGAAACAAGGTTCTAAGAAATTAAAAAAAATTATAGCAGTATAGATGGTCTGTTTAGTAGAACTTGGTACTTTGCTGGAATTTAGTAGGCGCTATTTCTAATTTTAAACAGCTGGAAGAAGGCTTTTGAGACTTAGCAATAGATTCTCAGAATTAAGGCTATACTGAAGCTAAAAAGTTTATGAACAGATCTTATTTCTTAAGAGAAACTAACTTTACTAGAATTAAAATAGAGAAGGAATTACTTTTCTGACTTTTTTCTTAGGTATCCAAGTGTAGCATATGGGATAAAAAGGCTGTGGTGGGTGAAGGTTCTGTTGTTGATAGCTATTTAAATGTAATTACTATTCAGAAGTCCAAATGATTTTCATACATGAATACATGACCCAAAAATGTAAATTATTTTATAAGAATAATCATTCTGTCTTAAGATCTTAGTCCAGCACAGATACTTTCTTAGAGCTTGATTCTTATATAATTTTAGTCATGTTCCCTTAAAACTAAACAAAAAACCTACAGGATTCTTAATCAGAAGAAATTGCTAGTTGCCTCCCTTTTAAAGTCACTGTCTTCAAGTTCATGTTTTCTAAAACCCTCTTATGTGAAACAACTTATCACTGAAATTAGAAGGCTAAAGGGATATTATTGCCTGTAGGACTTCATGTACATATTAGTCTCACCAGTTAAATTCAACTTGTTATAAAATCAGAAAAAAAAGGAGGGTTGATTGACACTTCGTATAGTGGCTAATGCCCTCTCTGATCTCTCTTCTAGTTTGTGTATTGCCAAGTCTGTTGTGAACCCTTCCATAAATTCTGTTTGGAGGAGAATGAACGCCCTCTAGAGGACCAGTTGGAAAATTGGTGTTGTCGTCGCTGCAAGTTTTGTCATGTGTGTGGAAGACAACACCAGGCTACAAAGGTATTAAGCATACCATAACTACTAGGACTTGATAAAATTTCCTCGGTATCCACTATTAGGATTTGGACTTTTCCAGTAACCCTCTCTTTCAAAGAATGTTAACTCTTGTCAGAGAACTTGGAGATTATCTTTTTTTTTTTTTTTTAAACCCTTACCTTCCATCTTGGAATCAATACTATGTATTGGTTCCAAGGCAGAAGAGTGGTAAGGCCTAGGCAATGGGGGTCAAGTGACTTGCCCAGGGTCACAGCTGAGAAGTGTCTGAAACCAGATTTGAATCTCTAGGACCTCCCATCTCTAGGCCTGGCTCTCAATCAACCCAACTGCACCCTGGAGAGCATCTTTTAAAAAAATTTTTTAAAGATATTTTATTTTTTCAATTACATATAATATCGATTTTCAGCATGTGTTTTCTGAAATTATAAGATCCAAATTGTCTCACTCCATTTCTTCCCTCCTCGCTCTCAGATGGTAAGGAATTTGATCTGGGTTATACATATATTGAGATTATCTTTTTAAACTTTTATTTTCCCAAGGCCTTAGGATGTCTACTTAGTAGCATGAGTCAGGACTAGTATCCAAATCTTCCTAACTTTTAGTCCAGAATTTCTTTGCTTCCCGAATACTTTTTTGTTAGCTTAACCTGGTGATGGCAAACCTATGACACACTTGTCAATACTGACACGCGTACTCATTTTCGATGACACATAGCTGCATATAAAGAAGTATGGGGCCACATGCTGAGGATGAAACATTTGCTGTAGTGTAGTATAGACACTCTGTGCACTATAGATGACAATTCTACCTATATTAATTTACCTATTTTGGTTTATTAAATACAGTTATATATTATAATTATACATTTTATTATTTAAACTATAAATATTGTGAAATTATGTTTTTTTTTTCTCAAAGTGACACGCCACCCGAGTTATGCTTGTTTTTTTGGCAAATTTTGACACAAGTTCAAAAGGTTGCCCATCACTGTTTTAATCCCTTTTTGATATCCAGTTGGATTGACCAGTGCCCTCCTTTTTTGTTTTAATTTTTGTGACAACATAAGTACTATAGTTGCTAAGTAGGTGGATGATGTTCCTTACTTTGGTTGAACAAGCCTTCTGAGATAAAATGTTTAAGCTTATTTCCTTAGGGAAATAAGCTTGGACTTAAATTCCTTTGGATTTCTGACTGTGCCTGATGTTGTTCCTAACGTTCTGGTAGTCAGGTCAAGTTGTGCTTATTTAGAAGCTCAATTTTTTTTTTAAGAAGAAAAACATATTAAAGGAATAGCATTTTATTTCCTTTGCATGTTGTTTAACACAAAACACTTAAGTTCTTGTTGATTGCTTTCTAATTGGTATTGTTATAAAGAGCTTTACTTTTCCAGATATTTCTGACTTGGCAAGTAATAACCAAATCATCAAATAAATTGTTTTTTGAGGAGAATATACTTTTTGTAGAATAGGGGAGGTGGATAGTATATACTTAAGTTGTTTGTTGATAAATAATTTCTGTCAAAACCAAACACATCAATAATTTGTAGAGAAACATTTTCATCCTAGCACACAGTGCCTTCAGCAATTCTGTTCAAACTGGTTTATCCTAGGGCAAAAATTCACTGTACCCCTAGTGGGCAAACTGGACCCCCTTACAGTTGCTTGACAATCAATCTTCTGTACCATTATTTCATTATTTTATATGCAAAGGAGATTTACCCTCTCCTCTTTCTGGGGATACACAGGTGACTTCAACTACTGCAGTGAGCCTGAACTTGATTGTGTGAAGGAAATCATTGGGTGAATTGAGTCACAAGGATAGAATGGCATCTAGAAAAAGGCAGCAATAGAGTCATGAAACAGGGGGCAGGGCAATGTCCCCTGCACTTCCCCACTGGGTGCCCCAGGCAAAATAGAAAGCCATAGTTGGCTCCGAAGATGCAATGTGTGAGAGTTAGTGTTTGATTGATAAACTGAGGCAAAAGCAGATTTCACTCTCTTCTCTTTCGTTTTTGTTGCTGGTTGGACTTCCTGTGAGTGTGGCTAGGGGACCCTAAAAACAACCACAGAACAGTAAGCTAAATGGAGCAGCAAGGATAAGTTTAACCCATCTCTCTCCTATTTTCCATCTTTTTCCCTTATTACTTTTGATTTAATAAAATTATTATTTTACAGCCAGTCTCATAGTTTTCCCTCTTACATTTATGACCCATTGCAACTATTCAAAATCTTTCTCTTCTCCCATCCACAGTTCTCCCTCAACATATATATACTAGCCTCCTTCTTCTTTCATAATATCTCTTACATACACCCCTTCTCTCCTTGGACTCTTTATTGTAGGCTTGCATCACTTATAATATTTCAGTAGTCTTCACAAAAGTTGGTATGTTTGACTCAAGTTTCTCTATACTTTGATCTAACCTCCACTCAACCATCAAAGTGATCTTTCTAAAGCTCAGATCTGGTCTGGCCATGCTACCACCACCGCCACCGCCACCCACACAAAATTAATTCCATAGGTTCTCTATCAATTCCAGGATAAAATAGAAAATCCTCTAATTAACTTTTGAAGCTCTTTGTAGGCTTCAAAACCCTGCGCATCCTCATGTTTTATACCCTCATAGACAATTGAAGATGTTAGTCTGGAGGTTGGAAGAGACATTAGGGCTGAACAAATATATCTGAGTCATTTTCTTAAGAGATGATATTTAAAACTGTAGGAACTAAAGAGATCACCAAGTGAAATAATAGAGAAAAAAGAGAAGAGGGCTCAGGATAGCAGAACCCTGGGGGATTCCCCACAGGTAACAGACATAACAGAAGATCCAGCAAAGGAGACTGAGATCATACATGTAGGAGAGACCCCAAACCAAGAAAGCAGTGTCACGAAAATCTAGAGAGAAGAGAATACCAAGGAGAAGGGGATAGTCAACAGTGTCAGCGGCAGCAGAGAGGTCAAGAAGGATGAGGATTGGGGAGGAAAAGCCATTATGGTGGGCAGTTGAGATCATTAGTAACTTCAAAGAGAGCAATTTTGGTTGAAAGGTGAGTCAGAAGCCAGACTACAAAGAGTTTAAAAAGAGAGAGGATAGGAAGTTAAGGTACCTATTGTAGATGGCCTTCTCAAGGAGTTTAGCCACAAAAGGAAAGAAAAATAAAGGACAATAGCTAATGAAAATGGATTCATACCAGTGTGTTGCACAAGAATGGTCCAACATTAGGAAAACAGCTAACATAAACAGAAATTTTACACACACACACACACACACACACACACACACAAAAGATTTTTTAGCAAAACAGGTGACTCATTTGCTGTTAAAAATTGTTACTCCAAAAGAGTTAAGACTTATAAGAGGCCCTTCTTTAATATGATCAAAAATATTTTCTAAAAGTAAGAAAAAAAATAAAAATAAAAGTTATTTGCAACCCTAGAAGCTTTACTGTTACAGAGGTATAACGCAATAAAAGAAGGAAACTAAAGGTATAAGCCTTAATAACAAAGACACAAAATTATGTGTTAGTAAATAATATAATGATTCTAATATAAAAAACCAGAGATGAGTAAAGAAAATAATTGAGATAATTAATGATAAAATAGCAGGGTAGAAAATAAGCTCACAAAAATCATTAGCATTTTTATGCAGCACTAACAAAAACAGGAAGTAATGATTTTCAAAATTGCACACAGTAGTTAGAAAATGCATAAAACATCTGAGAGTTAACTTATCAAGACATTTTTAAGATTTATATGAATACAGTTATAAAATACTATACAAAACAAAGGAAGACAAATAATGAAGAGATATTCTGTATTTTTGGTTGGTCTAGGACAACTTAATAAAAGTTATACTGTTGCCTAACTTAATTTATAATTTTAGTCCTATGCCTCTAATTACTATGGGGTTATCTTATAATTTTATGAGACAAAATAAATTCATTTAGAGGATCATAACATCCATAATCTGAAGGACAGAAATAGAAAAAAGGAGGAATTATGGGTTTGACCAGATTTCAAACTATACTAGAGCATCAATAAATTATTTAGTAGTGGTTTAAAAAAATAGAACCAGCAAATCATTTGAACAGATTAGATAAGCAAAACATAGAAATAGGAGCTGGTGTGTGATAACAGAATTTTGTAGTTGAAAGGGGCTGAAGAACCTTCTAACTTTGAGGCAACCTGTTCAATTTTTGAATAACTAATTGTCAGGAAGCTTTTCCTAACATGAAGCCTAAATTTGCCCTTTTTTCAATATCTACCTTTTGCTTCTACTTATATCCTAGAACAAATTTAATTTCTTTCATAACTGATAGCATTTTCTTCTCCGGTTTAAGTATCCCCAATTCCTAGAGCTAATTCTTTTTTTAAAGTAATATTTTATTTTTTTCCCCAATTATATATAAACACAATTTTTAACATTTGAAGGTAGAATTAGAAGTGATAATATTTAGGGGGAAATATTTGCATCGATTGATAAAAATGGCAAGTGGTGCCAGACATAATAGGTACTGACAAATGAGAGGGAAGAAGAGTTGTTCTTTAATAGATAAATGGATAAAATCATAAATGAATAAAAATGTCTTTATTAGGCCTATTATGCAATAAACAATGAAGAATGTGAGGACTTGTAAGAAATCTGTGAAGTATTATTTGAATTGATGCTGGGTGAGATAAGTAAAGCTAAAAGAAAAATATATATTGTACACAGTAACTAGAATAGTTTGAATGAAGAGATCACTGAGTAGATTTGTTAATTGTGATTAACTGAAAATCTATTTACACTATTTTCTGACTTTTTTGAGGTAGTGATTAGTTTTGCTGATTTTTTTCTTCTCCTTTAAAAATATATGATCTATGTAGTGACTTTTTGGGACAGATAATAATAATTGGAGAAATTTCAGTGGTACAGCAAAAGAAGAAATTAATTTTTTTAATCTAATTGTAGTCCCAGATAATAAGATACTGTAGTTGCTGACCTAGTCTCTGAATATGTTGTTTTTATTTAAGTGCTTCCCTTTTTTAAAAGTGAGGATTTGATTCCATGGTTGTAAGGGAAAAGGGAAGACTATCCAGAAATTAATCATGTAAAAACCAGAATCATCAGTAAATCTTACTTTTTAAGAGATAAATGGAGAGATGTATCCTTTGAATTATATAATATAGTACTGATATTGATCACTATATTTGGCCACAGTTAAATTGCTTCAGTGTTGACATGTTTATGTTTCTTTGGTTATGATATTTTCACCCTGTCTCACTTCTTAATCTTCCCATGTTACTCTGAATTTTCTCTGTCATTCTTTAAAGATGACACAATATTCCCATTACCTTCAGATCATTTGATTTGTTTAGCTGTTCTCTAATATTTAAGCACATATTTGTTCTGGAAATCTTTTCTTCAGAAACAACTCTTAATAGCAAAGAGGAAGAAAGTAAACTATTCCAAGGGAAATTAATTGTGTTAAGCATAATATTTCAATAATCTTTTGAACATTCTGGTATTTAAGTCCTTTACCTTACTGGCTGCCTTAAGGTGAGGAGGAAGGAAAAAAAAACTATTTAACATCTGTGTACCAAGCACTGGGCTAAGAACTTTTTACAAATATCTCATTTGATCTTCACAACTTTGTGAAAGTGGATTCTATTATTATCCACTTTTCACAGTTGAGGAAATGAAAAAGACAGGTTAAATGATTTGTCCATGGTCTCACAGCTATAAATGTCAGAGGCCTAATTTAAATTCATTTTCCTGAATCCGAGCCTAATGCCCTATCTATTGTACCATCAGCTTCTTCTAAAGAATATTTAGAATTTTTTTGGTTAAAATTTTGCCTGCCCAAGAGAAAATTAACGATATAATTCAAGAAATATCCTAAAGTCTTGATTGGCTATTTCTAGACAACTCTTATACTATAACTGAGGATGACTGGGGAAAATTCAACTATGGAATCCTGTCACCTTTATCTTAAAGAGAAACACTAAATGGGAAAAAGAGTAGTGCTGTGTATTCATCCGTGGATAAAATTGTCTCATAGCTTTTATATTTTCCAATTCTGCAGCAGCTGCTGGAGTGTAATAAGTGCCGAAACAGCTATCACCCTGAGTGCCTGGGACCAAACTACCCAACCAAACCCACCAAGAAAAAGAAAGTTTGGGTGAGTTTGTTGTATTATTCCAAAGAGAACTTATAACTCTTGAGTCTATTCCATTACTGCTAATTCAGGTGAAGTCTGGGTGACTCTTAGATATATTTTGGAAGAAGGGATTCCTATTCAGTCACAAGTTTGATTACATGATCTCTATGGGGCCCTTCCAATTCTTGATTCTATAATAGAAATATCTTAGGAGAATAACATGTTTCTTCCTTTTGGGAAAGTTTGGAACAGATTGGAATTTACTTTCTTGGAAATAAAACAGAAGAATAGCAATTGTTATGAAGCAATAAACTCTAGTTGAAAATCTCTACTCACTTCCTCCTGCTTCTTTGTAAAGGTGTAGGGGATCAAATGTTGGAATATTGCATGTAATAACATCAGGTGTTTTTTTTAATATATTGGTTAATTTTGCTGACTTTTTTTTTTTAATTTTTTTATCATAAGGGATTGATCTCTGGGTGGGAGTGACAAGAGAGATTTGGTAGGAAATGTAAACAATACAAACAAAAGGTATCTACAAGAAATTATTTTTTAAAAATGAAGAAAATTTGTCTCTTCTTTTCCAGATCTGTACCAAGTGTGTTCGATGCAAGAGCTGTGGATCTACAACTCCAGGCAAAGGATGGGATGCACAGTGGTCTCACGATTTTTCACTGTGCCATGATTGTGCCAAACTCTTTGCTAAAGGTACAAAAGAGGAATCCACAATTTGTTTATATTTTATTAACTGTATTTGAATATTGTTTACAAAATATTGCTAATGATATGATCATTACTGTAGCAGAATTTTAAAAGTTTCCAAAGTGTAGTTAGATATTATAAAGTGATTCATATCACTTTGAAGCATTTCCCAAGTCCTTGATCTATTCTTTGCATTTGAGTATGGTAATATAGTTATATAGAATGTTGAGATAGAGATAGATTTTTGCAAGGATGCTGAGTGCAAACAAGTGAAAAGTAAATGTAATTAGGGCAGATTCTCTTTCTCATAGTAATTATAACCTCCCTCCCTGCCTCCTTTCCTTCCTTCACTCCTTCCCTCCCTCTTTTTTTGTTGTTATTGCAAATAGCACATCTTGTGATTGTTGTGATTGTTGATATACATTTTTTCTTTTTCTCTTAATTTTAATTTTATTTACTTTTATTGATTCCCTTTCTTGAAACTTCCTAATAAAACTACCCATAGTAGTGTAAATTATTTTAATGGAGAGAAATAATTAGTGGTACAAATATGGCAGCTCTAGAAGTTTACCTTATTTATTAGAGCCTTCCAAAAATGCTTGACATAAAAGCATATTGATATCTGAGTGATTCTGAAAGAATATAGTGATTTGAATCAGGCTTTATATTCCCCCAAATAAAACATAAGGACTTTATATTATAAAGTATAATCACTTGAACCAAACACAGTATTTTGACTTGGCTTTACTTTTAGGAAACTTCTGCCCACTTTGTGACAAGTGTTATGATGATGATGATTATGAAAGCAAGATGATGCAGTGTGGAAAATGCGATCGATGGGTTCACTCCAAGTGTGAAAATCTTTCAGGTACAGAAAGTGGAATAGTTCATCTAAACTTCGATCTTTCCAGTTTTGCCAGGCCTATTTCAGCTTCATTCATCTTGCCACATAATTTTTTAAATTAAAGTTATTGCCTTTTATAGGTTGTGTAGTTAATCTTTCAACTACCAAATTCTGTGTCAGTGCTAGTTAGTAGTAGCCATTTTTGTAGAACACCTAGAAAATATCTCCTTTGGATCCCCAGGTGTACCAGGGGTATCGTCACCATTACATGTTTTATGGAATGATACAGTGGGAGGTATGGCGTGTCAAATCATTTGGGACATACCAGATTAGTCATCTTCTTTCCCTCTTCCCCTCATCATGTGAATAGACCTTTATTAGATTTTTTCATTTCCTAGATGAAATGTATGAGATCCTCTCCAACCTGCCTGAGAGTGTGGCCTATACCTGTGTGAACTGTACAGTGCGGCATCCTGCTGAGTGGAGATTGGCTCTAGAAAAAGAACTTCAGATTTCTCTGAAACAGGTTTTGACAGCATTGTTGAATTCTCGAACAACTAGTCACTTACTCCGTTACAGACAGGTGTGTAAAATCTCGAATGCATGATTCAGCTTTGCTAGTTATCAGTCATCACCGTTAGGTTTAGTTTTGAGAACAAAAAGAATTATGAGTCAAATTTTCCTTTTCATTTATGGGACAAATTTCTCTTTCTTTTCCTTTGATAAGAAATACATGAGGGTATTTAGATAAGAATTTTTTGGACATGATGCTGCTTCTGCACAAGAAAGTTTAATGAATTTGTAGGAAGACTTTGAAATAAAACATGAACATTTTTGGAGATTCCTAATTCCTTATAATTTATGAAGTAACAGGTGAATTTTAGAAGCAGTTATTTAGAAGCATAATCTTTATTACTGAGGAAATTAGTATACATACAGAGCTCGATTACCTTGTGATCTTTTAGTGGTGCTTTATGTTTTAGGAGAAAGCTACAGTTTGCCATCTTTAGAAGAAATTGTGCTAAGCAGTTCTCAACATGGAATATTATTCTTCAGGCTACAGTTGGGAAAAATCAAAAGTTAGGTGCAGCTAAGTGGCACAGTGGTTAATAGCCAGGCCTAAAGACTTAGTTCTGGGTTCAAATTTGACTCCAGATGCTTCCTAGCTGTGTGACTCCAGGCAAATCATTTAACCTAATTGCCTAGCCCTTACCACTCTTCTGTTTTGGAATCAATACTTAATATCAATTCTAAGACAGAAGATACAGGTTTAAAAAAAATTCAAACTTGGAGGGCATGGTATATGTGGTGGGGAGTTCTCCAGTTCAGTAAATATTAATTAACCATCTACTTTACAGAAAACTGGAGTAGGAATTGGGGAAGATAAAAAGATTAAATAAAGCATAACCCATCAGTCAATCCGCATTAGTGCTATGAACATAGCAGCCTGCTATATACTTTAAAAAAAAAAAGTCCTTGCTCTCAAGGATCCTACATTCTAATATGAACAGTCATACAAAACAAAGAGTAAAAAGATGGTAACTAGATGTGGTAATGCAATAACCCTAGGGGAGGTTGGGAAAAGCTTCCTATAGTAGCTGGTATTTAATCTTAGACTTGAAAAAAGCCATGAATTCTTAAGAGGTGGAGATGAGGAGAGAGGGGGTATAGGCCTGGGAAATAGCCAGTTTAAAGATATAAATATGGGAACATTATGTATAAGGAACCACATAATGTTTAGTCATAATGTAGACTTATTTATAGGAAAGTAACATGCAAAACTACAAAGATAGGAAGGAATAGAATGTATATTTGATTCTATAAGTAATAGGAAATTCTATAAGTAATAGGAAACTGAAGTTTATTAAGTAGAAGGATGACACAGTCAGTCCTCCATTAGGGGAAAGTCACTTTAGCAGTTTCATAGAGGCTGGATTGCTTTACTTCCTCCTTACTTTTGTGCACCATGATGTGTCAACATACATCAACAAATGTTTGTTAAGCAACTACTGTGCATCAGGCACCAAGCTAGTTACAAGAACTAGAAAGGAGTTGGAATGGACTACATGGAGTACATAGTGTTATGCATAAATAACAATAAAATAAGCAGGCCATCTAATGTAGACTGCATGATGCAGTTGAGTAAGTTGGGTAAGCCTTGAAAGATAGGTTGGAGCCCAGGTTGTGAAGGGCTTTAAATGATGAAAATAGAAGCTTATATTTTAGAAACCATGGAACTTTATTTCCATTTCTAAATGGAGAGAGTTTGCTTTGGTGACCACATGCTCAGTGACTGATTGAAAATAGCATATCTGTACATCTTTCCTGGATATAGGCTGCCAAGCCTCCTGATTTAAATCCAGAGACAGAGGAAAGTATACCTTCTCGAAGCTCTCCAGAAGGACCTGATCCTCCAATTCTGACTGAGGTTAGCAAGCAGGAAGAACAGCAGCCTTTGGACCTGGAAGGAGTAAAGAGGAAAATGGACCAAGGAGGTTACACCTCTGTGGTATGTCTCGAGAGTACAGTGACAATTCAAATGATAATTTTCATTTTTTTTCAAAGTGTATCATTTTGTCTTCAAATAGATACTTAAAGCTTTGAGGGAATTCAGTTTTGTGTTTCAGAAAAGGGGCTAGAATAAGGTAGGTTTGTTTGCCTTTCACCTGACTTTTCTGGAAATTAGTCAAATGTCCTATAAAGTATTTGGGGGGGGGGAGGTGGATTTTGGCTGTATTTGATACCTTTGGACAGACAAGAGTTGATTATTAACTAGTTCCCAAATTTCCTAGAGATAGTGATGTTGTGACACCATATTTAAATGAGCTATAGATCTGTTTAGTTTTTTATTTGTTTGATTTTTTTTGGAATTGCGTGTGTGCTAGATATTTTGAGAAGGAAGGAAAGTATTCCTTTTTTGGCATGTACATTTTTTTATGTATTTCCAATGCAGTTGGAATTCAGCGATGATATTGTGAAGATTATTCAAGCAGCCATCAATTCAGATGGAGGGCAACCAGAGGTTAAAAAAGCTAATAGTATGGTCAAGTCCTTCTTCATTCGGGTAAGTGACATTAGTTTTTTATTTTTAAAAAAAATGGACTTATTTTATCTTCATGTTTTGTTCCATCATTGATAAGATTCATTTTTATACTAATCCATGTATAGGTTTTTTGTTTTTGTTTTTCTTAAGGCGGAATTTTGGGCTGCTGGTTATATTGTCAGAATTGATGGACCTTTCCTTAAACCTGAAATCTCTTCATGGTGAAAGAATTTAGGGTCAAATTGTCTAATTATTGAAATTCTTGTCCATTTTATTTAGCAAATGGAACGTGTTTTTCCATGGTTCAGTGTCAAAAAGTCCAGGTTTTGGGAACCAAATAAAGTTACCAGCAAGTAAGTAACTTTAGCATCCATCAACTGTAAATGACTTCAGAATATTGAATTAGACCTTTATAGTCTAGGTTTTGTTAAAAACACAAACACATTAGAATACCTTTAAAGATCTAGTGTTGGTTAATAATATTATGTGATATAGCCTATAATTTGTCAGTCTTTAGTTACTTTATGTAGAAGCTATGTAATAGTATGGTATGATGAATGGATATAGAGTTGACCTTGGGAGTTAGAAACATCTGTATTTAAGAACTTCCTCTGAAATATAATTGCCTTTTGGGGACCCTAGGCAAGTTACTTAACTTCTCAGTGACCTAGCTAACTCTAAGGGAAAGGAAGCACTTGTTATAAATACCCCTTCATTTAAACTGATCCTCACAACAACTGTGTGAAATATATTTTCTTATCCCTATTTTGCAGATGAGGAAAATGAAGGCAGAAAGTGACTTTGCCCAAGGTCACATAGCTAGTACCTAACACTGGATTTGAACTTCGGTCTTCTGAAACTAGACCCAGTAGTCTTGTCCACTGCACCACTAGCTGCCTCTAATATTATTATGTTGCAGAGCAGGTGCAGATCTGCCTTGGTAGGGGAAGTTGAGAATTTCCTTAATCAATGAAATAATAGGTCCAACTCCAAGCCCCACAAAACAACTCTAATTTAAGGAATTATAGTGCAGTTTTACTGAACTTATTTCTAATATTTTCTGAGTGTCCTCTTTCATAACCCATGTCCAATTTTCTAAATTTATAAAAATGTGTACCCATGATAGGACTGCCATTTGATTCAGCATTCTAAGCAAGGATCTTATATTGAGACAAGGAAATTGTTTAAAGAGAAATATTCAATAATAAAAATTTAAACACCTTTGGGTTTTTGTATTTTAAGCATTTATATTCCACTGCAATCCTTTTTGGAGGGATAAGTTATGGTATTTGGCAAGGTTCCATGATAAATTATATTAACTAGACACATAGAAAGTACTTAATAAATCTTTGTTAAATGTAATTGAACTTGTGTTTTCAGCAGTGGAATGTTACCAAATGCAGTGCTACCACCTTCACTTGACCATAACTATGCTCAGTGGCAAGAGAGAGAAGAGAACAGCCACACTGAGCAACCTCCTTTGATGAAGAAAATCATTCCAGCTCCTAAACCCAAAGGCCCTGGAGAACCAGATTCACCAATTCCTCTCCATCCTCCTACACCACCAATCTTAAGTAAGAAATCAGCCATTATCTTACTTTCTCCCTAGATGTATGTAGAAGATTCAAGCCTATGTATAAGAGTCTGGCTTGGGAACAGCTAGGTAGCACAGTGGTTAGAGCACCAGGCTTAGAGACAGGTTCAGATATGACCTCAGATACTTCCTACCTGTGTGACCCTGGGCAAGTCACTCGACCCTAATTGCCTAGCCTTTACTGTTCTTTTGCCTTTGAACTGGTATGTAGTATCATGTCTAAAACCAAAGGTAAGGATTTATTTTTTAAAATAATAATAGTAAGAGGCTTGCCTTATGAGACTAAATTTAATATGTTTAAAAGTCTGAGGGAAATTCATAAGCCATTCTTAAGAATAGCACCTTCATTATCTTCTCCTTTAGAGATTATCCAAGGAGTTGTCACAAGTCTTTTAGTACTATAACACGTGGTAAACACCAAACTAACTGACCGTTTTTGTGTCTGCCTGTAGCTTCTTATGGAGCTATAGGTCATTCCTCGAGCTGAAATTAAAACAAAACAAAACCCCTCTTTCTTGCAAATCATACTCTCTGTCTTTCCAAACATAACTTTGATATCTTTCTTTGGGGGCCCAAGATACTGACAGGAGTCGGGAAGACAGTCCTGAGCTGAACCCACCCCCAGGTGTAGAAGATAATCGACAATGTGCATTATGCTTGACATATGGTGATGATAACGCTAATGTAAGTACTTTGCATCTTAGTGTTCTACTTAGCAGTCACCAAGAGGAATGTATTTGCCCTTTGTAATTAATTTTGATAATAGGGATTTCTGCATATTTTGTGTATATTTATCAATTAGAGTACTGTAGTTTTCCTTGGAACTTTTCTGGCAGCTTGTTCTAATTGAATGCAAATGTGACTGGTCTTAGTTTTACCCTCTTGCTCTCTAGTAACTGCTGTTTGAAAACACATTGATAAGATTTTGTGAAAGTTGGTAAAATACAAATAATGTGTAAAATAGTTTATGATTGACATAGGTTTGTGACCAGTCATGGAATATGGTCCATACTGGTGTAATAATCTGGTTTCAATTCTGCAAATTGAAAACAAAAGTAACATCATTTGGATATGATCACTTCTTTAGATAATAGATGTGGCCATTTTATTTGTTTGGATTCTAGATTTTGTCCCTGATATAAAGTATTTAAAAACAGTGCTCCTTAATGCCACATACTTTTATTCTCATTTCTAAGCTAAAAGGTTATTGATTCATGTTGGATTGTTTTTGGTTTTGTTTTTGACAAAATTTAAATATGAGTGCCAAAGAAAGCCTTCCTGGCACTGGGTTCTTTGTCATGGAAAAATAATTTCATACATCTCATAGGATGCTGGCCGCTTGCTCTACATTGGTCAAAATGAGTGGACCCATGTGAATTGTGCTTTGTGGTCAGCAGAGGTGTTTGAAGATGATGATGGGTCCCTAAAGAATGTACACATGGCTGTGATCAGAGGCAAGCAATTGGTGAGTCTTTGGGAGTGGACTTTTATGGAAGGAAATTCCTTCAAAGTTTTCTAATGCTTTGTTAACTGTAATTAACTGTTGCTCTACTGGTGCCTTTATATTTTCGTTTACTAACATGTGTTAAGTCTGTTCTCTCTGTGGAAACCTGTATTGGTTTTGGGGGCAGAGATACTAAAGAAATGAAAAAATCTGACTGGAGACACTTAACTACAGAAATAATGCAAACCTATGAAGGTGATAAAATAATCAGTCAACATTTACTGAAGTACCTTCTGTTTACTAGGCACTCAGGAAAACATTAACACAAAAATAAATTAACATAGTTCAGACTTCATAATAAGTGCAGTGAGAATGTGAAGTAATGTAGAAACCAATATCAACTGGGTGTAACCAGGCAAGTTTTCATGGAAGAACTGAATTCTTAGGTGTGTTTTGGAGGAAAGAAGGGGAGGAATTGATCATAACAAAAAAATGGAGAAAATGGCATGTATAGAAGAAAGAGTAAGTGCATTTGAGTGGTAGGGTAGGATAATATTAAGCAAAGCAAAATATAATTTGCCTGGATAAAGATCTATAGAGGGTCGGTAAGTGTGTGGCTTTAAGAGTCATAATGAAAATACCCAGTTTTTTATAAATTAGGCATTTTATGTTTCTTGTCAGAGCTGAGTAATTCAAACAGTATGATCTTTGCAGGCAATCTGGACTCATAGACCCTTTTTGGATTTAATGGCCTTCTATCTACTGGAGGATGTCCTAAGCATTGATCTAGAAGGTCTCCCTTTTTAATTCACTGCTCTAGAGGAAGCCCAGGTTCTAAGTCAAATGGTGATATTTAAACCTAATAGGTTGTGGGGATTTGTGCAAAAATTGGGAAAAGATATAGTATGCTTATGATATATTTGATATCTATCTGTAACCACAGATAAGCAGTATATTTCCTGAGTTGGGAGGAGGTTAAGGATGGGGTAACTTTGCTGAGGGACAGGCACAAAAGATCCAAATATCTAAATAGAGCTTTTGTTCCTTTTGGATTTTTAGAGATGTGAGTACTGCCAAAAGCCAGGGGCCACTGTAGGTTGCTGCCTCACATCTTGCACTAGCAACTATCACTTCATGTGTTCCCGAGCCAAGAATTGTGTCTTTCTGGATGATAAAAAAGTTTATTGCCAGCGACATCGTGATTTGATCAAAGGAGAGGTAAGTGTTTGATTGCTTTTTTAATCTGGGGACTTGGGGAAAAAATGCTGGCTAAAAATTGGCAGGATGGGAAAATTCATTTGTGCTTCTAAAGAGTGTTCCTGTGAAGTTTTTTATTGCCTTAACTTCTCTTCTCATTAGACATACTGAAGTTACTGAGAAAGTACCAGTGTCAAATTAACTCTTACTCTTTAAGTTTGGAATAGGCTAAATGGTGAGCATATCCTGTGAGTTAAAACTAGCATTTTAACAATGTCCCTGATTTCTTGTTTAAGGTGGTTCCTGAAAATGGATTTGAAGTTCTTAGAAGAGTATTTGTAGACTTTGAAGGCATCAGCTTGAGAAGGAAATTTCTTAGTGGCCTAGAACCAGAAAATATCCACATGATGATTGGTAAGACCTGATATAAGCAATTGAAAGATGCTATATTTATGGAAATCTCTTCCTATCTTTGGAGTTGATGTAAAGAACCTTTTTTCACATTCTCTTTTCTCATCTTTTCTCCTTTAACCAGGCTCAATGACGATTGATTGCTTAGGAATTCTAAATGATCTCTCTGACTGTGAAGATAAGCTATTTCCTATTGGATATCAGTAAGTAAAACCTATGAGATAGGAACTAAATTTTGTCAGTCAAAGGGTTAGGGCTTCCTTTCATGAGGCTTCAACAAATCTTATGATTTCCCAGTGCCTTGCCCATGCTTAAGGTACTTTTAAAAAACCTCCTTTGCAGATGTTCCAGAGTGTACTGGAGCACCACAGATGCTCGAAAGCGGTGTGTATATACTTGCAAAATAGTGGAATGCCGTCCTCCAGTTGTAGAGCCAGATATCAACAGTACTGTTGAACATGATGAGAATAGGACCATTGCTCATAGTCCTACCTCTCTGACCGGTGAGTCTCTTATAAAACTGGAATTTAAGTTGAATACTTAGAAACAGTTTTTTGGAAGAAGAGTGAGAAGAGAAATTGAATATCTATGAGATATATTTGTCTCTAATTCAGTATTTTCACTGCTTTTGGTTGGTCAGCAGTTTGATATCTTAATTAGTACATGGATTTTTAATGAAATTTTTTTCTACAACAGAAATTCCACCAAGAGAGATTCTCAATACAGCTGAAATGATAAATCCTCCATCCCCAGACCGACCTCCTCATTCACATACCTCCAGCTCCTGTTTCTATCATGTCATCTCAAAAGTCCCTAGAATCCGAATGCCTAGCTATTCTTCAACACAGAGATCCCCTGGTTGTCGTCCATTGCCTTCTGCAGGTAAAGAGTTTTATTAGTGAAATGGCCTCTGACTAATGAATAAGAAACCCTAGTCAGGATTAGTTTTTGTTTTTTTTTTAGTCAGTGCTGTTGTGATTAATTTTTCTAGTTTTATAAATTTCACTAAACTATGTGTTGATATTTCAGACCAGTGGATAGCATTTTTTTAAATTGTAGATTTTATTTTTTCTTTTTCATTTAGGGAGCCCTACCCCAACTACCCATGAGATAGTCACAGTGGGAGACCCTTTACTCTCTTCTGGGCTTCGAAGTATTGGTTCCAGACGTCACAGCACTTCCTCTCTGTCACCCCAGCGGTCTAAATTCCGGATAATGTCCCCAATGAGAGCTGGGAACGCTTATTCCCGTCACAGTGTTTCCTCTATCTCTGGCATTGGAGTCTCCACTGATCATGATTCAAGTGTAAAAACAATTGACCACTTCCTAGGGTCGTTGAATCCGAGCACCCCAAATACTTTAGGGCAAAGCACTCTAACTTCTTCAAGTTCTCAAAGGACCTTGGTTACAGTGGGGACTAAAGCAAGTCATGTAGATGGGCCTCCAACTTCAGAGATGAAACATATTTGTGTTGCAGATTTGTCAAGTAAAAGCTCCTCCTTGAAAGGAGAGAAAAGTAAAATGTTGAATTCCAAGGGCTCAGAGGGATCAACACATATGTTGGCTTATCCTAAACCAGTCCCTCAGGCTCATAATACAATATCTGGAGAAGTAAATGTCAGTAAAATGGGCACTTTTGTTGAACCTTCTTCAGTGTCATTTTCTTCCAAAGAGGCCCTTTCCTTCCCTCCACTCCATTTGAGGGGGCAAAAGAAGGAAAGAGACCAACATACAAATTCTTCCCAGCTAGAAAACCCTTCTCCAGGTGAAGACACTGAAACTAAAGCATTGAAGACACCAGGGGTGAACAATAGATCATCTATTGCAAATGAACAAATCACATCTAGTTCTAGAGATAGAAGACAGAAAGGAAAAAAATCTGGGAAAGAAACTTTCAAAGAGAAACATTCCATCAAATCTTTTCTAGACCCTGGTCAGGTGATGGCTGGTGAGGAAGGAAGCCTAAAACCAGAGTTTGTCAATCAGGTGTTGACATCTGAGCATATAAGCCAGCGATCTTGTAATAATATTTCTTCTGAAAAGAGTGGGGATAAAATCCTTCCTATTTCAGGGGGTATCAAAGCTCCATCTGTACAGCCAGAAGGACCAGCCAAGGAATCACAGACACCTCGGAAACGTACAGTTAAAGTAACCTTGACACCATTGAAAATGGAAAGTGAGAGTCCATCCAAAAACACATTGAAAGAAATTGTTCCTGGTTCCCCATCCCAAGGAATGGAATCAGTAACTTTAGCAGAATCATCTTCAACTTCAGAAAGCCCAGGAGATGGCTCAGTGGCACAACCCAGTCCCAACGACCCTTCATCCCAAGAATCTCAGAGTAATACCTATTCAAATCTTCCTGTCCAGGATAGAAATCTGATGCTCCAAGATGGCACTAAGCCTCAAGAAGACAGTTCCTACAAGAGGAGATATCCTCGACGTAGTGCCCGAGCCCGCTCTAATATGTTTTTTGGGCTCACTCCTCTTTATGGAGTGAGATCCTATGGGGAGGAAGATATTCCATTCTTTAGCAGTTCTTCAGGCAAGAAACGAGGAAAGAGATCTGCTGAAGGGCAGGTTGATGGAGCTGATGACTTAAGCACATCAGATGAAGATGATTTATACTACTACAACTTCACCAGAACAGTGATTTCTTCAAGTGGGGAGGAGCGATTAGGATCCCATAATTTATTTCGGGAGGAAGAGCAGTGTGAACTCCCCAAAATCTCACAGCTAGATGGCGTAGATGATGGGACAGAGAGTGATACTAGTGTTACAACCACAGCAAGAAAAGTCAATCAGCTTTCCAAAAGAAATGGAAAAGAAAATGGGACAGAGAACTTAAAGCTTGATCGACCTGAAGAATCTGGGGAAAAGGAACATGTCATCAAGAGTTCAGCTGGTCATAAAACTAATGAGCCAAAAATAGACAACTGCCATCCTGTAAGCAGGGTAAAAACACAAGGACAAGATTCCCTGGAGGCCCAGCTCAGTTCACTGGAGTCTGGTCGCAGGGTCCACACAAGTACTCCTTCAGATAAAAACTTGCTAGATACTTATAACACTGAACTTCTGAAATCTGATTCTGACAACAACAATAGTGATGACTGTGGGAACATCTTACCCTCAGATATCATGGACTTTGTGTTAAAGAATACTCCATCCATGCAGGCTTTAGGAGAAAGTCCAGAGTCATCTTCATCTGAACTCCTGACTCTTGGGGAAGGGTTAGGTCTTGACAGCAACCGTGGAAAAGATATGGGTCTCTTTGAAGTATTTTCTCAGCAGCTACCAACAGCAGAGCCTGTGGATAGTAGTGTGTCATCCTCTATCTCAGCAGAGGAACAATTTGAGTTGCCTTTGGAGCTCCCATCTGATCTCTCTGTCCTAACTACCCGGAGTCCCACTGTCCCCAGCCAGAACCCAAACAGACTGGCAGTAATCTCAGACACTGGGGAGAAGAGAGTGACAATCACAGAAAAATCTGTGGCCTCAACTGAAGGTGACTCAGCACTGTTGAGTCCAGGAGTAGATCCAACCCCAGAAGGCCACATGACCCCAGATCATTTCATTCAAGGGCACATCGACACAGACCATATTGCTAGCCCTCCTTGTGGTTCAGTAGAACAAGGACATGGCAACAACCAGGACTTAACTAGAAACAGCAACACCCCTAGCCTTCAAGTTCCTGTTTCTCCTACTGTCCCCCTTCAGAATCAGAAATACGTTCCCAGTTCTACAGACAGCCCAGGCCCATCTCAGATTTCAAATGCAGCTGTCCAGACAACTCCACCTCACATGAAACCAGCCACCGAAAAACTCCTTGTTGTCAATCAGAATATGCAACCACTTTATGTTCTCCAAACCCTTCCAAATGGAGTGACTCAAAAAATACAACTGACTCCCTCTGTTAGTTCTGCCCCCAATGTGATGGAAACCAACACTTCAGTGCTTGGACCCATGGGGAGTGGTCTCACTTTAGCCACAGGACTAAATCCAAGTTTGCCATCCTCTCAGTCTTTGTTCCCCCCTGCTAGCAAAGGATTGCTCCCCATGACTCATCACCAGCACTTACATTCCTTTCCTGCAGCTACTCAAAGTAGTTTCCCACCCAACATCAATAATCCTACTTCAAGCCTGTTAATTGGTGTCCAGCCTCCTCCAGATCCCCAACTTTTAGTTTCAGAAACTAATCAGAGGACAGACCTCAATACCACTGCAACCAACCCTCCTCCTGGGCTAAAGAAAAGGCCTATATCTCGCCTACACTCACGAAAGAATAAGAAACTTGCTCCTTCAAGCACTTCATCATCTATTGCCCCTTCTGATATGGTCTCTAACATGACTCTGATTAATTTTACACCCTCCCAGCTTTCAAATCATCCAAATCTCTTAGATTTGGGATCGCTTGGAAATGCCACCTCCCACCGAACAGTCCCCAACATCATCAAAAGGTCTAAGTCTGGTATTATGTACTTTGAACAGGCACCCCTGTTACCACAGAGCGTGGGAGGAGCTGCTTCTTCAGCAGTTGGGGCATCAACAATAGGCCCAGATACCAGCCACCTCACAGCAGGGCCTGTGTCTGGTTTGGCATCAGGTTCCTCTGTTCTTAATGTTGTATCCATGCAAGCCACAACAGCCCCTACCACTGGTGGGTCAGTTCCAGGACACGTTTTGGGGCAAGGCTCAGTCACATTAACGAGCCCAAGATTGCTTGGTGCCCCAGACATTGGCTCAATAAGCAACCTCTTAATCAAAGCCAGCCAACAGAGCCTGGGACTTCAGGAACAGTCCATCACTTTGCCACCAGGATCAGGAATGTTTCCACAACTGGGAACATCACAGACCCCCTCCACTGCTGCAATGACAGCTGCATCCAGTATTTGTGTGCTTCCCTCCACCCAGACTGTGGGCATGACAGTTGCCCCTTCATCTAATGAACCAGAAGGATCCTATCAACTTCAGCACATGACCCAACTCCTTGCCAGCAAGACTGGGATTCTCCCCTCTCAGTTGGATGTTGCTTCAGCTTCGGGGAGCCAATTGTCAACCTTTCCCCAGCTGGTTGATGTTCCCAACACAGGAATAGAGCAGAACAAGACTTCATCCTCAGTTATGCATGCTAGCTCAGCCTCTCCTGGTGGTTCCCCATCTTCTGGCCAGCAGTCAGCAAGCAGCTCAGTGCTAGGCCCCACTAAGTCTAGGCCAAAAGTCAAACGGATTCAGCTGCCTTTGGACAAGGGAAATGGTAAGAAGCACAAGGTTTCCCACATGCGGACCAGTTCCTCTGAAGCACACATTCCAGAACCAGAAGCCAACCCTACATCCCTGACCTCAGTGACAGGGTAAGAAAAGTCATTGTTGGTTATATTGGGTCATCAAGATCCAGATTCTGAACAGGGTGGGTTTAAAAACTTTTCCCACTACTGCCTCTTCTGTTGTTCTTTCCCTGCATAAATTAAATTTCTGTTTTTTGTTTTGTTTTTGACATGGTTTTAATGTTTCACAGTGATCATTGCAAGAACAATTTCAGTCCCATCAGTTTGTGGATGTTTTAGACTCTTTAGTAGAAATATTATCTCTTGTTTAATCATTCTTTGAGATTTGAAGCATTTCATGGTAGCTTTATTTATTCTTTGCCTGAGACTGAGGCTACCAGGGAACAGTTATTTCTATTTGGGGAGTCATATTGAGGACAGTCACCTGCTGGCTAATCCTGATGGGTTTATTCTATGATTGGGCCTTTTAGTTTAACTTAAATATTTCTTGGTTGGGTTAGTCCTAATTACTTCTGTTACAGAACTCCAGGATCAAAGTCAGATGTTCAGGATACAACTAGCACGGATCAGTCATCACAGAAAGATTGTGGACAGTCTATAAGGTAAGCTGAAAGGGACCTTGGTTTAGAATCACATACTCTATTCTGCACATACTTTAAAAATTTACCCTGTTTTGTATTCTTTCTTGATTTCCAAATTCTTTCCTTCCTTCCTACTGCCTCCCTCACCCAGTGAGAAGGCAAGCAGTATGCTATCAGTTATACATTAAAATCATATAAAACATTTCCATATTAGTTATATTTCCAAAAACTCAATAAAAAATAAAGTGAGAAAATTATACATCAATTTGCACTCAGTTCATTAGTTCTCTCTGGAGGTGAAGAGCTCTTTCATCATGAATCTTTTGAAATTGTCTTGGATCATTGTATTGACCAGAGTATTTCTCAGTTAATATTATAGCATTGCTATCACTGTGCACAGTGATCTCCCAGTTCTTCTTATTACACTTTACACCAATTCATATATGTTTTGCCATGTTTTTCTGAAACCACCCCCTTTGTCATTTTTTACAGCATGATAGTACTCCATCATAATCATATGCCACAGCTTGTTTAGACATTCTCCTATTGATGAGTGCATCTTTTCCTTTTCCTTTGATCTCTTTAGGATACAGATCTAGTAGTGATATTGCTGGGTCAAATGATATGCACAGATTTATAGCACTTTGGGCATAGTTCCAAATTATTTTCTAGAATGGTTGAACCAGTTCATAACTCCATCAACAATTCATTAGTATGTCTATTTTTTCCCTTATCTTCTCCAATATTTGTTATTTCTGATAGGTGTGAAGTGATACCTTAAGAGTTGTTTTAATTTGCACTTCTCTAATCAGTAATGATTTAGAGCATTTTTTCATATGACTATAGATAGTGGCTTTTATTTCTTTTGAAAACTTCCTATTCATATCCTTTGACCATTATCAATTGGGGGACTGGGGGATGGCTCTTGTTTTTATAAATTTAAGTCAGTTCTATATTCAGTATGTATTTGAGAAATTAGCTCAATCAGAGAAATTTGCTGTCAGAATTTTATGGTACCGGGGCAGCTGGGTAGCTCAGTGGATTGAGAGCCGGGCCTAGAGATGGGAGGTCCTAGGCTCAAATCCGGCCTCAGACACTTCCCAGCTGTGTGACCCTGTGCAAGTCACTTGACCCCCATTGCCTACCCTTACCAATCTTCCACCTATAAGTCAATACACAGAAGTAAAAGGGTTTAAAATTAAAAAAAAAAAATGTATGTTACCTTTTAGCAAATGTCATTTCCCTGATTATCTCCTTCAACTAGCTCTGTTTTTGCTTTATCTGAGATCATAATTGTTATCCTTGCCCTTTTTACTCTAGCCCTTTATCTCAATTCTGTGTTTCTTTATGTTTTGAAGTATGTCTCTTGTAAACAATATATTGTTGGATTCTGGTTTCTGATTCATTCTCCTATCTGCTTCTGTTTTAAAGGATGAGTGGTGGTTATATATGTATATATGAGTGGATATATGAGTGAGCTCATCCTATTCACATTCACAGTTGATTAATAACTGAATTTCCCTTCTTACTATCTTCTGTTTCTCCTTTTATCTTTCTTTTTATCCTGTTCCTCCTTTAAAGTATTCCGCTTCTAATCACTGCCTCTATTCATCTGCCCTTCTCTTTCTACCCTCCCTCTTATCTGTCCTTCCCCTTTTATTTCCCTTTTGGATGTTATGTTTCTATGAGACAGAGTGAGTGTTCTTCCTTTCTTGAACCAATTCTGATGAGGGTGAGGTTCAAGCATTGCCTCTCACATTCCTATTTTCTCCTCCATTGCAAAAGCTCTTCCTTATGCTCTTCTTCCAAATGAAAAGATTTTTCCCTTTCTACCTCTCTCTTCTCCCTATCTCCCAGTACATTTCTCTTTCTCTTTGCTGCCCTTCATTTTTTTGGAGATCGTTCCAGCATAACTCATACCTATGCCCTCTGTCCATGTGAACTCCTTTTAACAGCCTCAATAAGAATAAAGTTCTTCCTATTTAGGGATGTAAACAGTTTAATCATATTGAGTTCCTTATGATTTCTCTCCTGTTTACCTTTTTTTCCTTCTCTTGAGTCTTGTATAAGAGAGTCAGATTTCCTCTTCTGCTCCAGTCATTTTATCAGGAATGCTTAAAAGTCCTCTATTTCATTGAATATCCATTTTTTCCCCCTGAAGAATTGTACTCAGTTTTTCTGGGTAGGTGATTCTTGATTGTAATCCTAGCTTCTCTGCCCTTTGGAACATCATATTCCAGGTCTTCCAATCCTTTAACGTAGAACTGCTAAATCTTGTGTTATCTTTGCTGTGGCATCATGATATTTAAATTGCTGCTTTTTGGCTGTTTATCATATTCTCTCCTCAACCTGGGAGTTCTGGAAGTTGGCTGTAATATTCCTTGGAGCTTTCATTTTGGTATCGCTTTCAAAAGGTGATCAGTGGACTCTTTCCACTTCTGTTTTACCTCTAGTTTTAGGCTATCAGGACAATTTTCCTTGATAATTTCTTGAAGTATGATGTCTAGGCTCTTTATTTGACTTTTAGGTAGTCTAATAATTCTGAGCTATTTCACATTTTCTGTCTTTCTTTCATTCTTTCAATTTTGCTTTTTGTTTGTTTCTTGATGTCTCATGAAGACATTGCTCAATTATAGTTTTTACGGAATTATTTTCTTCAATTGAACATTTGTAATTTTTTCATTTGTCTAATTATTATTTTTAAGAAGTTCTTCAATGGATTTCTGGATTTTTTTTACCATTTTTGGTCTGTTTTTTAAAATATTATTTTCTTTGTTTTTGTTGTTGTTGCTCCTTTACCAAGCTTGTCAACTCCTTTTTCATGATTTTCTTGAACATTCACTCCCATTTCTTTTCCCAGTTTTTCCTCTGTTTCTCTTATTTGATTTTTAGAGTGTTGTTTTTTTAATCTCTTCCAGGAATTCTTTTTTTGAGCCTGGAGCCAATTCACATTTTTCTTTGAGTCTTTGCATGCAGCTATTTTGACAGTGTTGTCTTCTGAGTTTGTATTTTGATGTTCTTTGTCATCATAGTGACTGTCTATAGTCAGGTTCTTTTCTTATTTTTGCTCAGTTTTCCAGCCTATTTCTTGACTCCTAATTTTATGTTCAAATGAGGCTTTTCTATTTGGTTGGAGGGGGGCACTATCCTAAATTTCATGTTTTTCATGCTGTTCTTTTCAGAGCTCGTTCTGGATGTCTGTAAGCTTTTGTTTTTTCTAAGATGGTATGATCTAAAGAGAGATGTGCTCACTGCTCTTAGGACTGCAAGTACTCTTTTCCATTCTGATACTGGCCAGAGTACTGTTATTGCCAATGCTACTCCTCATCCTGTGACTGACCCAGAACCATGTATGAGCAGTGTGACAGAATGCTGCTCCCAGTGTCAGCAAAGAGTCTCCTCTTACCTCCTTCTGACCAGTTGTCTTGAACTCCTTACTATCACTGCCATTGATCTAGTCCCCACCCCTACATCCACCCCTACACAGCCTGATGCTGGCTAGTGGACTATTTTGAACTTCAATCCATTCTCACCCTAAAGAGAACTTTCCTACCAGATTTCCAAGTTGTCTTGGGAAGACAGATTGTTTTACTCTTTCTGTAGGTTCTACCACTCAAGAATTTGTTTTGAGGTTTAAGAATTTAGCATTGTCTGGAGGGGAATTTGGGTAAACCCCTGACTTTAATCTTGACTCTGCCCCTGCTTATGATTGTCGGAATTTTTTTTTCGAACCCTTACTTGCTAGTTACAACTCTAAAACAGAAGGGCAAGAGCTAGGCAAATGGGATTAAGTGATTTGCCCAGGGTCACAAAGCTAGGAAATGTCTGAGTTCACATTCGAATCCTGGTCCTCCTAACTTTAGGCCTGGTACTCTATCCTACTATTCTACTAATGGTCTCTTCATTGTTGTTAATTTTAAAAGTGGTAAGATTCATACAAGACTGTGCAATTTACTCAAATTATTAAATTAGAACTGGTTTGAAAATTAAAGTGTTGTGCTTCCCTTTAGTTTTTTGCTCCAAATACTGCGACCACAAAAAAAAAATTTTTTTCAAGATCCAGTTTACAACTTTAAAATGAGGACTTTGAATTCTTAGTTTCCCTGAGATACTTAAGTTAGAAAAGTTGGAGAAATACTATTTTCCAAAAAGGACTATATTTTAAAGCAGGTCCTTTAGAAAAGACAGTTGTAAGTTTTATACTTTCTAATATTTGACTATCTTTGTACATGACATGCATGTGAAATGATTTGGAAAAGTGTAAAGTATATAAAATTATTAATATTCTTATTCACTAGGTTCTGTTTAAAGTCATATCAAACATGGTAGTATACCTAGCATTTTCTATTATTGATCTTAACTATATATAGGTGTGGTAAATCAGGAAATTCCATTTCTTATACTGTCTAGGACAGTTCATCATAAAAATGTAATCTTCAAATTGTTAATACCTATTAAAATCCATTTGTGTCACATGATAGCCAAATATTAGAAAGTACAAAATATACAACTGTCTTTTCTAAAGTACTTGCTCTAAAATATTATACTTTTTAGAAAACAATATTTCCCCAAAGTCTTTGTTTTAAAAGTTATAAATTAGATCCATAAAATTTTATTTTGTGGTTACAGTAGGGACAGGACATAGCTATATAGTAAACAGATACTATTATTTTTTTTAATTTTTGAATCATTTATTAATATTCATTTTTAACATGGTTACATGATTCATGCTCCTACTTTCCCCTTCACCCCCCACTTTCCCCCCACCCATAGCCGATGCACATTTCCACTGGTTTTAACATGTGTGGGCTCAAGACCTATTTCCAAATTGTTGATAGTTGCATTGGTGTGGTAGTTTCGAGTCTACATCCCCACTCATGTCCGCCTCAACCCATGCATTCAAGCATTTGTTTCTCTTATATGTTTCCTCTCCTGTAGTCCTTCCTCTGAATGAGGGTAGTATTCTTTACCATAAATCCCTCAGAGCTGTCCTGTGTCATTGCTTTCTGCTGGTACTGAAGTCCATTACATTCGATTTTACCATAGTATGTCAGTCTCTGTGTACAGTGTTTTTCTGGCTCTGCTCCTTTCACTCTGCATCAGTTCCTGGAGGTCTTTCCAGTTCACCTGGAACTCCTCTAGTTTATTATTCCTTTTAGCATAATAGTATTCCATCACCAGCATATACCACAATTTGTTCAGCTGTTCCCCAATTGAAGGGCATACCCTCCTTTTCCAGTTCTTCTGCCACCACAAAAAGCGCAGCTATAAATATTTTCGTACAAGTCTGTTTATTTATGATCTCTTTGGGGTACCAGATACTATTATTTTTAAATTGCAGTACATGTGACATTTCTTATATTTGGTTTTCTCCTTATCTAGACAAATGACTGCAATTCCGGAAGAACCACCAACACAGAATTCAACAAATGAGCAAGACAGTGTAGGTAAGTGTGTGGTTGTCAACTAAACAATATTTTTGTTGGCTTATCTGTTATAAAAGGGAATCCCAGGACCAGGACACATTTTTTTTTGGCTGTACCACCTTAACAGCAGTGTAAGATTTACATAATTAATCAAGTGGCCTGACTGAAGAAAGCTAACCATCATTATTAAGTAGAACATGTAGGAGAACCTACTTTTGGTTATAAAACCTGTTTTATACACCTAACATGTTTTATTATTTATTTGCACTATGCACTGGTGAAGTAAATCAGGAATTTATATTCCATATAAATGCTTAGGACAGTTCAATGTAAAAAAAAAGTACTCTTAATTTATTGACTTAATTTGATATCCATTAAAATCCCATTTGGGTTACTTTGAAGAATTAGATTAAATGATGAAATTTGAATGGGAGTAGGAGGGGACAGGCAAATTTTTCAAGGAAGTACTTAGTAGTGGGAGCTTATTAAAAAATTTTCAAAAACAATAAAGTAATAATTTAAAATAATAACTGACATTTATATAGCACTTTAAAGTTTTCAGAGTGCTTTTCCTACATTAGATTCTCTCAACAATCTGGCATGTGTTTTTCTCATTTTACAAATAAGGAAGCAGGCTTAGGAATTAAATGACATGACACATGATCGTATAACCAGTAAGTTAAAAGGCCAAACACTCAAAAGAATAGCCTGAATGATGTATTATTAACTTGGAAGGAAGCCTCCAATTGAGTGTTCCAGGATTCTCTTCTGAATGGCCCTATGCTGTTTAACATTTT
This sequence comes from Gracilinanus agilis, assembly GCF_016433145.1. NCBI lineage: Eukaryota > Metazoa > Chordata > Mammalia > Didelphimorphia > Didelphidae > Gracilinanus > Gracilinanus agilis. The sequence continues at coordinate 203,325,441 of NC_058132.1, forward strand.
TATCTAGGACTTTAGTATAGTCATAGATAAAATGTTTATCAAATTTACAGATAGCATAAAAATAGAAGTTAATATACCAAAATACAAAATTGGGATTCAAAATGTCTAGACAAAGTAGAAAGTTGTATTGAAACCAATATGATAAAAATTCAATTAAAATAAATGTAAAGCCTTATCCTTGAGTTTAAAAAAAATAATCTCTTTAAGTACAAGTAGTGGAGACATTATTAGATAGCAGTTTATCTGAAAAAGAACTGAAAGCTTTTATGCACTACAAGTTCAGTATGAACAGAGAGGTAATAATTAGAAATGTGATCTTGGTCTATAATAAGAAAGATTCACTTTTCCAGAATAAAGAGATCCTATTGTATTCTGCCCTGTCAAACCTCATCTGGAATATTGTTTAGGAAGGGTGTAAATAAATTAAGAAATGAAATCTAATCTCAGATACTTCCTAATTGTACAACTCTGTACAAGTCACTTAACACCAGTTACCTACATAGTATCATTTCTAAGACAGAAGGTGGTAAGGGTTTTGGGGGTTGGGGTGGTGGAAAGTAGGAAATGTCCAAAGGAGAACAGAATGATGAAGACTTTTAGGTCCATGTCATAGAATGATCAGTTGAAGAAGCTAGGAGTAGTTGACCTCTAGAAGAGAGGACTCAGAAAGAATGTGTTAGCTGCCTTTAAGTCTTTGAACGGTGTCATGTGGAAGAGGCATTAGACTCCTATTTGATTCCAGAGCGCAGAACTAGATGCTATGGATAAGAGTTGAAGAGAGACAAATTTAGGCTTCATGACAAGAAAATCTTCTTAAAAAGTAGAGCTATTCCAAAGTAAAATGGGCCTTTTAGGGAGTTATAGATTTCACACTAGAGATCTTCAAGCAGAAGTTGGATGACCACTTATCTATCATAAGGTAGGTTCATTTTTCAAAAGATCTTTTTTATTTATGGATTGAACTTTAAGACTTTTGAGGACATTGCCTGAAATTATAATAAAGGTTGGAAAACTCTGGATCTTAAGCACCCAATCCATTGCTATAGAGCAGTGATAGCAAACCTTTTTAGAGACCAAGTGCTCAAACTACAACCCTCATGCTACATGTGAGCTGCTCCCTTAACCCAGACAGGGGAGAGAGGAAGTGTTCCCATTGGGCTACTGGACAGAGGGGTGTCAAGCATGTGTGGAGAGAGGGAGGGGGAGCAACTCCCCCTGACATGCATGCCATACATTTGCCAACAGGTGTAGATGATGTTTTAAATGAAGGATGACTTTTTGTTTCAAGGTAACCAGAGATCTCCAGGCTTTATGACTTGGGACATTGTCAGGTTCTTCTAATTTCTCATAAGGAATAGCTTGACTATTCACTAATTCTTCTTTGAACATGATATAATACAGTTATCCTTATGAAATCTATTTTTAAAAAAAGTAAAACTCTCAGCAGACATAACTATAGTAATCTCTTATTTTGTTTTCTTTCTCAGAACCCAAAGTGACTGAAGAAGAAGAAAGCAACTTCAGTTCTCCACTGATGTTTTGGTTACAGCAAGAACAAAAGAGGAAGGAAAGCATTGGAGAGAAAAAGCCAAAGAAAGGGCTAGTTTTTGAAATATCAAGTGATGATGGTTTTCAAATTTGTGCAGAAAGCATTGAAGGTGTGTTGACTGAAATGTTTGGCTGCTCCATAAGGTTCAGAAGATTCTATCATCATCATCTGTTTCAGCTTGCTTGGCATTTGGGAGATTAGTCTTTCAACTAATATTTATAGAATACCTACTGTGTTTTGGGCAATGTGGTGGATGCTGTGAGGATACAAAACAATATAAGAATGAATCTAAGTTTAGATTTTTTTTAAGCAATGTAAGACACAATCCACACATATCTTTATTGAGGTCACAGCCTAGTTAGTTTGGAAGCAGTAACAATATAAGACCTTATATTAAGGTAGTGGTTTGACAGTAAATACTGAAGTTGAGGGAAGAGAGAAGTAATGGGTTCAGGTAATCAGGAAAGGTATTATTGGGTTTTTATGGTTACATGGGATTTGGATAGACCAAGAAAGGAGATGGGAAGAGCCTCTTACTAGCAAAGTCTTCAAGGCCAATACAGAGGACAATGAGTAGATCATAACTCTGGCTGGAGGAGAAGACCTATGTTGGGGGTAATTGGAGATAAGATTGAAAAGGGCAATCCTTGAATGACAAGTTAAGAATTTGGTAGTTTATTCTATATGCAGTGGTAGCCAACAAGGGAAATGACATGACACTATTTTTACTAAACTCTAGTAGAAGCTTGCAGGACAAATAAATTGTTAACATAAATAAAAAGATGGGAAAAGTAACTAATTTTATTGGTGGGGAAATTATGCATTCAGTTTTAAACATAGACTATATAGGAGCTTAGATCTAGAACTTAAAAGTTCTTAGAAGCCTCCCCTTTATTTTATAAATGTTGAACTTGAGGGGGTGAGACATTCAAGTGGCATTGCACAGAAGTTGAAGATCAAAGTAAGAGTTTAAATGATCCACCCAAAGGAACATTACTTAACAGAATAGGGCCAGAGGTTTAAGGCGATATCAGGTATAGATTTGGGAATTATATCTATAGAGGTGAAAATCTTAACAGTAAGTAAACTTTTTCAAGATGGAGTATATATGTGGAGAAGAGAAGGCCAGGGACTAAATCTTTCGAGAATCCACTTTGTTATAGAACGGGAAGAAATTATATACTTGGACAAGTTGATAAGGAATACATTGGCCAAGGACAGGAATAAAATGAATACTATAAAATACTGAAGCTAAAGACTCAATCATACAACTATAAGAGATACAGATTATTCATGAAAAATTTGGCATTTCATCCATTCCTACTGTCAACTGCCTTGCTTTCCTTATAGAAGCACTGCTAAGCATTGCACTTTCTCTAAGTAACCTTAGCTGCTAAGCGTTTTTGGCTTGTACAAACCACTAACGTGACAAGAAATACACTTAAAATTTTTGTTACCTATTCCTTAATATTACTACAGATGCATGGAAATCATTAACAGATAAAGTTCAGGAAGCCCGATCCAATGCTCGTCTAAAGCAGCTTTCATTTGCAGGTAATGTATGAAACTGTTGGCTTGTTCCTCTCAAATATATTGGTAGATTATTGATTTGAACCAATAAATTATTGATTGTACATGGAAGTGTGTCCAGGTGAGTGTACTTTTCAATCCTTGCTATTATTCAAAGTTTAGTCCAGGGGTTGGCAACCTTTTTGGCCGTGAGAGCCATAAACACCACATTTTTTAAAATGTAATTTCGTGAGAGCCGTACAGTGCTCACAGTGCACGCTCCTGTAACAGTGCCTGAAAAAAAATTGACTTTATGGCTCCTGCAGAAAGAGCCATATCTGGCCCTCAAAAGAGCCAGATAAAGCTCGAGAGCCATACATTGCCAACCCCTGGTTTAATCCATTCTAGCTGCTTAAGAGATGTGAGAGGAAAACTTTAGGAGTGAAAGGGAAGGGGGTAAGCCTTTATGAAAAAATGCAAAGCTGTTTCTTTGCCAAACTATGCTTTGATACCTGAGTAGTTTGCTTTTCCAAAAACTCAGGCTTTGTGTTCCATTTGGACTTCCTGGGTTTTGTTCATGGAGATGAGAGTGAACTGAAGACCTGGCCAGCCTTCTGTTGGGCACTAAAATTAGATCACTTCCTTCTGAATTTGTCAGAGAGGACTGTTAATGAAAAATCTAATGCTAGTTTCTGGCCATTGTTTCCAGATCATATTCTTTGGACTTCAGAAAATTCTTTCTGTAGTTTGGTTAACTGTTGAATATTGCAGTTTTGTTACCAGCCCTAATGTTTATGACCTTTGCAGGTGTGAATGGCTTGAAGATGCTAGGGATTCTTCATGATGCAGTTGTGTTCCTAATTGAGCAGCTTTCTGGGGCCAAGCATTGTCGGAATTATAAGTTTCGATTCCACAAACCAGAGGAGGCCAATGAACCACCCCTAAATCCTCATGGGTCAGCCAGAGCTGAAGTCCACCTGAGGCAAGTGTCATTCACCCATGGCTTGGAAAGTAGATTCTGGTCTTAGTTTGTAGATAAATGCCACTAATGTCACCTTTTTCTTGGGATTTTCTGGGCTACCAATTGTATCTCATTTCTCATTTTCTGCCTTAGGCATTTTCTCTAAATATTCTTTGATCTTTGATTCCAGGAAGTCAGCATTTGACATGTTTAACTTCCTGGCTTCTAAACATAGACAGCCTCCTGAATATAACCCCAATGATGAAGAAGAAGAGGAAATACAGCTGAAATCAGCTCGGTAAGCAATTAAGTAGACAACTGGTGGAAGAAGTTAAATCCAGTCGAAAGTAATGGACTTCTCAACTAGTAGCAATGCAATGATCCAGGACAATTCTGAGGGATTTATGAGAAAGAACACTATCCATACCCAGAGAAAGAACTGTGGGAGCAGAAACACAGAAGAAAAGCAACTGCTTGATCATATGGGTCGATGGGGATATGTTTGGGGATGTAGACTAAATGATCACCCTAATGCAAATATTAATAATATGGAAATAGGTCTTGATCAATGACACATGTAAAATCCATTGGAATTGTGTGTTGGCTAGAGGGAGGGGGTGTGGGAAGAATCAAGTAACCATGGGAAAATATTCTTAATTAAATAAAAGAATTTTAAGACTAAAAATAAAAATTAAAAAATATGGAAATTGAAGAAAAAAAAGAAGTTAAATCCAAGGGAGGAGGTAGGAAGTGACAGAAATACTAAAATTCCAGGATTACATAAAAGAGAATGACTGAGACATGAGTGACATAGTAATCATAGCTAATTAGCTGAAAATTGGACTCTATGATCCTGCCCTGAAATTCACATCACTTTAAAAATTGTTTTTTGTTTGATTATTGGTTGAATATCCTCTTGTATAGATATATTCTTCTGTGAAGGGTTGATTGTTCCAAACCTCTACATAGTCACTATCACCACCTTCATTGTCATTACCAAAAAACATTTATGTGTTTAATTGTATATGTTCCTATGCTAGGGAACCATATAGTTATTGTCTCTGTCTTCTAAGAGTTTAGCCCAAGACTTTGCCAGAGTAGTCTCTTCCGTAAAGAAATGTGGTTAAAAGTATGTCCTGCTGTTTTTCAGAAGAGCGACTAGCATGGATTTGCCCATGCCCATGCGTTTCCGGCACTTAAAGAAGACTTCCAAGGAGGCAGTTGGAGTCTACAGGTATGACTGAAATCATGAAAGCTTTTCTAAAATCAGAGGGGAACCAGCAAGGAGAGTAGATTTCCTTTTACAGATGACACTGATTAAAACTTACAGCTATTTTTGGTAGCTGCCTAAGGATCCTCATGTAATAATTATTTACTAACTGTGCAGACTTTTATTTCATATCATATCCATTCTTTTTTTAAAAAAAACATTAATAATCATTTTTAACATGGCTACATGATTCATGCTCCTACTTTCCCCTTCACCCCCCCCGCATCCCTCCCCACCCATGGCCGACACACATTTCCACTGGTTTTATCATGTGTCCTTGATCAAAACCCATTTCCAAATTGTTGATAGTTGCATTGGTGTGGTAGTTTCGAGTCTACATCCCCACTCATGTCCACCCCAACCCATGCATTCAAGCAGTTGTTTTTCTTATATATTTCCTCTCCTGTAGTCCTTCCTCTGAATGTGGGTAGCGTTCTTTACCATAAATCCCTCAGAGCTGTCCTGTGTCATTGCATTGCTGCTAGTACAGAAGTCCATTACATTCGATTTTACCACAGTATATCAGTCTCTGTGTACAATGTTCTTCTGGCTCTGCTCCTTTCGCTCTGCATCTGTTCCCGGAGGTCTTTCCAGTTCGCCTGGAACTCCTCCAGTTTATTATTCCTTTTAGCACAATAGTATTCCATCACCAGCATATACCACAGTTTGTTCAGCCATTCCCCAATTGAAGGGCATACCCTCCTTTTCCAGTTTTTTGCCACCACAAAAAGCGCAGCTATAAATATTTTCGTATAAGTCTGTTTATCTATGATCTCTTTGGGGTACAAACCCAACAATGGTATGGCTGGATCAAAGGGCAGGCATTCTTTTATAGCCCTCTGAGCATAGTTCCAAATTGCCATCCAGAATGGTTGGATCAGTTCACAACTCCACCAGCAATGCATTAATGTCCCAATTTTGCCACATCCCCTCCAGCATTCATTACTCTCCCCTTCTTTCATTTTAGCCAATCTGCTAGGTGTGAGGTGATACCTCAGAGTTGTTTTGATTTGCATTTCTCTAATTATTAGAGATTTAGAACACCTTCTCATGTGCTTATTGATACTTTTGATTTCTTTACCTGAAAATTGCCTATTCATGTCTCTTGCCCATTTATCAATCGGGGAATGGCTTGATTTCTTATACAATTGCATATCCATTCTTGATGAACAGAGAACAACTTCTGCAAGGCATATAGGTCTGGATTCTGCTTCCTACAGGGGAGAAAGGTTGAGCCTGTTGCAGACTTAGTGGCAAAATCCAAGTAGGTGAATGTCAACTAAGGGAACTCTTTTTTGTCTTTGTTCATGTCCTAGGTCTCCCATCCATGGCCGGGGCCTCTTCTGTAAGAGAAACATTGATGCAGGTGAGATGGTGATTGAGTATGCAGGCAACGTCATCCGTTCCATACAGACTGACAAGCGAGAGAAGTATTATGAGAGCAAGGTGAGATAGACTGTCACTGTCCCTGCTCATTTCACCTGTTATAGGAAAAAGAAAAGATGAGTGTAGAATAACAAAGAAAAAGGTGGTGCTAGATATTCTCTTAAAATGGTTTTACTGTTAACTATCAATCAGCACTAGGAGTTAGCATAAGCACAGGTTGAAAGTCTTGGGAAAAAGAAGTTGAGATTAAGGGGACCTGGTAAAAATGTACTTTCCCTAATGTTGAAGTTGAGTGAGCCCTTAGTAGCTTTGAAAACTCAGAGATATTTATCAAAGATATACAACTACATTTTTTCAGGGTTTCTCCTACGTAGTTAAATAGAGAAGCCACTACTTCTGATACCTACAAATCCAGTGAAACTTAGAGGTAACATCTTGAAATGTGCCTACCAGAAGAGCTATATCAGCATAACTGGAGTTTTGATTAGCACTCAGATTTGATAAGCTTTGCTTAGCTGGGGCCATATGCAGTATAAAAAGAAGGTAGGGTCAGAATCCTAAATTTGGGTTGCACCTAACACTTTCTTCTCTGTCTCCCTTTCCTGTCATATAGGGCATTGGTTGCTACATGTTCCGAATTGATGACTCAGAAGTAGTGGATGCCACCATGCATGGAAATGCTGCACGATTCATCAACCATTCATGCGAGCCCAACTGCTATTCTCGGGTCATCAACATTGATGGGCAGAAGCACATTGTCATCTTTGCAATGCGTAAGATCTACCGTGGAGAAGAACTCACTTACGACTATAAGTTCCCCATTGAGGATGCCAGCAATAAGCTGCCCTGCAATTGTGGCGCTAAGAAATGCCGAAAGTTCTTAAACTAAAGTTGCTCTTTTTCTCATTCCCCATTATGGGAGTTGCAAGACCAAGGGTCACCCAAAGCAAAGCTGAAGGCTTTTTCCAGCAGCCAAAGGTTCCAGGATCAGATGGGCTCAGTTGAGGGACCTCCATTATGGCTGAGCTCCCTTTCCTTGTGCCCCATCTTCACATCATGCAGTGTGATCATAATCCTGGTGAGAGGTGATGTCATGAAGAAAAGATTGGCGATGGACTTTCTTCCTGGCACCTCTGGATTTCGCACACCAATATGAGGAGGGGAAGGGGTCCCCTAACATATTTGCCTGGAGAGAGCCTGTAAAGGGTTATATCAGGAGAATGGGGATTTTCCTGAGCTTCTCCCTAGGGGAAGTTGGTAACTTGCTGCCAGCCTCTGCTTGGCCCATTTCCTAAGCACTGTTAGTGAGGTGGCCAGAGTGGCCAAGCAGGGTCAAGAGGACAGTATAGGTCAGGCACCTCAGAATTGGCTGGCCAGACCCAGCCTACATCCATCTCTTGATTGAAAGAAAATGTTTCATGGTTTCTCCTTAGTGCCCTCCCTTCATTTCTTGTTGGGAGGCAAGATTCCTAGCGCCTTTGTTGACCAAAAGGGCTGTTTGGGGTTGTGCCAATGAATTACCAAACACTTGAGCCTGCCTATTGGCTTTGTAGTGGGAGTGTTACCCCCATAAGCCTTATCTCAGCCAGTTACTTTTCTTGACCGTAGGAGCAGCTTCCTTCCCTTTCCCATTCCTTCTCCCCATTCTGCTTTTCTTCCTTTTCTCTTGGCTTCCAGCCCACCACTTTTCCATTCTTTCTGAGTGGCAGTTGAAGTTGGCTCCCTCTTTAAGAATCTGCACCCCACTGGGCACAGTTTGTGCCTACAAAAAATCCTTTGAGCCAGTTAGCACTCCAGAAGGGGACATGGACACAAGCCACTAAAAATAGATAGGTTTGGGGGGGAGTCTTTACCAGCCCAAGCTCCAGTGAAAATGTAAAAAAAAAAAAAAAAAATGCAGCATGATGGTTTTTGAAGAGGGAAAATTGTTTAAATAAGATTTGAATCATGCAGCTTCCTGAGAACTTCATATCCAAGTTGATGATATCCTACTCCCTTCCACCTCCTACCTCCTCTCCATTACTAGGATACAGTTACTTTGATTTATTCTTTGCTAAGACATAGGAAGGCCAAATTCCTAATTGGTCAATCCCCATTAAAAGCTAAAGGCAGAACACTAAGGTTGCAAGACCCTGAGGGAATATGTTACCATGTGTTGAGGGAGCTCTACCATATGGGCAAAATCTATCTTCAGAGCAGATGAAAATGACACTACTGCCTAGGTTCCTTCTCTAGGACATGGTCAAAGCAGCATCAGACTAACTTCTCTCTCCTTCCCTTCTTTCCTTCCTCCATTTCCCCTTCCTGAAGACAGTGTCCTGAATCTGTTAAATTAAGTCATTGGATTTTACTCTGTTCTGTTTACAGTTTAATATTTAAGGTTTTATAAATGTAAATATTTTTTGTATATTTTTCTATGAGAAGCACTTCATAGGGAGAAGCACTTATGACGAGGCTATTTTTTAAACCGTGGTATTATCCTAATTTAAAAGAAGATCTGTTTTTAATAATTTTTTATTTTCATAGGATGAAGTTAGAGAAAATATTCAGCTGTACACGCAAAGTCTGATTTTTTTTTCCTGTCCAACTTCCCCCGCTCCCAACCCCTACCCTCAGAAGGTATATTTTTGTTGTTGTTTAATGTGTAAGCTTGTTCATGCCTTGTTGACTTAGGTAACTGTTTCCTGGGTTGCTCCTAGATTATAGAGAAGGAAGGTCACCAAAATACAATGAGGTTATCCCTTCTCTCCCTCCTCTACAAAGCTCCCAGCAGGCTACATTACTATGTTGGTACAATTCTTCTTTCATCCCCTTTCTAAAACACATTTCTTCTCTCTGATTCTAGCCCCCGGGGCAATGGGAAGAGGCAGATTTTTGTACTTCCCAGGTTTCTTCTACTTCAGAGGTAGAAAAACAAGAGCTTGGATGGCAGGCAACTTGACATTTTTCCATCTCCATCTGCCTCATTTGTTGCCTCCATTTATCTCTGCTTCCAGTCTCCCCACAAAATCCTTATATCTGCAAAAAATCTTACTGACCCCCTAGACATACTTCCAGGGTGGCCCAATGAAACTAAAGCACAGTCTTAGATCATTCACAGAGAAATAGGTTTTCTTTCTGTTTTGGTTACTGGGCTTCAAAACAGTTCAGTCCAGCAGGAGATCAATAATGGCTCTCAGTGAGACACTCTTCCTGGCTACAAGAAGCCCACCCTGTGGAAACTTAACAAAGCAATATCACTCAGCCCAGCGTACTCCATCCCAGGACCCTTGGTTCAGCCTGTGCCCTCCAACCTGGGCTCCCTTATCTCCTGTGACCTTAAAAACTTTATCTGGTCGCTCTGCTGAAACACCATCACTTTCGCCAGCACTGTGGACAGGATGGCAAAGGTTACCTTGCCAATGTGGAGGGGAGGGTGAGGGGGGCCCTAGCAGTGGGCTGAGAACAGTCCACCCAGATCTCACCTCCCCTCTTTCTTCAGTCTTTGAGAAGATACAGTGACTCAAGGTGTTCTACTAGTATCTGATTTTTTTTCTTATTGCACTGTGTGAGGAGGTTTTTTTGTAAATCTTTTTTTTTTCCCTTATTTCAAAACAACAAAAAAACCTTAGGCTGAATTTATTACTGAAATGATTGATGCACTGATGGGTCAGGGATTCACTCTTAAGAAAGAGACCCAAAGGCCAGTCAGGGATGGGGGAGAACTCGGATAAATAGATCTAGTCACTGCCCTATTATTAGGCAGTGTTCTATTATAAGAGACCCCCTTCTCATTCCTTTCCCACAATACCCTGGATATTAGGAGAAAAGTTACATCCTAACCCCAGCCTGCTTAAGAAAGCACCTCTGTGAGTGACTACAGCTTATTCTTGAGCCCATTGCCAAAATTCAGCAGCTTGGGAATGAGAGGAGGGTCACTACCAGAAGTAGGAAAGGAAGAGATGAGTAATAAATGAATGCAAAATGCCTCTGAGTTCATCTTGAAAAGTATCCAGAGGATTTTAGAACAGAAATTCAGACTGAGCAAATAACATTGGGTCATTCATTAGAATCTTTCAAGAAGCTTCCTTCAGAAATTCCCAAATCCCCGAGGAGTAATAATTGTGTCTCTGGTTAGTTCTCTAAGAGAGCCAGTTCACTCAAATAGCTTTGCTGCTAGAACCTGTTGTGGCTGCATGAACTGGTGGCCATTGCAGCCAGTGAAAACTATTTCATAACCAGAGCAGCTGCATGGCACTGACACTTTGGCCAGGTCTTCTTGGTCCCTTTGCCTCTCCTCCTTAACCATCTACCACCACCGTCTCCAGCACATCCCCTCCTGCTTTCAGACCATTAATGAGGTTGGAGGAGAGAAGCCTTGGCAGCTACTATTAATTTTTCAACTAGACTCATTGACATTTGCAGGATCCAGTCCGCCACCTCTGTCCCACCCTGGCCAATTCAGTGAGCACCATGTAGCTCCCTTAATTTAAAAAAAAAATAGATTTTAAAAAATGAATGTATCTTTTTAAAGGACTTCTGTTCAATCACAAATATCTGAAAATACTAAAGGTCAAAACCTTGTTGGGTGTTTGAATTTATTTGGGGGGAGGGAAGGGGAGGGAAAGGGAGATTTGTAGCAAACTTTTTTTTCTCAAAGGAAAAGCGGGTCATTATAAAGGGCTGGGTGTAAACTTTGTTTTATTTCCTTCATTTCAAAGCAATACAAGGTTATTAAGCGGATGGTTTTGTGCTGAATCATGAATGCCAGTCAAGTCTAGACTACTTACTGGTTTCACACACTCTGAAAACTTGCAAGTTTTTTTTTGAATTTTCAAATAAATATAAATATGATATATATAGGAACTAATATAGTAATGCACCATGTAACAAAGCCTAGTTCAGTATCAGTCCATGGCTTTTAATTCTCTTAACACTATAGATAAAGATTGTGTTACAGTTGCTAGCAGAGGCAGGAAAATGTCAGTCTGGTGTTCCTCTGGGTCCCCAAAGGAAAAAAAACTAAAACAAACTGCAAGAGTATCATCTTAATAGGGATTGCATCAACCCAGCCCACATCAGGGGTTGGAAAGAATTGCACAAACCATGTCACCTGGAGCTTCTCTGCTGAGGATTTTTCTGCCCATGAATGTTACCAGTCAGTACCTGTACTTCTTGTTTCTCTATTTTTGGTTATGAATGTTGGGATTACCACCATTTAGGGGGAAAAATTGTGTTCTGTGCTTTCCTGGTATCTTGTTCTGAGGTACTCTAGTTTTGTCTATCAACCAAGAAAATATACTTGTGGTGTTTCTTTTATTGAACTTTCAACAGTCTCTTTAGTAAATACAGGTAGTTGAATAATTGTTTCAAGAACTGAACAGATGACAAACTTCTGTTCCAGAAATAAGACATTTCTTAACTTTATCATGTATAACAGATCTTTTTGTTTTTATTTTTTCCTTGTGTTCTTCCAAGCTTCTGGTTTAGGGGGGGAAAGAAAAGAAAAAAAAAAAGGAATGTGTCTAAAGTCCATCAGTGTTAACTCCCTGTGACAGGGATGAAGGAAAATACTTTAATAGTTAAAAAATAATAATGCTGAAAGCTCTCTACGAAAGACTGAATGTAAAAGTAAAAAGTGTATATAGTTGTAAAAAAAAAAAAGGAGTTTTTAAACATGTTTATTTTCTATGCACTTTTTTTTATTTAAGTGATAGTTTAATTAATAAACATGTCAAGTTTATTGCTGCAGACACTTGGACTTTATTTCCTTTGATAAATGGATAGTTGGGGGGGGGGGAGTAAATGACCTCAGGCCAAAGTACTTGTCATTTTTTCCTTTTTCAGAAATGGAAATAACTAAAGATATTCCCTATCTTCTATCCAAGGATGATGCAGGGGAAAGAGTGCTGGGTGTTAAGTCAGAAGATCTGGATCTAATCCTTTGCCACTTAGTAATTTTGTGACCTTGGATAACCTTTTCTTTGGGCCATACTTGGCTTATCTTAAAATGAAATCCCCTGCCATCTCTTCCATTTCGAAATCTGTGATCCTGTCATTACTTCTCTTTAACCCAGACTTAAATCCATTCCCATTCAACCCTATTCCCTTTCTTCAGAAGAAGTGACTTTGAATTGGAGGAGAGAACTGGAATGTTTCCTTTAAATTTTGCTCATCTTCCCTTTTTCATCCAACTATAACACAACAAATATTTATTTAGCTCCTCCTGCTCTGCAGAGTGCTGTGTTAGACAATGAAAAAGGTAGCAATGTGGTTAAGATTGTCCCCTGCCTTGAAAGAGCTATGTTCTATGAGGTAAATGAATACTCTTGAGCACAACTACAATTCATAATTATTATAACTGATTTAGAATTGCTAGACAAAATGTTGTGAAGGATTGTTACTGATGTATCCTCATTTGAGGACACTGGAAGAAAAGCAATGAAGAAATAAACCAGTTTTTCTTAGAAATGGTGAAACCCAATGGAATGAAAGTCAACATGGCATGGTGGATGTGACTTCTGGACTTCAGATCTTACCTCAGTTATTTACTAGCTATCTGAGCAAGTCATTTACTCACCTTTGTGCCTCAGTTTCCTTATGGGTAAAGTAATTGGATTAATTACCTCTCATATTCCTTCTAGCCCTGGGATTATAGATCAACTATATCACATTACCTCTAAAATAAAAATCCAAATAAAATTTGGAGAGTAGTTCCTTCTTGTTCTAACCCCACTTAAGCCTTAAATTTGACATCCTTAGGCTCTGCCATCCTCCTGCAAGGCATGGGTGAATAAATATTTGAAAACATTATGCCAGTCATTCATTAACTCTAGGCTGGATCACATTTCAACCAAGGCCCCGATAGGGAGGAGGGAATGACTTTCTTTAAATAGTGTCTTTTATTCCTCCCAGTGATTGGCAGTTCAGCCTCTCCTGGTTTCCTCCCCTCAATACTCTTTATCCCGGGGTCACTGTCTCCAGCTAAGCACTAGGTACAATGGGGACTCCTAATGATCAAGCAGTTTTGAGAGCCATCTTCAGCCCAGACACCCCATTTGGAGATGTTCCTGGTTTGGACCTTGGAGAAGATCAAATAGAGAAAAATCAAGTGGCGGATGAAGGTGAGAATTATTTCATGTGACCTTGGGCCTGTCACTTTATTTCTGAGCCTCAGTTTCTTCCATTATAAAATTGGGCTCAATCACGAAGTTCCCATCCCTACTTCAAATCCTGTGATCCCTACAATGAATTTAGCCTAGAAATTTTGGAATTAGGCCAGAGCCTTTCCCATCTGGAGAAGGTTTGACTCCCTACTACCTATGCCTTCCATTCTTCTCTGGGAAAAGAGAGATTGGTCATCCAAGGGCCTGGTCTTAAGAACCCCATGAAGAAAATTGGAAGAAAATTGCTCATAGCCTGTTGTCAATGTGATGTGGCACAGTGCCCCTGCTACCTAGCATATGAATATCTTTGGGACCACCCTCCCACACAGGAAACCTTCCTCTCACTTTACCAAAACTCTTGGCTAAAGTTTACTACATAAAGGGGCGCCTTAATTTCCACATCCTTGCCACTATTTGTCATTAATGGAAAAGATATTTTGGAGTAGAGTGGTAGAAGTGGAGACCTGTGTAAGGTGAAAGTGGGCTAGAAGTGATCTGTGGAGCCAAGGAGTAGTAAGTATTTGGTGTAGTCCTTATCTGGTTTGTACCTCGAACTACTAAACCAAGTCTTGCCTATTCTAATATACTTGCTTAATCACCAGCAAAGGGGTTCTCTATCTTTTAGTTGAGAGGGTGGGAGAAAGTCTGGGCCAAAGAAGTTCTAAGGAGCACCAAGAACAATTTGCAATGGATGCCAAGTTTGAGAGACATGGAGAATGAGGGCGAATCTCATGCCCTTAGGGGTTGCCTTCACCCTACTGATGAAAGTTAAGGGCAAAATTGATCTGGTAGCCTAGCAGGCTAATGATGGAAGCTATACTTTAATGAATCTATCCTACTGCTCTTGTCAATAAATCAAATGCGAGGAACTGTATAAAGAATACAGAAGCAGAATATAGCCCCTGCCTCTAGTTTACAATCTGAAGGGACAGGCTTCACTTGTTTATGACAAGAATAGTAATGCCACAAGACCCTGTGGACAGTAAGGGGTTGCTGATCTGGGAAGGCTTCATGGAGGTGGAACTTGAACTGAATTCTGAAGGACGCTCTGGATCTTGATAGTTGGGAGAGAATAGATGAAAGCATGTCAAGCAGAGGAGGTATGTGGGTAAAAACATGTCAAGCAGAGGAGGTACGTGGGTAAAAATCATCCAGAAATGGAAATATATTCGTGGGTTAATGAGTAAGTCATTTCAGCTAGAGTGACGACTTCATGTGTGAGTGGAATGAGAGATGGCGTTGTTAAATTAACCAGCTAGAGCATGGACACCCTAGGATGCCAGGTCAGAGTATGGGCCTTACTGCCTAAGATCTTTTTGCTCTTTGTCATCTATAGATGCACACATATATATTCCTGCCTCCAGGAAGGCCCTTGTAACCTGAAAAATGGCCAAAAAAATTAAAACTGGCCAGGAGAGGCAGCTTGGTGTGAATGAACACCAAATTTAGGAGCATTTAGGTTCAAATCCCAGTTATACTACTTGCTACCTGGGTCGATCACTTTACTCCTCTGTGTCTCGAATCCCTCACTTGTAAAATGAGGTTGCACTGTGTACAAGTCTGTTCAGTCTCTCTTCTTGCTCTAAATACAAGAATCCCTTGATAAGCCCCAGTAAAATGATACCTCTACTAGTCCAATGAGTTGAAATCTCTCAAAGCCCAGGATTAATTCCCCTTCCTCTCCTCCCCATTTTCCCCTCTTCCTGGGTCACAAACATTGGCTACAGATGACACCTTTCCTGGGGACCTGCTGGAACAGACCAAGAACCTAGAGTTACAGGGGGTGACAGCTGCTGAGGCTGGGAACCTGAGCACGGCCCTTGAGAAATTCAGTCAGGCTATCAATCTGCTGCCTGGCAGAGCCTCAGCCTATAACAATCGAGCCCAGGCCCGAAGACTCCAGGGAGATATGGCAGGTGAGTAGATCTTCAGGGGGTAAGATAAGCATGCTAACTTCCAGGAAACCCTCTCTCTGAGAATTTATCCAAGGAATTGCCTTCTACGGATTTGTGCTGCCCAAGCAATTACATATGAGTCTGGAGCTCATGAATCTTCAGGGACAAAGAACAAGTAACACCATAGAAGAAAGGAGATGGCGTTATTTAGCCTGGAAAAGAGAAGGCTGGTGGCATGTGAACCAAATACTCCCTTTATGTAAAGTTGGCAAAAAATTGGGTAAATGATACAGGTTGTATATAAAGAACTTCTAGACCCTCCTATTAGGGTGTAAAAAAGAAGCAAACAAGAGAGAGAAATTTCAACTCTCCGTGTGGGGTTAATGTAACCCTAATTGGATTTTGGCAGTAGGCACTGACTGGCCACATGGTTGACCTTGCTCATTGCCTTAGCCAATCTGGACACTTGGACTATAGCTTATTGCCACTTCTAAATGTTGTATTCCTTCAATATCCGGGGGAGAAGTAGCCATCAGGCACAGTCACCAATGGCCAAAATTCTAGGTCCACAGAAAACTTAACTGAGACCTATTGGAACAGTTGGCTGCCAATAAGAGGCCCATTGACACAGTAGCTTATGTCTTCCTCTACTTCCAATGCTCTAGGCCTTAAGAACACAGAAGGAGTAAGGGGGTGGGGGACGTCCTTGCTCTCTAGGAGTTTATAATCTACTGGAGGATACAACACCGTAGAGACAAAAGTAAATATAGGTCATTTGAGATAGGAGAAAGTGTTAACAACTAGGGGGGGTTATGTAATGCTTTCCTTGGCATTTGTGTAGCTAAGCTGTGTCTTGAAGGAAGAATTCCAAAAAACATCAAGGGAGGAAGGAAGACATCCTAAGCATGAGGGAAAGGAGGAGGGAGAAAGAATGAGTTCATAACACAAATAGGTTAGTTTATCTGGAACTTGGAGGGCATGAAGAGGAGTATTACGAAGTTAACCTAAATAATACCTCTTCTAAACTCTGTATTCCAGCCTCAACTCAAAATGGTATCCAGGTGTCCAGCGAGTATTTGACTCCATCTCTCCTCTTGGTGTTCTATCACCTATCCTGAGGAAATAGGCTTACTAAGACTATTGCTCATGAGCTCCCATCTCCCATATGCTGCTTCTAATATCCAACAGTATACATCGATTAGCTTTTTTAAAAGAGCATTATTGAAAAGGTATAGCAAGAACAAAAAATATGCAACAGCTTCATAAATCAGGGGTACATTTTTCCTTAGTGAGGATGGGCTCAAGCTTAAAGTAATTTGTAAAAAAAAAAATCTCTCCCCAACCCTTTAGTTCCAACCCTTTCTACTCATTTGCCTTCTTAGTTCTGGACTTTATCACTTCCTGCCTAGATCCTTGCAATGACTTTCTAAGTAAGTCTTCTTGCCTGAAGGTTCTTCCCACTTTAATTCATTCTCTACTCTGCAGTTAAATTGATTTTCCTTAAGCCAAATCTAACTCAATCCCAGTAGTTTCCAAGTGCCTCTAGCATCGAAACTCTTCTGTTTAGATTTTAAAGCACTTCACAACTTTGCTCCAACCATCCTTTTCCAGTTTCATTTGGCATTACTCTTTGTCCATACTTTTAGATTTCAGCCAAATGGATAAATAGGAAATAATGAGCAGAGGGAAGGAACTGGAATTAAGATTCATGTGTATTTTACCCTTTTATAAAAGAAAGCTAATTAAGTCTGACAGACTAATTAATATCAACTGATAACCCTAGGAGAAAGTATATTTGGGAGGAAGGGCAGTTTATGAATTATATGGCATTAGAAAACTACCCCCTCACCTACAATCATGCTTCAGTATATATGCTATGGAAGTGAGGCAGAGTTAACAGAGTAGAACCAAAAGAATAATGTGAATGTAGACTAGGGGCCTCTCAACTACATCCAGGGTTCATTTCATGAGTCTCCACCTAATGTTTCACTTTTCCTGGGTCAAATGATCTTTAATTCAAAGCAAAAAATTTAAGAGAATAGCAAAATAAATAAAAAGGGAAGCATTTCCCGAATGCACAATCTACTGTACTTCCCACTGATTTCCATAATACGTGTTAGAGGAAATACTTCTCCCCACAACAACTAAGACTCATAGGATTGCACACCCACCCGGAAGAGCTCTCAGCCTCTAAAACCACTGTTTCTGGTCCTTGTCTTTCCCAGCACTGCTGATATAGCCTGTACAGCCCGGCTGTTTTCTCACTGAGCTGCTGCCTTCATCCGCCACTTCCCTGTTGCTAAGCTTCCTTTTCCCAGGGAGTCATGACAGGTTTTATGTGAGACAATCTAAACTTGGAGGGTTTTTTTAAACTCTTTTGTTAGTCAGCCCCAAAGTCATAGCCAGCATAACCAAGGTCAAGTCTTTTTTTGACAGCCTCTATTCTTTCAGAAGAAACTTCCTCAGGCCTACTTGATATATGGGCTGGGATGAGTAGATTGATTTCAATTCCCACCCTGTCCCTCATAGTCTGCATATATATTGATCTGGGAATCATCTTCATAGAGATAATTAATTTTGAAATGTTTGAATGACTAGACACAAAGATGAGTGCTCTCAAATGATTTTATACTTATCTGTCTACATGTTTACCCCCCAGTATAGTTTAAGATCTGTGAGGGAAGGTAGTATTTTTCACTTTTCTCTTTGTATCTCCAGTGCCTAAAACAGTGTCTTGCACAGAGCTGGGAAGTCTCTGGTAAAGTATCCTTGGCCCTGTTTTGCTGAACATTCTTATTAGTGATTTATATGAATTCACAGATGACATGCTTATTACATTTTCAGATGATTTAAAGCTGGAAGAGATAGATAACACTTTAAGGAACAGAATTAAGATCTAAATATATCTTGGCAAGGTTGGGGGTGGTGTGTGTGAGAAGGAAGCTGCAGTTCTGAATACGACCATCAGGGGGCACAGTGACTCTTCACAAGGAAAGATGGAAGCTTGGTCCTCCTTCCTTAACCTAAGGATTAGGAGAGGTGGATCCAGGAAGAGTCTCCCCCTTCCAATCACCTCAAACCTCTAAGGATTTTTTTTTGTCCCCGCCCCCACTAGGTGCACTGGAGGACCTGGACTATGCCATTCTGCTGAGTAGGGGCCAAGGACAGGTGGCATGCCAGAGCTATGTCCAGCGGGGGCTCTTGTCCCGGCTGCAGGGCAGAGATGATGATGCCAGGAGCGATTTCGAGAAAGCAGCGCATCTGGGTAGCCCCTTTGCCCGACGCCAGCTGGTCTTGCTCAACCCTTATGCGGCTCTGTGTAACCGGATGCTGGCTGATATGATGAGGCAGCTGCAGGGCATCAGTGAGCCCTGAGAACAGGCACCCCCTGCCTGGGTATCCACCCTTCTTGGCAGACCAGAAAGGGGGGGGGAGGGGACGACAGCATTTATCTTGAGCCCACTAACTGAATAAAGACGCCTTTCTTTGAGTCTGATTCCTAGTCCTGATTGTGTGAAAATGATTCCCTTTAGCTCCGCCAGTATTCATAGAATCTAAGCTTTTAGAGCCAAAAAGAAACTGCGGGGTCTCCTTTAGTCCCACGGAAGCCCAGAGGTCACCATAGTGGAAAGTTACAGTCTGAATTTAAATCCAAGTCCTGTGACTCCAGACACCTAACCTCTTTCCACTTTACCACAACTGCCTCTATTCAGTTCAGCACTTATAAAGGCAATGTGGTCCCATGGAAAGAGCGCAGCGTGCTTAGGAACAGAAGAGTTCGACTTTCAGTTTTGCCCAGGTCACTTTGTCACCTTGGGTAATTCACTTTACCTCTCTGGTCAACTTCTGGAAGAATCAAAGAAAGGCAGCATGGTGTCAAGATGCCCGAGGTCCTGTTTTCGAATCTCGAGCTGTCTGCTATTTGGGGCAGGTCACTTCCCTTCTGTGCCTAGGTTTCCTTCTCGGGAATATTGGGAGGCGATTTCTAAGGCCTCTTTCACCTCTAAATCCTGTGACTCCTCCGTTTAAAAGAGAGGAAACCCGGACTCAGAGAGTGGTGGGACACACGAAGTCATACGAGTGGCGGAGCTGGAATTTGAACTTGGGTGTTCCCCCTCGCCGTGCTAGCAGATAAGATAGCAGAGCCTCAAACTAGGAGGGGCCATGAGAGGTCATCCAGACCCGCCGGGCTCCGGGGTTGCCCCCACCATCCACACCGTGCTTCCTGGGGGACCAAGGTCACAGAGCCCGGGGACAAACCACGCTCCTGGACCAACTTCCCAGATGAGCCGCCCCTTGTAGCTGCGGAGACAGCAGGGGGTCCCGTGGGCGTGCGCCTAAGGTGCATTAGGGAAAACATAAGGCGGGTGGGAGCTAATGCTCCCCACAACCGTCCCTAACTTCCCACTCCAGAAGGAAGGGGTAGAGCGGTCGAACGTTCACCTGGGAAGACGACGGCAGATCGGGCATTGATTGGCCCTGTCTGCCCATACTCGGCGTTCCCGCATCTTACTGCAGTATTCATCAGACCCGAGCAGTTGCTGTCCTCCGTCCTGGAGTGGAGCCTGGACCAGGGTTTGACAGGGGAGGGATCCCGGGTGAGTGATGCCCAGGGGATGGCTCAGGCCCCGGAGAGGGGCTGTCTACTACAGGGACCTGTCCCTGGAAACTCCCCCCTCCCACTGCCCAGAGGCCTTGCCTGCTACTTAGAACGGGTCCCAAAGCTGAGCCCTCCCCGAATCCCACTTGCCTTGCCCCCCTCATGGACGTGCAGAGAGAAGGAGAGACCAAAGGCTGGGAAAGAGGGCAGAGGACAGGATGTGGCCTGAAAGAGACTGGAGTGGGAGGAGACACTCAGGGACCCCCCTTTACTTGCTTGTGCGTTTCCATGTCTCTGTTTCTGCATGCATGTTTCAGTGTGCCTAGGCACATATCTCTGTGTATATCTGTGAGCGTGTGTACACAATATAAGCTACGATGTGTTTCTGTGCATAGGTCTGTAACAGGGTGCGTGTTTGTCTATGTATGGGGGTGTTTCCGGGGTCTCTACATATGCATGTGTTTTCTACATGTATATGTGTATGGGAGGAGGCCTTGGTGCCTGCCGTCCCTCTCTTCTTTCCTCCCATCCCCAGGCCCCTCCCCTCTGCCCCGCCGGACCCAAAGCGGGTTCAAACAGGGGTGGACCACGATGCTTTCCTGGATCTTCCCTGCTCTCCCTCCCACACTGCTGCTAGTTCTGGCACTGCTGGGTTCAGGTACCGCCTCAATCCTCTCACCCTTCCTGGTGTCCTTCTCAGGAGTACTGCCCCCCCTCCCCACCCCTCAACTACCCTCCTGGCCCTACATAAGCAACCCAGGGTCATTAGGAGAATCTCAGAGGCTGCCTTGCCCCCCTCTCTCCCTACTCCCCATTCATGTGCCATCTGGAACATCTGGGTTGCTCCCTATGCTGTATTTCCTTGTCATTCCCTACACCCACACTTGCTTTCCACCCCCATCTTATTTTACCTCTCCATACTCCCTCTGATGTCCCTATTACTGGCTCCAAAGTATTCCTGCTGCCCTTTGATCATTGGGCCCCTACTCTGTTCCAGGGCAGGGGGAGCTGGCACCTCAGATTGATGGGCGGACATGGGCAGAGCGAGCACTGAGAGAGAATGAACGACATGCCTTCACCTGCCAGGTGGAAGGTGGCCATGACTCTCCGAGGTTGGCCTGGTACCTGGATGGACAATTGCAGGAGGCCAACACTTCGAGGCTGCTGAGTGTGGGTGGGGAGGCCTTTACAGGGAGCACCAGCACTTTTACAATCACTGCCCAGAGGGCTCAACATGAGTTGAACTGCTCCTTGCAGGATCCAGACACCAAGAGGGTGGCCAATGCTTCTGTCATCCTCAATGTGCAGTGTGAGTGTCCACTGGGGTGGAAGAGGGTGATGAAGGGAGAGGGGTCTCTGTGATGTGCTCCTGGAGTGCTGATCCCTATACCCTAGACATCAAACCCCAAGGTCTGTCCAGGTGCCATCCCTGGTACCTGGCAATATTAGACCCAGAGCATTCTGAGGGACAGCAGGCTTGAGAGGACAGACCAAAGCAGCCTACCTTCTTGTCTCCTACTTTCACTAGCATCCTCAGAAAGAACTCATGGGCCCTATTTCCCCTCTGCTGTCCTTTTGCCCAGACCCAGATCCCTTTTCAATCTGAGAAGAAACTCCTAGTAGCTTGACCCCCAGTTGTATCTGAGAATTGACTCTGAGTGTCCAGATCACCAGCCTGAGCCCCTAGTCCCCTCCCTTCCTAAAAACTATATTTGGGAGGGTTGCTTTGGGGGCTGGGGTGATACTGGGCCAGTGATAGGAGTCGAGTGGCTTCTGCTTTGTCCCAGTCAAACCAGAGATTGCCCAGGTTGGGGCCAAGTACCAAGAGGCCCAGGGCCCAGGGCTCTTAGTTGTCCTGTTTGCCCTGGTACGTGCCAACCCACCTGCCAATGTCACCTGGATTGACCGGGATGGACCTGTGACTGTCAACACTTCTGACTTCCTGGTGTTGGATGCCCAGAGCTACCCCTGGCTCACCAACCACACTGTGCAGCTACAGCTACACAGCCTGGCCCAAAACCTCTCTGTGGTGGCTAGCAATGGCGTGGGTGTCACTAGTTCTTCTCTGCCAGCCCCAGGTGAGTCAGGCAAAGTTCAGAGGGGTGTGGGTGGTAAAGAACAGACTGCCCCCCTCCTATTCAAAAGGTAAGCATTTACAGAAACTGGCATAGGCATTGCGAATATGGTGGGATGAGCATGGGGTAGCATGTGAGAAAGGGAAGAGGATCTCTTACCTGAAGACCAAGGAATTGCGCTGGGGCTGCTAGAGGGAAATCCTGTCCATAGGAACAAAAATTGCCAGGGCTTCTTTCCCCTTGCATGTTGGGCTGGGCCGGGACACTAACTACCTCAGGCTTGACGAAAGGATGACCCACAGGGCTCCTGGCCACCCAGGTGGAAGTGCCAATGCTGGGCATTGTTGTAGCTGGAGCCCTTGCCCTGGGTACTCTGGTTGGCTTTAGCACCCTGGTGGCCTGCCTGGTCTGCAGGAAGGACAAAAAGACTACAGGTAGGGACAGGGGTAGAAGGAACAAGGGGTTGGGGAGAAGGGGGACATGTAGAGAACAGGTAAAGGGAAGGGGGCTATGAGTAAAAGCAGGGAAGATGAAGTATAAGGATAGAGCCTACAGTAAGGTTGCCAGGTGGGGCAGAGACACAAGATGGTGAGCATGGAACTGAAGGAATGTGTAACAGAGAGCTGGGCAGAACAAGTTGCACCTGACAGCTAGAGAGGATTTTCCTAGGGTGTGGGAGACCAGAGCTATGAGGATCTGGGTCAGACAGTAGGATAAGTGAAAAGCCATGAATTCTCTGATCAGAGTTGGGCATATAAGAACACCTCCCTGGCTGAATTGGCATTCAGTGCCCTGTGGTAGGACGTAGTTAGTGGACCCACCCTCTTCTTTTTCTCCAGGAACCTCTCGGCGACCATCTCTCCTCTCCAGGTATCATGCTCTCAGTGTGAGTAGTACGGTGGGTTGCCAGATGATGGGCAGGGCTGAAACACAGTGAGGATGTTGGGGAGATTTCTTGGAGGTTGGTAGGTCTGAGCTGTACCACAAATCAAGGGCACATCCCAGCTGGTATCGAGTGATGCCAAAAGAAATTTTTAAAAATTTAAAAAAATTAAGTGATGCCAGTGTTTACCTCCCTTGCAGTGACTCCAACAATCTGAAGCTCAACAATGTGCGACTGCCCCGGGAAAACATGTCCCTCCCCTCCAACCTGCAACTCAATGATCTCACTCCAAATTCCAAAGGTGGTGTGTATTTTGTTGTGGTCAGACCATACCCAAAGTGTATTGGTGTCACATTTTAGGAAGAACATTGAAAAACTAGAGTGGGTTCAGAAGATGATGAACAGCATTTTGAGATGACTAGAAGCCAGTGCCCTCCACTGCCACCTAAGGCCCTACAGTCTCCGTCACCTATGCCCTTGTCCACTGGGTTGGCTCCTGAGTTTGCAGTCCCCTAAAATATGCCAGGGAAAGAGGAGCATGAGCACTAGAAGGAACTTTCCTGGCACTGGAGGGCATCAAGCACCACCATCTTTATCATCCAACAGCCAAACCAGCTGATGGACAGATACCACAGAACACCAGGAGGCCTGACATTCTGGACCCGGAGAATGGTGTCCTTTTCACCAGCCAAGGTAACCAGACCAAGGAAAGTGGGTACCAGCAGGGTACATACCTCTCCACTATCTCCTTTCCCTTGCCCAAGAGGTCAATTTCTATAGCTTCTGTAGCCCTTAAGAGGGCATGGAAGGAACCTAGGTATCTATGCTCCCAGCTCTCCAAGAGAGGTTCTCTGGGAAAAGAGGGTTGGCCCATAGATTAAGTATCTCTTCTTCTACAGTGCTGGGAGCTTAAGCTCTGGATCCCTTTCACCCAACAGGTTTTGTACATCTTCCGATGCTGGGCTACATCTATCGGGCATCTAGTATGAGCAGTGATGAGATTTGGCTGTGAGCAAGAGGGCAGGATAAATGGAGGTCCTTTCTGTCCCTTGGAAGCCCTTCACTCCTCTCCTGAGCCTGCCCTTTCCCTCCTGGCTAGAGAGGGAAATTTTGTTACCCATATGAGTTTGACTGGTATCATTTGGACCTCAAATTGGGATTGGATGCTCTTCGGAATGGGGTTGAGGCTGCCCATGAGAACTAGTCACTTCATTTTAACTCAAGTTGGTCTTGAGGCTTGGACACAATGCAATGAATACCCAAGCTGAATGCAGCTATGCTCAAATAGCACGTAACTGTCTGGAGAGGGCATGCCATTTCCTGACACCTCAAAACCCTACCCCTGTGCTTCTTTAGCACTTTATACAATGGATATGGGGAGCATGCCAAGCTAGGTAGACAAGGAGGATGCTGCATGTCCTGGGCACAGCCCCTTACTCCTCTGTTGACCATCTAGGTCTCACCCCGACCAGGCAAAAATTAAACTGTCCCTTCTTTGTGTGCCAAACCTGGCACACTCGCATGGGTTAAGCTAAGCACAACCTTATCCTTTTGGCTGATAGCCATCCTGTCTGCATCTGCTTCCTCATGGGTACCACATATAGTGAGTGGTAGAGGTGGGAGGTGGGCTTTCCTTACCTCCTCGATAGACCAAAAGCATCTTTAGTGTAAGCACTATCAGTTACTGGGCCTCAGCACAAGTTAAGAGGGAGGGAGGCCTAGTAATGCCCTCCAGAGGGCATGAAGCTATGCATCTGTTCCTGCAATGTCAGCACTTTAAGAATGTCCTGTAGGGGAGGGGGCATGACTAAGAGCCCCCAGGGCTTTTACTTTTTCTCTACTGTTTCTCCTGTATTTGAAGGTTCCTAGTGATTCACTGTGAGTGCTCTGGGCCCAACAGGGCTAAGGTTTCCCTCATCAAAACTGCTCTGCCTTCTCCTATTCTTGTGTTCTATTTATCTCACTCCCACCCTCTCCAATCCTCCTGCAATGACTGTCTGGAATCCATCCTTTGGCAGCAATAAACCAAGTGTTCTGTCCCATGCAGCTCCCATTTTTCTCTAGGGGAAATTTTTTCCAGAGAGGGATGGCCATGACTGAAAGAAATCATTCTGTCAGTAGCACTGATGATACCAAGGCTCTTGGATATGCATTGGGAGCCTGGGGAGAGGAGAAAAGGACTCCGAGGACACAGAGGAGACAATATGGTTCTCATCTAAAGGAAATAGATAAGCTTTTAGTTGAGAAGCCTGACTGGTTGGATGCAGGAATTTTAGATTCTAATGGATCCACAGAGATAATTATAGAGCTGACATCAAGTGGCATTGACCTGAAATGTTTTCAAAGAATCACAGAATTCGAGAGTTGTCTAGGGACCTCAACAGCTATCGAGATAGCTATCTAGACTACCCTATGTAGGGAAGGTATCTCCATTATTACATAGCCACCAAATAGTTGCTCACTTTTCCACAAATTTTATAATTGAAAAAAATGATTGATTTTGGTTAGCAGGCGTCATGTTCTTCCTGGCTGATTAGCCCAGTTAGGAACTTAGAGGGAGCACAGGAATTTTCCAAAGACAAAACTTGTCCTCTTTCCCCTCCCATCCACTGATTCCCCACAAGGTGGCACAGAGCAGCAATTTAAGGAGAGATTACTGCTGATTCTCATACCGATGCGTCCTGTTGTCTTGGGCACTGGGGGTTGGGAGGTAAAAAAGAAGACTTAAGAGGCCCGAATTTCCCCAATCTGGCAATGCCACAGAAGTCCTAGAAAGAATATTCACACAACACGAAGATGATTTAAGAACACTTAAAAAGCAACCTCAAAATGATGGGAAGTTAATATGGTACAGAGCATATTTTTGCCCTTAATATTTTATTAAAAAAAAATTCTACTATTGCTTAGTATTGTGTCGAATACATAGCAAGTTGCCAATCAAATACCTGTCATCATATATATTCATGTTTTCTCCCCAGATATAGCATAAGTTTATCAAGGGTGACTAAGCCTTCTGTTTTGGGGGAATCTATGGAGTAGCCCAGGTGATTCCATAGTTTTTCGTTTTAGGGGGATAGAGATTGGACCTAGGATTTCTCTGGAATAGGGAACACCTCTATGAGGAAACCCCACCCACACAAGTTGTCACCTTTTCTACAACTTGCATTGCTTAGAGCAATGAGAGGCTATGACTTGCCCTGGGCAACCCAGTCAAGATATATCAGAAGTGGGAATTGAATCCAACTTTGAGACAAAATTCTCCAATAGAACAAAGGATATGAATAAGCAGCTCTTCAAAGGAGCGCAAGCAGGGAAACTAACTAGGGGACTCAGTAGAGAGACAGGCCTGGAGATGGGAAATTCTGGGTTCAAATTTGACCTCAGACACTTCCTAGCTATGTGATCCTGGAGAATTCACTTAACCCCAATTGCCTAGTCCTTATCTAAGGTTCTAAGACAGAAGGTAAGGGTTTTTTAAAAAGAGAGAAATGTAAGCTATCAATTACCTTATGAAAAAATGCCCCAAATCACCAAAAATAAGGAAAAAGTACAACTTTGTAATTTCACATCATCAGATTGACAAAGATGACAAAAATGGAAAGTGACAGTTGTCAGAGGGGCTTTGGGAAAACTGTTTTCAACCTTTATCTTCTAAATATCCAAGTATCAATACTTGGATATCAATACAGTCCATTCTAAAACAGAAGAGCAATAAGGGCTAAGCACTTAGATGACTTGTCCAACGTCACACAGCTAGTAGAAAATGTCTAAAGTCATATTTGAACCCAAGACCTCACATCTCCAGGCCTTGCTCTCTATCCACTGTGCTACCTAGCCACCCTCTATTAATGTTCTGTTAATGGAGGTATGATCTAGATACTCTGGAAAGCAATTTGGAACTATATCCTCAAAAGTCATTGAACTATGCATACATTTCAACCAGAGATCAGTATTTAGGTTTATGTCTCAGAAGTAAAAAACAAAGAGAAAGAATAACAGAACAGGGATTGACTATATCCTAGTAAATGTATAACCACCAGCTCTTTGGGAGAAAAATGTACTTACAACATACTTCAAGTTTAATCTGAATTATTTACTCCATTACTTTAGGTGTAGGCAATTCACAAACAAGAAATCAAGCCTTGATTTGTAATGTTTGCCAATTTCTGAGGCATAATGATCACGCTGAAAATTTAGAAATTAAGAGCTAGTTTAATTTGGCTCCAGCACTCCCTTGGAAAGAACTCATAAAACAAAATGCTAATATCAGTGCTTTCGGTTGCAGCAAAGAATCAGAAGTAATGCAGCATTGGGAATGGCTAAGTAAATTTTGATATGTAAATTTAAAATGGAATAGTATCATGATTTAAGAAATTATGAAAAGTGCATGTAGAACCCAGACCAAGTTGCTTACCATTTCAGGGAGTAAAGTGGGAAGGGAGAATGGAAGACTGGATCTTATAATTGCAGAAAACATGCTGAAAATAGTTATTACATGTAATTTAGAAAAATATTTTAATTATGAAATGGACCAATTCAAATAAATTGGGGAAGACCTGTATGAACCAACATAAAATGAAGTGTGCATTAACAAAATAATTTACGGATAATATCGTAAAGGGAAACAATATCAAAAGACTTAAGAATTCTTAATATTGCAGTGGCCAATCATGACTAGAACACTGATGATGAATCACAGATCCTTCCTCTTGACAGAGGTGATGGAGTAAAGTTGTGGAATTGAGAAATTTTCAGCCATGGTCAATGAGTGAATTTGTTTTGTTCAATTGTATTTATTATAAGGGAAAGTTTTTGTCTTTTGGGGTTGAGGAGAATTATGGGAGGCATGAGGAAGCATAATACTAATGACATGTCTGTGAAACATTAAAAAAAACAACAACCCTTACCTTCTGTCTTAGAATCAATACTAAGTATCATTTCCAAAGCAGAACAACAGTAAGGTCTAGGCAGTGGAGGTTAAGGGTCACACAGCTAGGACACATCTGAGGCTAGATTTGACTCCAGGGCCTCATTTCCAGGCCTGGCTCTCAATCCACTGAACCACCTAGATGCTCCCATCTGTGAATCATTAAAAAAAGCAAACAGCAAAACAAGCTGGACTAATGTAAATTCATGATTTTGTATATTTTTCAATTCCTTGTATTGGGAAATGGTCATGTTAATGTTTGTCAAGTTCCCAATGAAAAACAAGAATTTCAAGACAAATATTTAAGTGATATATACAAATTGTTGTGATCACAACAGTGTGGATATTCCTTCTAATGATGGAGACTTCCTTGATCCATGACTTCCTTCCTGTGTGTATCCCTTATATACTCCCCTTATTTATCACTGGGAATCTCCACAGACTGGGAAATTTCATCTTCTCTTGACAAATTCAAGGAGTCCAGTGGAGCACATGGGCTACCACTAATCCTTCTCTCTCAGTGTGTGGCCGACCTACCTTCATTTCTTAGGGGATCCTTTATTCTGGTTATATGCTTTACACATCTACCATGTGTCTGTTTGTCATAATCTGGACACTCGGTATTCTTAATCCATTTTTTAAAAACCTTTACCTTTCTTCTTAGAATCAATACTGTGTATTGGTTCCAAGGCAGAAGAGCAATAAAGGCTAAGTTATAGAGGTTAAGTGACTTGTTCAGGGTCACACAGATAGGAACTGTTTGAGGCCAGATTTAAACCTAGGACTGACTCTCAGTCCAATGAGCCTCCTAGCTGCCTCCTCTTCATTTTTAAAATTATGGTTAGGGCAACCTCTTTTGAGAGGTTATGGATTTTACCCAGGAGGCTCTTCTATATTCTGGATGTTAATATCTGCAACTGAACATCTATAAGACTTCATCATCTATAGGAGCTTCTTCAGGTTGGCCTCTGTGCTATCCAGGCAGTAGTAAACACATCTGATGAGCATATATCTATTTTATGTCTCACCTCATACACATGCTCAGAATGTCACTGAACAAAGGTTATATACCTTTCAAGAAACCTTCCATGGTTTTGATGTGTGCATGAGAAGCACCTTGCTGAGGTTCTGTTTTACTCTACCAAATAAAATGCTTTTTAAAAGTCATTAAATGAGCACAATAAGATTTTGTGTTCTCTGCTGCTTGTCAGTTTTGTATGATAAAGACTGGGTCTACTGTGAAATGTTGCATGTAAAGGTCTTCCTGTTCTCAACCATTACCTTGGATGTAAAAGCTATCATTCAGAAAATGTACGTCACAAAAGGTCATCCTGTTCATGTAAAGAGGAAAGAAGAATGAGGGATGGCCTGAATGTTGCACTGGCACCAACAAAGCGTTCAAGTGACTTACGGAATGGTCTCCAGGATGGTGGGTAGGCTACCAACGGATGATTTTTGAGAGGGTTTGGACAAGAACTACATGAGACAGGAAGATGCAGAAGGACTGTAATCTGTACCATTGTAGAAAGTACCTCAAAAAATCTAAGGATTCAGAGCTGAATGGATATTTAAATATAATCCAACCCCCCTCATTTTACAGATGAAGAAACTGAGGCCCATAGAGGTTAAATGACCTACTCAGTTAGCTAGTAGGCAACAATTCTGAGACTGGAACCCATGTCCTCTGACTCAAAATCTGTCCCTTGTTACTAAACCATGCTGCCTCATCACTATGATATATGTACAATATAGATTTATGACATAAACATATACAACAGAATAGAAGCACCGGGATATTTTGAGTTGGGTTACAAAATATCCAAATTATCAAAGAGTAAAAAGACATTTTAAGCAGGGGAAAATGACTTTCATAAAAGCTCTGAAGTGGGAACATATGTAGTGTAGGGTGGTGAAATAAAATGAGTTGAGAAGACTTGGGCCTCAGCCTCTATTAACCTCTGTTGAGCGTTGAAGAATATGGTCTCTATAATCTGTTCCAGTTCTAACATTTGAAATTGTCTTAGCTTGACAGAAGAGAAAGGTTGATAAAAGAGATGCTCTTTGCACGTGATCCCCCCCCAACAAACATCAGGTCACCCCCAGGATAATCTCATCACTTCATAGACTCAGTTTTTTATACTCTACATCTAAGCTTCCTCAGATGCCTCTCCTTTCTGAGAGAAGGCTGGAAGGTTAAACTCCTCCCAAGGCCTTCCTTTATAGAGGGTTTACTGCTTTCCAGGTACCTCTGCATCTTCTATCAGTGAGTATGTAGTTCTGCTTGATTTCAAGACTCCACAAACATCATATTTCCCAACTGGGCACTCCCTGGTGGTCCTCCCACACCCTTTTTTTGTACTGTCTTATCCTATGAGACAGTAAACTCCTTGAAGGTAGGCCTGTCTTTTTCTTATTCATATTGCTAGTGCTCAGCACAGTGCCTGACACATAGTAGGTGCTTAATGTTTACCGAATATAATATCAAATGTTTAATGAATGTTTATTGACATGGAATATATGTGTATGCTACTCAGAAGTCTGTGCATATATTCTTTTTCATTCTCATTGCTAATCCTACAAAATGGGTAGATCAGGAATTATTTCCCCATTTTACTGAAAGAGATACTAAGGAATATAACAATTAAGTGATTTGCTCAAGGATCACAAAGCAAATGGGCAACAGGCAGTCAGTGAATTACTTTTAGGAGTTAGAAATAATGAAAACTGAAGATTATTTTTACAGTTATATGTTAGAGGGATTGGAACAGGGAACTCATATGAGAGCCTGACACATTCATCCAGCTATGAATTTGAATAACTAGCTGCTTGGCCTTACCTCTACCTGAGGGAATAGGAGGTCTATAATTTTCCTGATAGCCTGGAATGATCTCCTAATTTTCATAAAAGCTTCAATGAACATTTTATTCCCATAGCATAACTGCTTCTTTCCTTTCCATCAGACTTAATATCAGGGATTCACTGGGTACCCAGATGAAGAACAGAAATACAACTAGGCTGGGGAGGGAGGATATACCCCAGGCATGACATACTGGATATATATATGTATTTATATTAATATTAATATAAACATAAAATTGTTTCATGATTTGAAGATGGAGCTATCAATAACCTTCATTTAGGAAAAATGAGGGTACTGGGTTGGATTTAAAGGTTTACTTAAGTTGCTACTAATTTTAATGCCTTTAGTAGATATCCAATTTCCTAAGTTATCAGTCAACACTTCCTCTTTCCTAAAATAGAAGAAAAGTCTAACAGATAGAACATTTTATTTTTAATATCTATGCCAATAAACTCCATAAGTAAAAAGAGAATAATTCCTTTCTATTCCAAACAAGACAGCTATTAGGTTTTCCCATCTCCCCACAAACTATACTCCCTCATGTTTCTGAAATTCCAGGACACCTGGAATACTCTTCTAACTCAAACCCCTATAAAGTGTGCTATGAATACCCATGTTCTGAGGGAAGGGATCTGAGACAGGGTCAAAACAAAGGCTAAGATAGATAAGCACTTTTTAACAAGTGTCTGCAGTGCTCTCTGACCTCTCTCTGGGTTGCTAGAGGGCAATAAGAAGAGAACAATCTCTCTGTGAGCAGAAGTATGGCCCATGGCAAAGATTCGAGCTTGGCTGAGATCAACTTCCCCTTCTCAGTTGGGGGGGATGAAGGATCCAGGTGTGAGGTTTGAGACAGAGAGACTTGTGGGGCTCAGCTGAAGGTTAATGTCTCTGCATCTCCAGCCTGGGAAGTGGGATTAGATGGAGGAGTGGCTGCTTTCTTTCCTTCAGCCAAGGCTTTGAAATGCTAAGGAAAGAGAAGGTGGAGAACATTAGAGATAGGCCAGTAACTCATCAACTCGTTCCCAAAATAATTCTTTGGTGATGCCTCATAAAATAAGCCAGAGGTTTGCTCCAAACTCCGTTACAAAGGAACTCCTTTTTTATTTCCTGCCTTGTTTCTTCAACTCAACTAGCATTTATCACTTGTTTTCCTGTATTTGCCAGAGCTCTCTGACTCCTGGTCAAGATTCACCTGCCCATTCCTCCTTTTGCTTGTCTCTGTTCTGTAGTCTTTGGAGTCATTATGGGTTAGGTCTAGATATGTAGACAACTCTGTGTAGAGTCATCCTCTAATGCCATAGCAAATTCTTAAGGAGATGATCATAGATGGAGAACTCAGAACTGGGCCTTTGCTGCCTTGTAGTTCTCTCCACAATAGAGTCTCAGCTGGTCCTTGGTGCTATGCTTACCTGGGAGTTCTTGAACTCAGAGTAGAGGGAAAATAGCAGGTGAAGGGACTGAATCCGGCTCTTGTAGATAGGAATGTCCAGGATAGCTAAAATAAAAAATCCCTAGGAATAGGATCAAACTTAATTCTGGAAGTCAAAGGGTATTTATCCATTCAGCCCATCTATCCTGATGATTCCTCCCTCTCCCCATGTGGAACAGCATCTTCCAGACAAGAACTCCAGAGAAGATGTTCCCCTCCTTAGAGGAGTTAATTCACTCAACTATGGAACTCTACTGGGGGTGGAGGAGGAGGAGGCACTGAGCTGTCCTGATTGGAGTGTAAGTATAGAATCATCTAACCCAGTAATGGGCAAACTTTTTAAAGAGGGGGCCAAAGGAAAGGAAATGCTCATCTGTCAGTCTGTTTCTAAGGCAACTCTTTCGAAGTTTCACTGCATTGTATCCTACTCATTTTTTATTCAGATTGGGAATGACATGCGGCTAGATAGAACATTTCAGGGGGCGGCATCTGGCCCTCGGGCTGTAGTAGTTTGCCCATCACTGATCTAACCTATCATATTCCCTCCCCAACCCTACATGACCCTTCACATCCATCCACCACAGACATTTTGCCATCTACCCTCTTACAACCTCTTTTATCTCCTGTCTCCAGTTTCCCATCTCTTACTCTGGGAACAATGATTGTATTATTATAATGGCTTCTGGAAAGGATGTGATAGTTGATTACCCTTTAGCCCCATTCAACATTTCTGTCATTCCCCAGATCCAATCTCCTTTCCTTAGATGCCATTCTCCTATATGTATTGTCTCCCCTTACAAGAATATGTCCCTTAAAGGGAGGACTATCTCACTTTTGACCTGAATCCCTAACATCTAGCATCATGCCTGGTACATAATAAATTAATTTTTTTTCATTTATTCATGTTCTAAGACACTCACTCTTCTTCCTAGAGGAGAAAATTCCAAGTATCTTTACCATTTCACAACTCCTATGACCCCAGAGAAGGGATGGATTTCAGAGGCTGGAAGGGTCACCACTCTCCTGACCCAAAAGAACCTAAGCTGTTATCTAAGCACAAACCCAAAATGACAAAATCGGTAGGTTCCGGTCTGGAGGGGAAAGGTGTTCTTCATGGGTTCTAGCCCTTCATTAAGGGCTGGAAATTTCTGAAATTTAGGGATCTGGAGTGAGAGGAGAGTGAGAACTTACCACAGATCATGTCAATGTATTCTGCCAGGCTGCAATCAATGTCAGCTGTGGGCAGGCTCACCTGGAAATACAGAGTGGGAGGAGGAGACTGAGTCAAAGGACTAAAGCTTGGGGAGACTGCTGCTCTCTCCAAGATGGCCAGTGACCTCCTAATAATAGATCCAATGGCTTTCAGTCCTTATCCTCATTGACCTCTCTTCAGCTCTTAACACTGCCGATCCATCCCTATTGCTGGATATTCTCCTATATCTTGACCTCAGAAACACCATAGTAGGGTGGTGTTTCTTCTTCTCTAAACACTGCTTCACTGGCTCCCCATTGCTCTATCTGAGCACTTTGTATCAGTGTTCTTTAAGGAGCTTTTCTTTAGGCATTAAAAGAATGCATATTTTTTTTGATCCAGCAATAACACTACTAGGTCTGTATTTCAAAGAGATAAAAAAAATAAGAAAGGACCTGTTTGTACAAAAATATTTATAGCTGTGATTTTTGTGGTGGCAAAGAATTGGAAACTAAAGGGAGGTCCCTCAATTGGGCAATGGCTGAACAAATTGTGGTATATGATGGTGACGGAATACTATTGTGCTGTAAAGAATAATGAACAGGATGATTTCAGAAAGAGCTGGAAAGACCTACAGCAGAACCAGGAGATCATTATAAAGGTAACAGCAATATTGTGAAACAATCAAATGTGACAGACTTTGCTACTAACAATACAATGATCCAGGTCAATTTTATGAAAAAGAAGGCTATCCACTTCCAAAGAAAGAACTGTTGGAGTAGAAATGCTGATGAAAACATGATTTATCACTTGGTTATTTGGACATATGCTTTGGGCTTTTGGTTGTATAAGATTATTCACTTACATGAATAATATGGAAATATGTTTTGTGTGTAATACATATATAACCAAGACTGAATTGCTTGTCAGCTCCAGGAAGGGGTAGAGAAGAAAGGAGGGAGACAATATGGATCACATGACTGGAAAACTTATGTGGAAATTTATTAAAATAAAAAAATTTTTAAAAAGAAGCTCTCTTTTGGGGGCAGCTAAGTGGCACAGGGATAGAGCACCAGGCCTGGAGCTAGGAGGAACTGGGTTCAAATCTAGCCTCAAGACACTTCCTAGCTCTGTGACCCTGGGCAAGTCACTTATCCCCAATTGCCTAGTCTTTGCCCTTCAGTCCTATAGTTGTTACTAGGATAGAAAGTAAGGGTTTAAAAAAAGCAAACTTTCCTTTAATGATTCCAAAATAACAATACTAATGACCAACTACAGCCTGTTTGGCACACATTCCATTCCTTCAGAGCACTATGATTTTACCCACCTTGCCTAAAAGTTCCTCAAATTCTGGGGACCACTCTTGCATCAGAGTGTCAATGTCTGGCATGGG
This sequence comes from Gracilinanus agilis, assembly GCF_016433145.1. Taxonomy (NCBI): domain Eukaryota; kingdom Metazoa; phylum Chordata; class Mammalia; order Didelphimorphia; family Didelphidae; genus Gracilinanus; species Gracilinanus agilis. The sequence goes on from NC_058132.1 coordinate 203,360,515, forward strand.
CCTGGAAGGGCAAAGACAAATGTTAAGAGGATGTTCGGACTGATGACATCAGATTTGTACCTAATAGAAAAAAAGATGTCAGGAACCTTCCTAATACTGCCCTTTGCTCCATTCCATAGGAAAATTCCTCAAATGGAAACCCATTTCGCCCAAGGATTATGATTTGTCGAAGATCTAAGGATTGTTGGGGAAAGCTAGGTTACTCAGTAAATTGAGAGCCAGGCCTAGAAATGGAAGGTCCTGGGTTCAAATCTGAACTCAGATACTTCTTAGCTGTGTGACCTTGGGAAAGTCACTTGACCCCCACTCTTTTGCCTTGGAATCAATACAGTATTGATTTTAAGATGGAAGATAAGGGTTAAGAATTTTATTAAATGTTTACTATGTGCTAGATTCTAAGGATACAAAAAACAAAAAGAAAAATGGGATCCTTTCCTCTCAAGAAGTTTATATTCTATCAACATTTTTATAGCATCTAAAGCTAATAAGTAAGTAAGAAACAACCTGAGAAAGGAGAGAGCTCTGACAACGAAGGAGGCAAGAAAAGGCTGAAGCAATGGGACACCTTGAGGGAGAAATAGGAGGAGATTATGTTTGGGGCAAGGAAAACCACCACTACCAGGATTGACCACCACTTCCCCTTCAATTTCAATAGAGGCACACCTATCTATAACTCTGAATCTAAGAGCCTTAGGAATAGCAGTGCCCCTAGACCACTGGCCCTGCTTTTAGCCATCATTTAGGGGAATAATTGCTCCAGAGAAGGATTCCATCTTCCTTGCCACCAATAGCTAACCAACTGACACCAAGTAGGTTAGAGTCAAGAGTAGCCTCAAACTAGGTCCTGCTTCCAGTCCAGCCCTGAAGCCACTGTCTTAGGAAACTTTGGAGATGTGGCCTGGCAACTGCTTCTGGAGGCACTACAGCCTACTGTACTACTGAAGAACCAAAAGAGAAAATTCTCACCATCAAGTTGGCACTGTCAAATGATTCAATATCAGAAAATGATATAATTTTATCAATGGAAATAGCATTGAAGAAGATGCATTGCCATCTGCTTTTCTGTTAAATTCTATCTGACTCTATACTTTCTATCTGCATTACATATGAAACCTTCTAAGCACTCTCCCATCACCATTAGAATGTGAGCTCCTCAGCTCTGAAGTCCCACATCACACCCACTGAATCAGCAAATATGACAAAAGAGAAAGTTATAATTATCAGAGAAGTTGTGAGAAAATAGGTGTATTAATGCATAGTTGGTGGAAACGTGAATTGGTCCTAACCCAAAAGCTATTAAACTCACTGACCTAGACATATGACTATCAGGTTTATACCCCAGAGAAAGCAAAGAAGAGGAAAAGGTACAGAATATGTATAAGTACAGAAATATTTATAGCAGCTCTTTTTATAGTGGGAAAGAATCGGAAACTGAGGGGATGCCCATTAATTGGGAATGGCTAAAAAAATAATAATAGATGAATAAAATGGAGTATTAGTATGCTATAAGAAATGATGATGTAGATGGTTTCAGAGAACCCTGGGAAGATCTGTATGGACTGATGTTAAGGGAGTAAGCAAGACCAAAAGAACAATTCAAAAAATAATAACAGCATTGTAAAGACAAATAACTTTGAAAAACTTAACTCTGATCAATGCAATGACAAACCTTGATTCCAGAGGACTGGTGATGATATGCTACCTATACTTTCTGAGAGAGAGAGAGGTGATGGAGATTGAAATGTATCTACATATATACATATGTGTATGTGAGTTGGTGGTAGAGAAAAATATTTTATTAATTGAAAAGAACTGAATTGAATTGAATTGAAAGCCAAAAAAATTGCCAATCTTTCCTTCTCTCAAGAGGAGTTGGTTTTGGTTAGATATTTTTCACTAGTGTTTGGCACCCAGTTGGCACTTAATAAACATTCACTGAATTGAAATGATTGAGTGCCCCACCCCCTTGCATAAAGCTATGGGTACTGCCAGAAGAGGGTGGACAGGAAAACTACTTTGGAAAGGTAAGGGAATCTTGACCTGGTATAGTGAACAGTGGCTGGGGGTTTGGAACGGTGGAGCTCAGAGATGCTCTCTATCCATGTGTCAATGGCTTTGGGATTCTTTTCTGCATCTTCCAGGCTCTTCACCTTCATCTGTTGCTAGAAAAAGGAGGAGAAAGTCAAAATAATGAGTCATGGTTGCCTCCCTCAAAGCCACAACCTCTGCTTACTGAGGGGCTAACTCATCTCTCCCACTACTACATTTTGAAAATAGGACAGTTGATGCAAAGGCAATGGGTCAGCAGCCAAAGGAAATGTATAGGAACCTTTCTCTTTGTGATCCTTGTTGGAACAAATGCTAACTAGCCTGGGGGTAGTCAGTCAATTTTGTGAATGTCTGCTGCACTTTCAATCCCTCACCACTCTGGACTGGTAACCCTTCCAGGTCAGTGTCTTACTGTGATGTTGTGCTGCTTGGAATTTTCTGTCAACCAAAGGGAAAGTACTGTGGGATCAGACTGCTTTGTTGATGGTTCATCCAATACCAATAAGCCAAGGTTGTCAGGCTTCCCATCAGGACGTGGGACCTGATATGAAAAAGAAAAAGAAGGGATAGTGACTAGTAAACAGGTATAAGGGGTAAACATATCTGGCTATTTTCAAAAAGCTGATGGAAAATGACTATGGCAGGTTATCATCATCATTATCAAGTATACATTATCAAGTCACAAAGTGATTGTTTTTGCATAGTGCTACTGAAGATATTATATAGAGAGAACTACATACACAATTTCTGCCCCCTATGAGTTTACAATTTAACAGACTCAGTAATATTTATATATTATAATATGACAAATTTCTAATAATACTAATATATAATAATTTATAAGTGAAGTATATAAACATAACATATACATTCATATAACATACATATATATACACTATACAAATACACACTTGTAAAAGAATTACATATCAACAATGAGTGAAATTAAAGCAAACAGCAAAGTTAAATGGAAGTCCATTTATCTATTACTGGAATAGAGTATACTGAAGGAAACTGCTAAAAACATCCTAATTCTAGTAAAGTCAGAGTTAGGAAAATATCTATTCTTATTAGATCAATTTAGGCTGGTTTCTTGGATGGATAGATCTTGAGAGCAAAATGAATGGTAGATGAAGAATAGTTTGATTAGATGACAACAGGGATATAAAATGTAAGCTTCTGAACCTTAGGCTACCAAAATAATTACTATTGATTAGATGCAATGAAGCTAGCCGAGGTAGACAAAATCATGTGAAGAGATTTTTAAGCTTGTACCTTTAAGAAGGCATCAATATCCCCAACAGCTGGGATGAAGTCTGGAATGAAAGGTTTCAGTTTGTGGTCCAGATCAATCAGCTGTGGTGTGTACCTAAGAGACAGATACCATCAAATTAAAGAGTTATACACATAAGCAGTTAACTCTCATTAGTAAATCAAAAAACTTTAGAACAGGGATTCTTAACATGAGATCCATGAACTGTTTTCCAAAAAATATTTTGATGGCTATATAATACATAATATAACTGCTATCCTTTATAATCTTATTTATTGAATTGTATACACTTAAAAATATTATTCTGTGGGGTCCATAGATTTCTCTAGACTGCCTAAAGGGTCCATGACATAAAAATGGTTAAGAATCCCATTGCTTTGAAAGGGTGTTGTGAATTCCCCTAGGAATGGAGAAAAATCTGGTGATAAACCATTTACTTACCTAGTGATATACTGGAAGAGCTCTTTTATTTCAGCAGAGACTGGTAAATGTTCATAATCTGCAGGGTCATAGGCACTGAAGGAAAGAACAAGATATTTAAGACTGGCAGGTAAAAGAGGTGTGATATACTGTTCTCTAACTACAAAGTACTGAACTCCTAAACTAGGCACTGCTTCACTTGATCCTTCTATTCTTAGGTGGGTTTGCAAGGTTGCTTTAAAACTGGCTCAGTAGATGATGAAGCATGCCTTCTGTATAAATGGAGATTTTGAACCTTGGACTTCATCCCCCAAAAGTCCTTAGTTTTCCCAAAATTCCCTTTAATCTTTCTGCACCTCCACAATTGCCAATTGCGTGGAGACGTTATTGTTTTGTATTTGGCTGTAACTTCTCCCTCTTTCTCTTTTGCTCCTGGGAGTGGGCTGGGTGAGTTTAGCACCTTTTCCCTCTAGTTTTTTTATGTTAGTTTATTATTAATAAAACTTTATAAAATATAATATCTAGTTATTGAATATTAATTTTAAAATCCACATTATGGACAACCACTTCGGGAAACAAATTCTTAAAAAAATTTTTCAAGATAGCTTTTAAGTAAAAGTTAGTAAGTTTGGCTAAACTCCGCCTACCAGCCCACCAAGCAGCCTGCTTTCACTGCCACCACCTTTTCACACCCATCTGGCTCGAGCCAGAGTTCCTCACCACTCTCTACCCAGCCTGCAGCCTGCCAATCTGAACTGCTTTTTTCCAATGGAAGGGTGAAACCCCAATCCCTTCCCCCACCCCAGGTGGCTTTTCCAGCCTGTGCTACCATTTTTTAAGTTAAAGTCTTTAACTGATCCTGGACTCCTCTGGCTGAGAGAGACTTGCAACTCGGGATTTTTTTTTTTCCCACAGGAAGGGGACTTCTCTGCATTTTTTTTTCTTTTGAGAGCAGAAAGTCTAAATCAGTAGATTCGAAGTAGAAGTTTTGGGGGATTTTGTCTCTACCTTTTCGCCAGCTCTCTCATATGCAAATACCCTATTGTTCTCCCTCTAGAAATTTTGCTTCCTTTTTGTTTACTCTATAAACAAAACCCACTCAGCATCTTCAGGAACAATGCTTTTTCAAAGCATACTTGAAACTCTGAAACAACAGGTTGAGTTGGTAAAGTTGGTTTGGATCTGCTTAATTCTTTTCCAGAGGGTTTTTGTGCCGATTGAATACCTTGCAGTTGAGAGCTTGATTCAGGGGAGAAATTCATCTACTCACATCCCTTTGGCTTTTTGGTTTACCCATACCCACTATGAGGGTCGTGCACACTATGCTCAGTGCAGAATTTGCCCTCACTATGACAAAATACAGTACTCTTACAAAGGAAATCTGAATGGATGAAAATACTGGAGGAGGGGAAATAACCTTAAAAAGAGATCTGAAAGTTTATTGCTTGCTAATTATTTTCAGCTTTTCCCCTCAAGATAGTAAACAAGCCTATTGGGATTGGTAAAAAGGATTTTTTACTACACTGCTTATAAAATGGTCATTTGCTTATATTATTGTATTTTCTGATTTCTTTCAGGTTTAAATTTTTTTAAGTTTATCTGTATTAATCTAATTAATATCTATTCTGTTATATAATCTTTTATCTGTACTGTTTCCCTATGATTTTACTGAATAACATATTGTAAAAAGCCCATAAGTCTTATGTATCCTGGATTTGTCATCTCAACTATCGGGGTCACATGCTGCCTTAACAGTTTTTATTCTATCTTGACAATTATATACAACCTTGAAGAATATAATGACAAGAATTTAAATTGTAATTTTATAAGAGGTCTTTAAAATTGACTTTAGGATTTTATAGTAATTTCTGAATGGATGATGGATTTATATTTATATGTTATAAAGAATGTTGTCTTAAGGAGGTAGAGAAAATAAATAGACGTTTCCTACACAAACTGTATATAAAAGTAGGAAGCCAAAAAGAGCTCCTGCATGCTTGATATTTTAACTCTTTATTTTAATTTACTTTCCCATCAGAAGGATCTAGAAATTCCTGGTGATGTTTTAGACCCAAATAGGTTTTCATCAGCAATTGCCAATGCTGAAAGATTTGCTACATCTGTTGAATTTGTGACAAGTATCCATCCCTTCATAGGTTTTAAAATGTCACATAGCATCTCATGTGAATCCTATTATGAGAGTGGGTTTGTTTGCTATTGTCAATAACTGGGCTATTGTGAATTTTGGGATTTTGGTACTTTATTTGAATGTACATTATCTACTATATTATTGTTTTTATAAATCTATTATTCTGTAAAAATAATTTTCATTCACAGTAGTTCATGGCCAAGTTTAAAAAGGAAATTGGATTTCATTTTTTGGGTGAGAAACTTTTCACTGATTCTAAGCTATATATTTTTGATTTTTAAAACATTCTTTTATTTTTTCCCCTTGTATGTACAATACAGTTTTGAGTTTCTTTCTTGTACCTGAACACATTATCAATATTAATCTTTTTTTTAATTTGCAGTAATATAAGTTTAAAATATATTTGTTATAATATTAATGCATACCCAAAAGGCTTTAAACTATAGAATAATGCCACTGATCATTTAAATAGTTATGGGACTTTGCTTAATGATTCTGTCTGATTCCAGAAGAGTATTTTAAAAAGAGCCACTGCACAGTGCTAAAAAAGCACAAAGCTAATCTACATAGTGCAAATTGAGCACAAGGTCAGAGACCAATCAATCCCAATGGGATTGATGTAATTTTGAGCCAAGTCAAGAGGACTTGAACTTGTTTGGGGTTTGAGGTTGCGGTGCTTAACATGTTAAGACACAGGACTTCCTTTGAACCACATTCTATTCAAGCACTTCATCCTAGTTACCATTCTGGCTCCTATAATCTAGTCTCTTTTCTGTCTTTTATAAATTGGGTCCTGATTCAAGGACCTGTTATAGTTTTATTTTTCCTTTACTTAGATTTTTTTTAGACATAAGACTTTGACGTTTTCTAGTTCATCCACAAGTTCTTTTTTCTCTTTTATGTGGATTTTTAAAATGTTTTTGATTTCTTTTGCAATTGATTCATATACCTTATAACTCAGCCATGTATCCCTGAGTGATCCCTGCTTGTTATTATTTTTCTCAGGGACAATTTTGTTATTGTTGTGAACTATTTTTTGAATTTAGGAAATTTTAGGTTAAGAAATTTGCTACCTCCCAGATAACAGACAACAAACCTGTCTGGAGAAAGCACCATGAAGATGCCTGCAGAGACCACACACTGCATCAAGAAGATCCAGAATCGAACTTTGGGATGTAAATTTGAACTATGGGGGGTTGAAAGCATTTGTTTTGAATGTATACTTTTATGCTAAAGGGGACTGCCCTCAAACTGGCTTTTTGTTAATGTAGCAATCATTGATTTTGTTCTTTTTTCCCTTTTATCCACAAATTATTATAATTTATATGATGATTATGTTTTTACAACCCATTGGGGAGAGTGGTCTCCCAAAGGATCACAGGTGGGGGGGTATGTATAAATGGAGATTTTGAACCTTGGACTTCATCCCCCATAAATCCTTAGTTTTCCCAAAATTCCCTTTAATCTTTCCTGCACCTCCACATTTGCGTGGTCACATTATTGTTTTATATTTGGCTGTAACTCCTCCCTCTTTCTCTTTTGCTCCTGGGAGTGGGCTGGGTGAGTTTAGCACCTTTTCCCTCTAGTTTTTTTTATGTTTATTATTAATAAAACTTTATAAAATCCACACTTCTGTCTCTTGGCAGAGAAGAGATGGACTATATGTGCAGAACAAGACATGGACTTTAGACATGGCCATTATGTTATTATGCTTGTATTTATGTCATAAGAGAGGGCTTTTATGAAGGATGGCAAAGGCAAATTAGTGGGAAATGACATAGATGCAAAAGACAATAATAATTTTAAAAATCACATAGGGATTATCTACTTTGTTAATTATCTATAATGAATAGTTAATGATAGGCTGGCTTTTCCCCCCTTATAAAATATGTTTTTGGATCATTTCACTAACACCAATTGTGTTCTCAGGGACTGAAAATTCCTTTTAACAAAAACTAAGTCAATTGTTTTTAAAAATAAGAAGTTCCTTCCTAAGGCCAAGTGGAAATGATTTTGGGAATATCTAGAATTTTTCAATTTCAATTATTTACTCATATTTTCCACACTTCATACTGTGTACTGTTGGTCTTTTTAAAATTCAAAACTGTCATTTTTATTTTGAACTTAATAAACATAGACATACTTATATACAAAGAATGAACAAGAGGATTATATGTGAAACTGCGAACTTGTTACCTATAATTTGTTTTATTTAAAGTAGAAGTTAAATTTAATAAGATAGCAACAAAACTACCCTGTTTGGATCTCTTTCTGAACTTTTGTTTTTTGTTCTTTCCTTATATTTTTTATATTTTATTGATCCTTTTTCTACACCTTTAACCTGATATCTTCCTAGGTCCTAAAAGGTGAAGGCACAATAATTTTGTGAGGATATTTTCCTTTGGCGTGGGTATTAGCAATAGAGAATATTCCCTCACCCTTCCAAAGGGGCACCATGTTCTTCATCATCATCATCTTCATCAGAGTCAGTCTCAGATGAATCATCATCTTCATCTTCATCCTCATTCTCACTGAAACCACGCTGAGTGGCCATCTGAGATGTCTTTTTCTTCTCCTGAGTAGGAGTAGACAGAGAGAAGATCAGAGAGCTTGCAGTAAAGGCCTTATGATACCCAGATTTCTCTCTCCTCCCTCTAATCACCATCCCCACTGACACCAAATCACCAGGAAGGAAAGTTCTCCCCTGAGAGGGCTTAAGAAAAGGTTGATTCTCCTCTGTCCCCTGTTCTAACTGTAAACTAGGGTCCCCATTTTCACTATTTTGCATTCCTTTTCTGGGGTGCGGGGTTGGGACAAAGATTCTAACAATTATGTAATCCACACTAGTCATTCAGGAGCTTCCAAGTGCCCCATGCAAATTTTATTTAACTTTAGCTAATCTTGTATCTGAATCCTGACCAACAGTTCTACAAAATAGTAGGTTTTTCAATTCAATCACTTGTTCAGTTGCTATTTCCCTTCCAGATGAGGTGCTTACCCTATCCATTTTCTCTCCCCTTAAGTAGTTAAATGCATAAACTTAAATGTTCTATCCCAACATCAGAGATCGTTTGCTCCTTGGCATTGCCACCTACCTTTCTGAGCTTCTGGCTCCCTATATACCATCCCACCCTCTCAGGTCCACGGGAAGGGGCGTGGTGGCGCTTGGGGCTTGCAGGGGCAGGAGGGGCAGGGTCCGAGTCTTTGCCTCTGTGGCCTGGGGGCTGTGGGATGCCCTCCCTCGGGACCTGAGGGATGACCATTCAAATAGCCCCCTTTAAAAGTAGGTTTTGAAATCTCGATTTCCGTAGGCTTATATTGAGGTTAACTGCTGTATGGCTCCAGTCTGTTTTTAATTACTTAATCTGTTTCTTTGATTGTGAAGTACCTATTGGCATATAAAATTGTGACATATGTTACAAAACAACATAAAAACTGCTTTTGGTTTGGTTTTCCTTTATAAATGATAAAACAGAAATAACATTATACATTAACTAACTAAGGTTTATTTTCATTAAGCAGTGACTTTATAAGACAGTAGAGCCCATTCTGTTACTATGACCCAGTGTTCTATAGTTACTTAGAACATTTTAACATATATTTCTTCTATGTCTTAACTTGCTAAATTTGATCTTGGTCACATAGATATCAATGTTAGGGTTTGGGGGAAAAAAGATTATAAGGAAAATTGGTTCTGCTGCTTTTAGAAATACTAAAAATAGAGGCTCTATGATGCTTTAAGGTGTATATTGTGTTGGAAAGATCATGGAATCTAAAATGCTCAGTAGTGTTGAAAGACAAGAAAGAAGTTAATCCAAAAATTGGGCTGGATTGTCTTAGGAAACCTGGTCATTTCTTGTGTCTATCCCTCTAAACTTATATGCTCATGTCCAAATCCCTTAATTTGTACTGGTATTTGTGGTGGATTCCAGATTTCAGGGCAAGAAAGACCTGGTGACTTTGTACGCAACAGAAGAATGTCTAAAATGTGCCTTTTGACTGCAACTTAAAAAATAAATAAGTAAAATTCCCAGTGTCTTTACAGTGTTCCCCAACCTGGTAAATGTAAAAACCAAAACCAAAAAAAAATTAAAAATTCTGGTTCCATGGCTATACTGCTGCTAAGTAGTTGCCATATTCTCCTTGAAGTTAAAGTACCTGTTGGAACCACCTTGAACCTATATTGAACTTTTTCTTTTCTGTAATTTTATGAAATCTGCTTTTAAAATGGCAGACTGCTCAAAGTTTTTTATAAAAATTCTTCACTACTGTAATTCTATATATGCTGCTCTCTGGAGACATTAATATACTTTGGGGATTATTTGTTAAACATTAAAAAAGAAATTGTTTAAGTAAGGTTATCCCCCAATTCCCAAAGTTGAATCAAAGCACAGGGTATATCTGACCTATTGCTTCCCTATCTTCAAGTGAAGCTTGAAATTCATCTGTCTTTCTTGAATCTGAATAAAATAATTTTCTGTGTTCTAAGTATAATAGGCAAAGCGGTATCTAGGCTCAATGGCTCCAAATTAAAGAACTTTTCCATCAAGTAAGGTTATTTTTACATACTTCTTCAGATGAAGGGAATAATAAGAACTGTTCCTTTTGTCCAAATTACATGAAAATTTTCACCAAAAATTTGCCTGTAATTTTAGACTTTCCCTTCCTATGAGTAGGTTTAAAAAATCCTCTTTTTAAGGCTCTTGCCTCTGATTTTTCTATCCTGCCTACAAGGGGAAATCAATAAACACTGACAAATATATTGTTGTTACTTCACAGTGAGCAAAGGCATATTAAAGCAGAAATTCCACAACATAAGCTATGTTACTCCATACCTTGTTGTTCTCCTCTTCGTATTCATCACTGCTGTTGTCACCCATGGTTTTGGGAGGAAGGCGTGCAGACCGAGGTAGTCCTAAGAATAAGAGAAGTAAAAATATTTTTAAAACCCCTCAAATGAGACATGCTCATTGCTGAAGATATATCTACTCTTTCTATTATTATTTGATATAGTTCTAGAAATAATAGCAACAGCAATAAGATAAAAGAAAGAAATTAAAGGTATAAAGATAGGTAAAGAGGAAATACAATCTGATGATGTGATGGATACTAGGGAAACCCTGGGGATCAAGCAAAGATACTAAATGAAAAAATTAAAAGCTTCAGCAAAGTTAAAGGCTTACAATATGAACCCTCAAAAATCAACAGTACCTCTATATAATAATAACAAAACCTAAGAAGCAAAAATAGAAAGGGATTCCCATTCCAAATAACTACAAAATGCATAAACTCCCTGGGGATCAGTCTATCAAAGCACACAAGAGACTTGTACAGATTTAATTACAAAGTACTCCTTAAAGAAACAACTTAAGTAGTTGGAGGAATCAGTGCTCAGGGCTTGGTTCTGCCAATATAATGAAAATGACAATACTTCCAAAGTTAATTTACACTTTTAATGCTATACCAACCACAGGGATTCTATACAGCACTTGGTAAACATAGTAACAAAATTTGTTTGGGGAAATAAAAGAACTAGAACATGAAGGGAAATGATGAAAAGAAATAGGAATGAAGGAGGAAGAACACTTCCAGATTCCAAACTACATTATAAAGCAACACTCATCAAAATCATCTGACATTAGTTAAAAGTAGAGAGGAGATCATTGGAACAGACTAGACAAGGGAGAATCAGAAACAACAGAACTCAATACATAAATTACCTGGGAAGAAACTCCTTATTTGATTAAAAACTACTGGGGAAAACTGGAAAGAAGTCTAGCAGAAATTTAAGTTTGGACCAACATCTTATGCCACATTCCACAATACATTCTCTTTTTTTAAACCCTTAACTTCTTATTTAATTAATTAAGAATATTTTACCATGGTTACATGATTCATATTCTTTCTCTCCCCTCCTCCCTCTCCCCTCTCATAACCAACGGACAATTCAACTGTAACTCTTAACTTCTGTCTTAGAATCAAGACTATATACTAGTTCTAAGGTAAAAGAGCAGCAATGGGGGATAAGTGACCAGGATCACACTGCTAGGAAGAATATGAGACCAAATTTGAACCCACAACCTCCTGGCTCTCTATCCATTGAGCCTCCACAATACGTTCTAAATGGATATACAAGCTTAATATTAGTGATGAGATTACAAAATAATTAGAAGAGAAGCAGATCATATATCTCTCACAGATATAGGTAAGATATGCATTTTTAAAAAGGAGATGTATTATTAACCAAACAAGAGATAGAGGCAATTACAAAAGATAAAACTGACAAGTTTGATTGCATGAAAGCTTCTGCACATACTAAATGAATGTACTTAGAATAAGAAGGGAAATGGTCAAATTGGGGGGAAAAAAATCTCTGTATTAAATTTCTTTGATAAAGGTTTAATATCAACATATGCAGATAATTAATATATATAAAAATAACAACCATTTCCCCCAAAATACGTGGTTAAAGAATATAAACAAACAGTTCTCAAAAGAATTGCAAAGTATTCACAAAAGAATGCTCTGAATCATTAATAATAAGAAAAATGCCCATCAAAAAAACCTTGAGGTTTCATCTGACATCTTGCAAATTGGTAGAAGACAAAAAACTGGCAGTAATCAGTTTTGAGGGGTTGTGGAATGATAGGCACCGCAATATGTTGCTGGTAGAACTATGAAATGATATAGCCATTTTGGAAAGCCATTTAGAATTATGTCAATCAAGTGACTAAGATATCCATACCTTTACTGGACTTATAGCCCAAGGAATCTATGGATAAGAAGAAAATCCTTATATATGCCAAAATATTTATAGCAACACTTTTTATGAAAAGAATGTTTTAGAAACCAAGTAGATGCCCACCAATTAGGGAATGGCTAAGCAAATTGTGGTACATGAATGTCGTTGGCTGCTCTTCAGTCATTCATTTATGACTGACTCTTCATGACTCTATGGACCATAGCAAGCAGATACTGTCCATATGGTTTTCCTAGCACATAATGAAGTGGTTTGCCATCTCCTTCTGCAAAGGATTAAGGCAAACAGAGGTTAAGTGACTTGCCCAGTGTCACACAGCTACTATATGTCTGAGGCTACATATGATCTTAGGTCTTCCTGATTCCAAGCTCAATCCTCTATCTACTGAGCTATCTAGCTGCAGGGATATTACAATGAGGTAAGAAATATATGAGAAGAATAAAGAGAAGCATGGAAAGATCTACATGAATGGATGCAGTCTGAAATAAGCAAAGCCAAGAAAACAATATATACCAGTGATTCCCAAAGTGGGTGCCACCTCCCTCTGGTGGGTGCTGCAGCGATCCAGGGAGGCGGTGATGGCCACAGGTGCATTTGGGGGCGGTGAATAACTGTAAGGGAGTGGTGATAGTATGTGACAGGGGGCACTAAGTAATATTTTTTCTGGAAAGGGGGTGGTAGGCCAAAAAAGTTTGGGAACCACTGATATATACCATAAATATAACAATGTAAATGGAAAGAACTGCATATCAAAAAATCAAGTGAATTAACAAAATTACAAAGATCAAGTATAATCTGAAAGAAGAGATATGAGAAAACACTCTCAACCTATCTCTTTGTGGAGATAGGAAATCTACAAGTGTTACACATTTGCACATATCTTCAATGCATCGATTAATTGTATTTTTTCCTCCTTAAAAATACTATTTATTATATATGACTCTGGGAGGGAACCAGAATGTTCTTTATTTTTTTTTAAACTTCTTTAAAGTAAGAAGACAAATGGCAAAAACTCAAAAAACCCTAAGGGGGGGGGGTGTGGCGGGGAAGACTTCCTTCCTATTCTTGAATGGAGCAGGCAGACCCTGCTTGGTCCTGCTCTTTTATAGTCTAGCTGCCATTGTTGCTGCTCTTCTGGATGGTGTGGCTAAGGTTAGGCCTTACTCTTTGCCAGAATCTTTTCCTTCTGGCTCTATTTCCAGATTGTTTAATGTAGGTTTTTGTCTTGGCCTCTTTGTCTCTTTCTCCTTGCATTATGTCCAACTAGAAGTTGACCCCATCACCTGCTGTGGCCCTAACAAGCTCCAAGAGGAAATAAATTGGGGTGGTTGCAAGTCTCCTACCAGGCCCCAGTGCTTGTGCTGCCTGGTTGATTTGCTGGTCCTGTGTCCCACTATGGTTCTGGCATGGACTGCCCACAAGCTGCACTATACCCATCACCTGCTGTGGTTATGGCACACACTTCCCAGGAACTGTGGCTTCTGCTTCCCCTGGCTTATCTCCCCCTCAGAGTATGATGGGTTTCTGGCAGTCTTCTTATGGAGTCTTGTCATGAATGGGGGAGTTTATTGATATTTCTTTTTCATTTTCTCTATCAATGCTCTATCTGGTACACTTTTAGAACTCTATTGGAGCATTCTGAGTATAGCTTGGCTCTTCTTTTCTATCACCATCTTAACACTATTTTGCTAAAATTAAAGCGTTACATAAATATGGATTATTATTAAAGTTTTGAAAGGTTTTAAAGACATCAGAATATCTAGAACAGTGATTCCCAAAATGGGTGCTACTGCCCCCTGGTGGATGCTACAGTGCTTAAGGGAAGTGGTGATAGCCACAGGTGAATTTATCTTTCCTATTAATTGCTATTAAAATAAAAAAATTAATTTCTAGAGGGTTAAGTAATATTTTTTTCTGGAAATGGGGTGGTAGGCCAAAAAAGTTTGGGAACCACTGACTAGAAGCTGTGCAGTGAAAAGCTTTCCACCAAAACTCTTCAAAATTAATCTACAAAAAATACCAGACCAAATTCTGATGGGAAAATCCAAGAAAAAGTCACAATGAATCATTTTTCTACCCCAGATCAACAAAGGGAGATAGAGAGATCTGTGGAGATTAGGGACAGGATCTAGAGTGCAATATACCCCACAGCTAGGAAAGTGTTAGGCTTATATCCCATCTCCCAAAATTACTATGTTGACCATAGATAAATTGTTTAATCTTTCTGAACATCGGTTTCCTTATTTGTAAAATTAGGCTAATGGCACAAACTTATAGGCCTGTTGTGAGAAGCAAATGGGATAATGTGCTTTGCAAACTTTAAAGTACTATATAAATGTTTGGAATTAGAAATCTAAGGCATTATTAAATCTTTTAAAGATTTTAAATATACTTCTATGATCCTGTGTTGTGATTGGTCACACTCATTTATCTTTCTACTGGACCTGGAAGTCATGAGACTTGGATTCTAATCTCAAAACTAATTCTGAGTTCTTCCCCTAGCTTGGCCCCTTGACAAAGGTCAAGTCATTCAACCTCAATGGATCTTTTTTTCTTCATCCATATAAGGTGAAGGAGAGGCAGCTGAATCAATCACTTCACTCCCACTTAAGTAACTAACAAAAAAAGACAGATTGATAGAACACTTATTAAGTGCTTGATATGTGCCAGGACTGGGGATACAAGTACAATCAAAATAGTCCCTGCTCTCTAGCAACAATTTCAACAAGTGGAATATAACAAATAAAGGTGGGAGGGAGGGGGAAGAGGTAGGCAGCAGGGAAGCAGTGTCAAGGCCTGAGCTCCAATAAATCTTATTTATCTGAGCCAGGGGATCTAAGGGCAGAGTAGGTAGAGGACAGAGAAGTAGTTAATTAACTCTGGCTAGCTAAGTGATATAAACTGATAATTAATGGGAAGAGCTCACTGGCTTGTCAGCTATAGCATTAGATTCTCCTCATCCAATTACTCTGAGAGGAGTCCCCCATAACTCTGAGAGGAGAGTTACCAGTTAGCCTCTGAGGACCTGTTTTGCCAATATGTATTAGTCAGGATAATTCTAGTTTTCACATTACATATAAAATGGGAAGGATTTATCTATACCAGTGATTCCCAAAGTTGGCACCACTGTCCCCTGGTGGGTGCTGCAGCGATCCAGGGAGGCAGTGATGGCCACAGGTGCAGTGATGGCCAGAGGTGCATTTGGGGGTGGTGTATAACTATAAAGGGGCGGTGATAGTGTGTGACAGGGGGTGCTAAGTAATATTTTTTCTGGAAAGGGGGTGGTAGGCCAAAAAAGTTTGGGAACCACTGATCTATACTATCAATCCTTTCTTTTGAAGTAGTTTTGTTTCCATGGATAAAGAATTCTTTTTTCCTTTTAACTAATTCACTCTAAATCGGGAATTCACTTAGAACTGAATAAGTACATAATTTCATTATATTTTCCAGTCTAAAAATAAATTTTAAAAAGGTGAAGACTAAATTAATACTGTAATCTAATAATTTGAATTTCTTATATTGACCTGACTAAAATAGTTTATTTGCATTTTTCTTTTTTAGACTAATTATTCATTTATAACTAAAATAATACCAAAATTTTGTGATTTGTGATTGTGAATCTGTTTTAAATAAAACAGTGGAAGCATCTGTGTTTTTCAGTGGTAGTTTTCTCCTTAGTATAGCCTTGAAAAAAACCTACCAAATATAATTTTTAAATTTGCCTTTTTAAGGACCTCAGTGAGATCTAATTATCTGTATTCCTATGTAGAGAAATGTTATGTATAATTCTCTGTAGTGAACTCTATTCACTATTATAATATTCACTATTATAGTAATCAGAAGAATAATTCACAGGGTGAGGGTGGAACACTAAATAATCTAAGATGGCGTGGGGGATGGGAAAGAGGGGGGTGAATAGCAGGGGACACCAAGAGAAACTTGAGTGAATAAGAAAAATAGGATATTCTATTACACACAAAGAGGGCATGGGAGGGAGAGGGGACAAATACTACTATAAGAAGGAGAGGAAGAGAGCATAAAGAGGTAATAATCAAACCTTACTCTCAGTGTAATCAACCCGGAGAGGGAAGAGTAGCTATACTATCCATTGGGAAATAAAACTCTTATCTAACCCTTCTGAGAAAGTTAGAAGGGATAAACCAAGGGGAGCAGGGGAGTGGGGAGGTCAAAAAAAGGGAGGGGTGAAGGGGGAGGGAATTCATAAGGCCTTTAAAAACAAAAAGAGGGGGGAAAAATAAGGGAGGGGATAGAAAGGGAAGTTAATCAAGGGAGGGGATAAGAGATAGGGTCTTAATAGCAAACCACTGGTTTTAAAGGAAATAGTTCAAGGAGAAGGGGTAGGAATGGGGGAGGATTTGAAAATGTCAGCAAATGCACAACTGATGATTATAACTCTGAATGTGAATGGAATGAACTCACTCATAAAACAGAAGCAAATAGCAGAGTGGATTAGAAACCAAAATCCCACCATATGTTGTCTACAAGAAACACATATGAGGTGGGTGGACATACACAAGTTTAAGGTTCAGGGTTTGAGCAAAATCTTTTGGGCGTCAAATGAGAAAAAGAAGGCAGGAGTGGCTATTATGATTTCTGACAAAGCCAAAGTAAAAATAGATATGATTAAAAAAGACAGGGAAGGCCATTACATCCTGATTAAAGGCAGTATAAACAATGAGGAAATAACACTGCTCAATATGTATGCACCAAGTGGCATAGCACCCAAATTCATAAAGGAGAAACTGGCAGAGCTCAAGAAGGAAATAGATAGTAAAA
>NC_058132.1:203382943-203400875 GCF_016433145.1 Gracilinanus agilis
TGGTCTTGATCAAGGACACATGACAAAACTAGTGGAAATGTGCATCGGCCATGGGTAGGGGGAGTGCGGGGGGTGAAGGGGAAAGGAGGAGCATGAATCATGTAACCATGTTAAAAATGTATATTAATAAATGTTAAAAAAAAACACTACCAAATATCTGCAATTAATCTGTTGAATTGAAAAAGGAATACCCCTCAAGTTCATGAGTACATGCTTTTATTAACTTTATTAATAATAATTTATTTTCATAATTGCATAAAAATTAACACTTTAAAATGCATATCATAGCTTCTAAAAAGGATATACGTATTTTTAAATGGAAAAGAATCTATACTAAGATTAGAACAAAGATTACAGAGAAATTTTAGGAGGGGAAACGATTAAATAGAGTACTATATTCCTGACTAGTGACTGAAATATCATTAATAAAGGACATAAAAATGCACTTGGATTAACAACTCAAATGTATTTTATTTCAGTCTATGTAGGAGATAGTTTTTAAATAAAATATGCCACAATTTATAGCTGAAGAAAACTGAAAATAATGTACATGTCCATCAATTGGAAAATGGCCTAATAATAAATTAACATAATGGAATATTATTATGCTGTAAAGAACAATGAATATGAGGAATTCTGCAAGAAACAGAGAAAAACTTACATGATTAACTCATAACCAGGAGAACAATATGAACAATGACTATCATAATGTAAATAAAGACTAATAAAAGTTAACACAACCCAGATCAAATGCAACCACTGATATTGGTTTCAAATGATAACTGATGCTGAAACACATTGATTCTGGTAGAGAAAGTGGATACAGGATGTATTATATTCTCTACTGGTCACAACTACCATGCTGATTGGTTTTACTTTACTGCTTTTTATTTATGTTAGGAGAGCAGGCAAGTTACTGTATTAGTGAATAATATAAAAATCAAAATGTATTAATAACATCTGTCTTCATAGTATGGAAACTAAGCCCAGATGGAATGTAGTTCTGATGTCTTTAGTTAAAAAAAAAAAGATTATACATATATACATATATATAAACAGGATGTCTATAACTTAAAATCTTAGAGCTGCCTGAGGCTCAAAAAAATTAAATGACTTGCCAAAGGTCATAAAGCTAGTATCTGAGGCAGGATCTGAATAGCAAGAATTCCTGACTCTTAATCCAGTGCTCTTCACTGCCTCTCTCTTAATAAAACATAATAAAAGAGGCAGCTAGGTAGTACATTGGATAGAGTGATAGGTTTTAATCTGGCCTCAGACATTTCCTAGCTCTCTGACTCTGGGCAAGTCACTTAACCAAGACTGCCTAGACATTACTACTCTTCTGGTTTAGAATTGGTATGATACTTAGTATATAGTATCTATTCTAAGATAGATGGTAGGGGTTAAAATTTTTAAATTAAAAAAAAAAACATACTAAAAATGAACATACACTAATTAATGCATTATGTATGAAACAGTAACAATTCTATTGTGGGGGAACAGAATAAAGTATAACTCCTGTCCTAATTAGAAAAGCAAATAGATTATAAGGCCTAGGAGAGCTAAACCAAACTTCTCATCTCCTCCATTACTTAGCATGGTATTCTATACACAACTGGAAGTAGTCTTCCCTAATTTCACCCCAAATGAAAATGTTCTGACCTCCTTAAGTTCTCCTGGAACACTCTGTATGGATTTCTCTTTTGCCCTCTTCACCCCCCACTTTGGAGTACCATTTTTGTCATTGTACATACTGCATCTCTCCCAGCTCCCAGAAGTCAAGGACTATGTTATTTTTGATCTTGGCGTTCTTTGTGCCTAGCACAAAAAAAACTTGTTGCTTTTGACTTTGACAGGTACAAAACAGTATCTAATCAAGTGCTGGTTTATGTGATACAGGCAGTAGAAGTTCAGAGGAAGAGAAGAATTCATCCTTATATAGGTCTACAATGTGATTTCTTCACTGTGATGGATGTAGTAAAAATATCATTGTCCCTACTTTACAAATTAAGAAATTGTGACTTGGAAAAGTTACAACTAGTAAGCATCAACAGATTTAAATTCAGATCTGATGGCTCCAATGGCTCTTTTCACAGTACATTGAAAACTGAAGTAGTCAAGGAAAGCTTTACCAATGAGGAAGGACTTGACTTGGGCCTTCAGTTGGTAGGATTTGAATAGGCAAAAGGTTAAGGAAAAGGTAAGGGGAACATGAGTGTCATGTAAGGTCCCACTTGGAAGGGACCTTAAAAACCATCTATTTCAACATCTTGCCCAATATAAACCAAAAAAAGTAGAGAGGCAGCAATGTGCATGACAAAAAGGGTGCCTGTTGGAGAACAGTGATAATTCTAGGTTGGACAGATAAGGTCATATATTAGAGAGTCTTGAAAGCTAAGCAGTAGAGGAATGGCTAAACAAATTATAATATGTGAATATAATGGAATACTATTGTATAGTAACAAATGATTAAAGGGATGTTTTAGAGAAATGGAGGAGTCTTGTATAAAATGATGGGAGTGAGGTAAGCAGAATCAGGAGCACAATTTATATCATAACAACACTGTGAAGGAAAATAAATTTGAAATTAAGACTTAAGAGCTAATCAATGTATATTTAATCTTAATTCCTGGGGACTCATGATGAATGCTACCCACCTTCTGAAAGACAGATAATGAACTAAATATATAGAACAAGACACATTTTTTGGATAATACTAATCTGAGAATTGTTTTGCTTGATTTCACATACTTATTATAAAGGTTTTGTTTTTCTTCTTTTCTTTTCCAGTGGGAGATGGCGGGAGAGAAAATAAATTCTTGTTAATTGAAAAAAATAAAATCAAATGAAAAACAAATCGAAGTGGTGTTTAAATTTGCCAGAGCAGCTAAAGGAGTCAAAGAAAACTCAAGACTAGCATCAGTATGCAGGATGAAGTGGAATGGAGACTAAAATCTGGAAGGATAAATTAAATTAACCCCTTCAGTTTGCTAGTGAGAAGAATGAGACTGATGCGTGAAATAACTTTGGCCTTTAAGTTACTAAATTCTAAGTTCATGTGGGAGTAGAAACATAGAAGAAAAACAACTGCTTGAACACATGGATTGATGGGGATATGATTTGGGGATGTAGACTCTAAACAACCACCCCATGGCAAAAAATTGGAAAATGAGGGAATGTCCTTCGTTTGGGGAATGGCTGAACAAATTGTGGTATATGCTGGTGATGGAATACTATTGTGCTCAAAGAAATAATGAACTGGAGGAATTCCATGTGAACTGGAATGATGTCCAAGAATTGATGCAGAGCGAAAGGACAAGATTCAGGAGAACACTGTACACAGAGACTGGTACACTGTGGTACAATCAAACATAAAGGACTTCTCTACTAGCATTAATGCAAGGATCCAGAGCAAGGCTGAGGGACTTATGAGAAAGAAAACTAGCCACACTCAGAGGAAGAACTGTGGGAAGAGAAACACAGAAGAAAAACAACTGCTTGAACACATGGGCTGATGGGGATATGATTGGGGATGTAGACGCAAAACGGTAACTCTAGGTCAACTATCAATAATATGGAATTAGGTCTTAATCAATGATATATGTAAAACCCAGTGGAATTGTGCGTTGGCTACAGGGGGGCCGGTTGGGGGAGAGGGAAAGAACATGAAATATGTAACTATGGGAAAATATTCAAAATTTAAATTTCAAAAAAGGAAAAAAAATAGTTAAAAAGAAAAAAGACAAAAAAACAACAACCACCCCAATGCAACTATCAAAAATATGGAAATAGGTCTTGATGGTCTTGATCAATGATACATGTAAAACCCAGGGGAATTGCCCTTTGGCTATGGGGAGAGTGGTGAGTTTGTGGGGGAGGGAAAGAACATGAATCATGTAACCATAGAAAAATATTCTAAAAAATAAAATTAAAAAGATAAAAATAGGGGGCAGCTGGGTGGCTCAGTGGATTGAGAGCCAGACCTAGAGACAGGAGGTCCTGGGTTCAAATCTGACCTCAGACACTTCCTAGCTGTGTGACCCTGGGCAAATCACTTGACCCCCATTGCCTACCCTTACCACTCTTCTGCCTTGGAACCAATACACTGTATTGACTCCAAGACGGAAAGATAAGGGTTTAAAATAAAAAGTAAAAAAAAAAAAAAATAAAAAGTAAAAGGGTAAAAAAAATTCTAAGTTCAAAAAAGTTAACTGGAGAATGCTCAAGAATCCTTCCTGTCCTCTACTTAGACGTTCTTTCTTACCTTGGTGCCGTGGAGTCGGAGTATAAATGCTCGCAACCTCTTCAGAGTCATTAATTTCTAAACTCTCATCATATGGTTGGTTTTCGACGACCTTGGTCTGTGCAAAAAGAGAAATGATTATATGGCTTATGGTGACAAGACTACAAATGTTTACATTTCTCCCAAAAGCAAGGAGTCCTCTCCACTATCCGAACCAACAGTCATAAAGAAAACTCTCCCACTTCCTTTCCCGGGGAATGGCTTTGGGTTTGGCTAGAAGAGGAAGGAATCTAGGGGAGGGGAGGATGTAGGGTAAAATGGCCACCTATACTAGCAACATCACTTCAGAAACCTGTAAGACACGGTCATCCGAGCCCAAGGGTTTCCATAGCATTGTCCTTTGGTTCAGTTTGTCCCCCCATGGCTGTTGGGGAGATCTCATGGTCGAAGGAGTTCCTAGCCCTCCTCTTTGTCCCAGAGCCATCTCTGGAGGCAGTGGTGAAGAAGTGTCCTGTTGGAGGCCCAAAGGGAGGAGGAATCCCATTCCCTCAGGCCCATCCTGAACTCCTAAATGCATCCCCCTCCCAAGGTAGGACGCGTCTCTCTAGAAGCACCGAGGGAGGGGGACTGGCCCTCTGTTGCTATGGAGACCGCAGGCGTTGCCATGGAGACACGGAGTCCTCTAGGGCTGTCCAGCATGGGGGAGGGAGGCGGAGTGCCTTTCTCGCCTCTCTAGAATAGGTGGCTTACCTGCAGTCCCTCCGAGTCCGTCTCCTCCATTTGGAAAAGACTTGGGGGGCCGAGAGTGCCGGATTCACTCCGGCCTCAGGCCTAACGACTGTAAGAGGCCCCAACCCGGGGAGCGGGTGTGTTGATAATCTTTAAGATAGAGGAGCCGTCGCGAGATTTCCTCGCCTTCCCGTCTGACCTCGTGACAGATCTGGCCAAGCCTCCCTGGGGCTCCCCCGCTCTCCTCACGAGTCGGAGCTTTCTCCTCGCGGCTAGAAGATCCTAGAAGGGCTCAGGTCGAAGCCCCTCTGGGCAGCCAGGCCCGCGCATCGGTGGTTTCGGGGAAATGTGTATATAGTGGCATCTAGCGGCCAACTTCGGGCAATGTCTCTGGCTAGAGTCACTGTTCCAAACTGGAAATGCCGTTTGCAAGGTTTCAGATTAGAGATCGCTAGTCGTGAAACTTCTCCCAGATCAACCAGATTTTAAAATATGCGGATCCTTCAGAGAAGACTGAACGACGGGAAAGTTCCAGACCACTTGAATCTGCTAAACTTTGAAAGAGAAAGGAGAAAGAAAGACTTTGACCCTGAAAACTCTCCTAAAAGAGAAAAGAAAAAGTAAAAAAGAGCTCAAAAATATAGGGAATCAGGAGTTTTCCTACTTCCAGACTGGATGATAATGGCCCTGTGGGCACTTTCTTCCTGATGTGACAGTTCCGGATCTTTCCCCCTCTAGAGAAGAATGCACCAGGATAGAGTCTCTTTCTTTTGCAGCTGAGATTGGCTGATGACTTCCCTGAAAGCCTCAAGGAAAGAAATGAGTGGCGGTAACCAAATAACATAGTACATTATAACAACATTCGTTGTTTCCAACCCAGACGAAGATATCATGAGCTGTTTGCCTGTCAGTCCCCAATCCTACAAAAAGATTAAAATGTGCTGGCATTCTAAGGAAAGTTTTTATTTTTTTAAGAAAAATAAATTTTTGTTTATTTTCAGAGATCCACCTTTTCTCCCTTTTCTTCCCTTCTCTAAGCGAGAAAAAACAAACCTGTTACAAACACGTATAGTGTAGCAAAAACAAATTCTGACACTGGCTTATGTGTATGTCTCTATCAGGAAGTGGGCAACATGTTTGTTTCATTATGACTTTTGAATTATGGTTGGTCATTTGTTGATGAGAGTTCCCAAGTCTTTTACTAAAACTAGCATTTATTAAGCAACTATTATGTACCAGGCACTATGCTAAGCGCTTTCAAAATTGTCTTTACAATATGGTTACTTTATAAATTGTTCTCCAGTGTCAGCTCCCCTCAGTCTGCATCTTTTCTCTAAAGTCTTAAAGTTAACAGCTTAACATATTCCTTTCTCTGCTTCCGCAACTGGGGAGATTGCGTCTTTGGTCTTACCGTACCTTGGATACATACAATAGGTGCTTAATAAATGTTTGTTGAATTAATTAAATAAAACTGAATTGAATCACAAATGGAGCTGAAGCCGGAGAGTGAGCCGTCAAGAACAAATAATAGTAAAGTGCCAGAAAGCCAGGTAGGTGTGTGGGACAATCAGATGAAGCTAGGGGACCGGGAGAGAGGGCGTGTCTTACTCTAGGCTTCAGGGCAGCTGGGAGGTGTGAGATCAAATGGGTCTAGACAGAGTGGGCGGGTATTGGTGCGACCCATTGATCCCGCCCCCTGCCCTTTGACCCACGCCGTTTCCGGTTGGAGACGTGGCTCGGGGCCGCCATCTTGGCAAGAAGGGAAGCGGTGGCGGCTCCTGTCAGGGGAGCGGCAGGTCCTGAGTGGCCCGTCCTCCCCACCCGAGTCCCTTAACCTTCGCCCCAGTGGAGTCGGAGCGCAGGCTCGCCGCACCACCGTTCTCATCATGGTAAGATCCGAGCTGGATCCCCTAGTCCGACCCCTGGGAGTCCGGCGGCCCCTCTCCCCAACCGGCCAACCAGCCGGCCTTGCCTGTGGACCGGCCCCTCCTCAAGCAGTGCACTCCGGCCCGGCCCTCCCCACGGGGCCCCGCGGGCACTATGTTTCCTCGATCGCTACAAAGCCTGGCCTTCTGGCAGATCTAAGGGAACAAACTTACCGAGAGTCCTGCTGCCTTCCGGACACCGGGCCAGCTGCGACCCCCAGCTTGGATCCCTCCGGAGCCCCTCCAGCGGACGCCCGAAATTAGGGGTTTGTGCCCAGGCCGGAGGTTGCGGACTGCAGGCTGGGCCTCCCTTCCGTACCTACCTCACCCTCTTCATTCTGCAGGCCCCTTCCCCTTCCGAGATACGTGGACCAGGAAGCTGTGAGCGGGTGGACGGGTGGGCTGGACCGGGCTGCCCCTCTCAAATGCTTCTTTCTTTACCAGGCTCTCCTAGAATACTTGGTGGAACTCCTCAACCCCCTCAAACCTTTGATCTCAGCTCCACTCCCGTTAGGTTTTCAGCGTACCTTTCAGTATAAGAAAACTGTACAGTTAAAGAATGACTTGCGTTAGCTCCAGATGTAGCTATGTTGGGGTTGTCTTGAGGTCTTTTCCTTTCCTCCCCACTGATTCTTGTAGAGAATGATCAGATTCCACTGACCAGTCAGCATTCCCCAAGTGTCCGGTTGAGTGCATAGAGACGTAGAAGACAAGGCCTCTGGGATCCTCCAGGAGCTTAGATCTAGAGAGGTAGTGTCATCTGTTATCCGAGAACCTCCGTCGTTTTACTGTGTTTATATTTGTGTTATGAGATATTTACACAGATTCAATTTGTTTAAATCTCTTTTTAAAATTAAAATATTTAAACAGACTTAAACTTTCTAAATATCCCATTATCCTTAAGTACATAAGGAATAGACAACTAAATTATGGGGCTCATCCCAGGACTTCTGGCTCCCAGTTATCCAGAGAGATTGATTATATGTTCTAGTGTAGAAATAATGGATATAGTTTTAATATTTTACTTGTTTGAAAAGAATTCTCTTAACAGTTATCCCTAACTTGGTCATATTAACACCTTTAATTTAAAATTTAGTAGCTCCACTTTGCTGTTTCAAATACTTGATGTTTCCTATCCTTCCTGTTTTTTCTTATTTATCAATATGTTAGTATTGTGATTTAAAATATCTTTCTACGTTGAAGAGATGATAGTATAATTTGATACTGCTTAAAATAATCAAGCTGACTGACAGTCAGATGATCTGAGAAAAGCTATTGCTTAGATTTTAGGAAACTGAGGTGGTCATTTTAGGTATCTAAATTGAATAGCAGTAGCTCTTTGTAACATTTTTGTTCAACGTTATATAAATTTTCCAGAAAGACAGTTCTGGTTTTTAAATTCCATTAAGCACAAAAATGTCGAATGGAGATTTTTATACTCCTCCTTCCTCCTCCCCCTATCCTGAAAGTCTTTTTAGTCAATTTTGGTGCGTTTAGTACTGAATGTAAAGTTATAGTGTTATCTTTTAAGCCAATGTGAATGGTCTTTGAAATCCTTGTTTAGAAAGACAACTTGGAATTGCATTTTTTACTAATAGAAGTTAGGGTTTTTTGGCCAGAGATAAGTCAAAGTTGTCAAATGAATGGTGCATAGGTTTTGCATTTTTTGATGTTTAAGTAAGAGCGCTTTATGTGAATAGTTTTCAAGTTCGTATATACCTTAGTACCATCTCATATCTGGATCGTGCGTGACCCACATGTGTGAAAATATGGGTTCTTTGTAGGACTGTTATCATAACTTTCTCTGCAGTCCTGAGTGCTATTACTAGATCAATTCAATGTCTTCATTCTGTGTTTACTTATAGGAAGATAATTCCCTTGAATGTAGTAGATGCTTCATTAAATCTGTACCCCTGCTCCAGGCCAGGTCCTTTCTTGCCTGTGCACCAGCCCTGTCTCAACCTCTGGACCTTGGGCCCTGCTATACTTTCACAACCAAGAATTTCAGATAAGTGAGGACTCTGGGTAGGTAGCTGTTTTGTAAATTCAGATGGTCCATTTCTAGCCTCCATACTTTTAACAGAAGCTTTCTTGTATGCATGAAAAGCACTCCTTCACCTCTGTTTATTAGACTCATTAGCTTTCTTCAAGATGCCATTTTCTATAGGAAATCTTTTCTATTCCCCTTGGTTAAGAATTTTCTGCCTCCTCAAATTCTTATATTTATTTCTCTATATAAATGTTATGTCCCTCTAGTACAACTAAGTTCTTTAAGGGTAAAGGACTACTCCATACAACAGGGATAATTTCTTTTTCACACAAAGGGCCTTTAGATATTTGGAAGATGATAGCCATACATCTTCTCCATCTTCCTCCTGTAAACATACACCAATATCCTTCTTTATCTTTGTATGGCCATCAACTGTTACAGTGTCCTGTACATAGTAGACATTTGATAAACATGTACTGTTTGTTGCTCTGCCTTGTTGATTATTCCAACTTGGGGAGAGGGATTAAGAAAAGGTTGTGATCAGAGGATCATAACTTCCAAGCTGGAGGGTGATTTTTTTTTTTTTTTTTTTTTGCAGGTGAGAAAACTTAGTTTCAGAGGGGTCATTATTGAGACTTTAACTTTCAGAAGTAGGTTCTTACAGAACAAATACTCCTTCAGGATTCACTTAGATGGGACCTGTGATACAACTTAACCTAATGTGTTTAATAGCATCTTCTTAACAAAAACACATACCTTTAAAAAGGCTCAGGTCTTGAAATATAAACTAATTTAAAGTTCCTTAAATTCTCTTTAAGACATCATTGGAGAAGTGATTGTTTAGATTTCTCTTTAATACTCTGAAAATTAGTAAGCCAGAATAATTATAGTAGACACCATGTTTTCTTAGTTCTCTGTATTTTCTGCAGTAAAATTGTATGTGAATATATGGACTCTGTACTAAATCTCTATTAATCTAACATGTTTAAAAATCTCATCTTGCCTTCGGAATAGTGCTTTTTTCTGACTAGTGAGCTTGGTGTTGATTGCTGATAAAATTCTATAATGGGTTATTAAACATCAGCCCTACAAAAGATAAATCCTGATCATAAAAGTCATACCAAACTAACATTTATTTATTAATTAAAGAAAATTATTAGAGGCAACTAGGTAGCCCGGTGGCTATAGAGTTAGCCCTGGAGACCTGAGGTCCTGGGTTCAAATGTGGTTCAGACTCTTCCTGGCTGTATGACCCTGGACAAGTCACTTAACCCAGATTACCTAGCCCTTACTGCTGATCTTGGAATCAGTGTCTCATATTGACTCCAAGACAGATAGTAAGTGTTGGGGGTGGGGGGTCCCTAAATTACTGCACTGGTAGATAAGGAAAATGTGGTAGATTTAAAACTGGTTGGACAGGAGCAACTAGGTGGCTCAGTGGATTGAGATCCAGACCTGGAAATGGGAGATCCTGGGTTCAAATTTGGATTCAGACACTTCTTAGCTATGTGCCCTTGGATAAGTTACGCATTACTGTGTATTGGTTCTAAGGTAGAAGAGCAGTAAGGGCTAGACCTTGGGGGTTAAGTGACTTGCCCAGAGTTACACAGCTAGGAAGTATCTGAGGGCAGATTTGAACCTAGGACTTTCTGTCTCTAAGCCTGGCTCTCAATCCATTGAGCCACCTAGCCGCCCCCTTTACCACTCTTCTGCCTTGGAACCTAGTACACAGTATTGATTCCAAGATGGAAGGTATGGGTTTTTTTTTAAATAAAATAAAACTTGTTGGACAACTGTTCTCAAAGAAATTTGATTAATGGAACTGTGTCAGCCTTGGAGATAGGTCCCTAATGACAAGTTATAAGATTCTGTCTTATTCCAAAATTTTATCAGTGACTTAGCTGAGGATATAGATGTTAGTACTTAGCAGATTTGCAGATGACGTGAAACTAGAAGGGATGGTGACTGGAATATGAGCCAAAAACGTCTTGATAAGCCATAATGATGAACCAAATCTTAAGTTCTTTACTTTCAAGCAATCAATTATGCTCATATGCTATTGGAGAGTCAAAGTTAGATAGCATTTTGTGTGGGGAAAATCCTAGGACATCAGTAGAATGCCATCTCAATTGGATTCAAAAGTGTGATACCACTATCCAAAAAGCTGATGTAATTGAGAAAAACAGTGTTTAGAATAAAGTACAAATTCCTCTGTATAATTTTTAAAGCCTTTCACAACCTTGTTCTAACCTATCTTCTTTCTCATGCTTATTATTCATTATTGCTCTGTGATCCAGTCAGATTGGCCTACTCTCTGTTCCCCACACACAGCACTCCCATCTCTAATCTCCAGGCTTTTTGTCCTAACTGGCTGTCTCCCATGCCAGGTATGTACTCCCTCTTTATCTCAACCTCATAAGATTCCTCTCTTCCTTCGTGACACAAGTCCAGCACCACCTTTTGTATAAAAGTTTTCCTGATTCCCCCCCAAATGCTAGCATTTTTCCAAATTCCCTTATAGTTACCTACTTTGCATTTATTCCCTTATATATTTATAGGTGTCCTTGTCTTCCCTGGTAGGATGCTTGCAAATTGTGATTATCTCATTCTTTATATTTGCATCTCCAATGCTTTGCATAGTATTTGGCATGTTTTAGGGGCTTAATAAATATTTGTTAATAGATTGATTTAAAAAGGTAGTATTCCGACTGAATTCTGTACCAGTAAGACCACATATGGAATATCACATTGACTTCTAAGTTTTACATTTTAAGAGGTACAATGACAAGCTAGAATGTATCCAGAGAAGGAAGAAGATGTAGAAGAAAAACAATTATTGGCCTCTAATATTTAAAAGTGAAAGTGTTGTCCTGTTATGTGATTAAGAATGATAGATGAGACCAGTGATTAGAAATTACATGAAGGCAGACTTATGATATTCACAATAATAATTAGATCAGTCAGAAAAATGAAATAGGTTGCTTCATGAGGCCATGAGCTCACCATCACTGGAGGTCATAGCTCATGGCCTTAGAACTGTCAGAGTCCTTAGGAATCATAGTCTAGCTGCTTCATTCTATAATTCAGGAAATGGAGGCCCAGAGAAGGTAAATCACTTGTCTCAGGTGACACAGACCCCTGTTTAAATTCAGTTTCTCTGACTCCAGATCCATTCCCCCACCTCACTACACTGTCCTGGTCATCAGCGTTACAATTGGGTAGAACCTTAGAGATTATCTAGTCCAACTTCTTGCCCAGAATAATTTAGTTTAGCTATTCTACTCTTTCCCACTAACCAATTCTCATAGTTGGGGAATAAATAATGCTTCACTCCCTTCTCCTTTCTCTTAGTTAATAATAGCTAACAATTATTTGAGGCTTTAGGATTTATAAAGTGCTTTGCATATATTGTCTCATTTGTTCCTCACAACAACCCTATAAGATAAGGTAGATATTATCTCCATTTTACAGATGAAGGAACTGAGGCTGAAGGAATTTAAGTGAATAACCTAGTAAATAAGTATCAGGATTTAAACTTACATCCTTCTGACTTTAGGTCCCAACATTCTATTTACTGCACCACCTAACTGCCATTTTTTCTAGCGTACATTTAAAATGAACCCCTTCTACCTTATTTAGCTTTACTAATGACACAGATTCAAGAGATTCTAACAGAAATCTACAATAATCACTTGTTGACAGGAGACATACCTTAGGTAAAGATTATTTATACTGGAGAATTTTTTTTTAAGGTTTCTGATGTATTGATGTAAATTTCATATAAATTTACAGTGGTGTTAATATTGAATGATTATAAATTTAGCTCCAACAAATTTTAGTTAATGAAAAGCTGAATTTGCAATATGTAAATCTAGGTTGTATACTACTGGTTGCAGCTATTCTGTAGGTGCTAGAAATCATTCCAGTTGAAGCGTCTCCCTTTATTAGGATATATACTGACTATTGCATGGTGATTATTATTGTTTATTATTTTTCTTTTCTACACAATATAGCATCTGCACAACTATTGCATTTGCTGCTTCTGTGCTTTTTTTGTTGTTTAAGAGAAAATAAGGGATAAAAAGGTTTTCTTTGGATCCATTTAATTCACTAGTGACTGTTTCATTGAACAAGAACCAAGAAATAGCTTTATCTTTCATTTTGGCTTAAAATTTCCATTTCAGCCTTGGAAAGGTATTTGGGATCTTTCATTGCTTATGGTACAATAATACAGAGACTCTGCCTTTATTCTTTTTATTTACCCTTAATAAGTTTCTCATTTTCTTTAAGAGCAGAAAAAACATGGAAAATGTAAAATTCTCATTGAAGAAACTTTTTTTAATGTGTAGTCTCTTTCATTATTATACCTGCTCTCCTTTTACTAGGCAGGTACCTCATAAAGGGGTAGAAAACAAAATAACTGATCTCTTTGAAGGTTGTAGAGATCAGATTTGAAATAACCATGACTGCTACTTGTATCTTTATTATAGGATGTTTAAAAGGCCAAGATGTCTTGTCCAAATTGAGGGCAATAAACTTTTCTTTGGTGTATAATTCTTTGGAAGTAAAGGAAAAATTTAATGAAGCAGAAGGAAATAGGTGGAAGCTGTTAAGTGGTCAATTCAGCAAACAATTATTTATTAAGTATTTGGTATATGCAAGTTGCTGAAGATATAAACACAAAAATGAAATGGTTCCTACCCTCAAAGAGCTTCTGTTGGTAGATTATATTATTCTGTTGATAAACTATAACATTTGTTATAATTTGATTATAACAGCTAGGTTGCTTAGTGGATAGAGTACCAGGCCCGGAGACAGGACATCCTGGGTACAAATCCAGTCTCAGTCACTTCTTAGCTATGTGACATTGAACAAGTCACTTAACCCTAATTCCCTAATTCTTAACCTTCTGCCCTGGAACTGATATTTAGTATCAAATCTAAGACAGAAGGTAAAGGTTAAAAAAAAAAAAAAAAAAAGGATGACTCCATGACTCCATCATTACAAGGGAAATTAAATCAGATGTGCCTCTGCCAGAATTAGGGAATTTAGAAGTAGATTGGGGGGAGGGGGTGTGCACAAGTGCATGTGAATAATGCAGTATGTTTTGAACATATTGAGTTTGAAATGTTGATGGAACATCTATATACCATAATTAATTAGCAATATGTGACTGTAGCTCAGAAGAGAGATGGGAGCTGGCTGTGTCAATTTGGGAGTCATCTTTATAGAGATGATGATTGAACCCAAGGGAGCTGATGAAATTACTAAAAAGAGACAAGGGAAGAACTCAAGACCAGAGTCTTGAACTGTACACCCTTGTGGGAGGGGGAGACTTGGACAATGATCCAACACTGAAAAGGAGAATGAAGTCATGAAAACAGAGAGAAAAGGAAGTATCCATTAGGAGGGAGTGATCAGCAGTGTCAGAAACTACAGAGGTCAAAAAAGGACAAGGACTAAAATTAGGACAATGCCTTCCACGTAGCACTTAATAATGTTTGTTAAATTGAATATGCCACATCACTATCCTTGATTACTTGGATCTTTACCCTGAGTAGAATGGAGAAGGGGTGGGTCAAATATCCATGAGTTGCCTTGGTCAGATGATATGTCTTCTTGCAACTTAACTTGCATGTAAATGGACGGATCCAGTGTTTACCCCTTAGAATAGTAGATTTTAAATGCATGTACTACAGAATCAACTTTCCTTTGCTACTATTAAACTTTAAAATGCTTAGAATACATCTTAGATCTGGAAGGGCCTTTAGAGATGATCTAGTCCAGTTCTCTCTTTTTACAGATTAAGAAACTGAGGCCCAAGAGGTTAAATAAATTGCCCAAAGATAGTTATTGATAAACATCTTGATAACTCAGCCATTGTTTTTTGTCTTACAGCTTTTAATACATTTGGAACATTACTGGGTAGAAAAGGGGTTACAGTTAGATCTTAACTACAGTGTCTTCAACTTACCTTTATAGTCATCATTTTGGGGGAAATTCATTCTGGCAGTTTAAGGGGGAGATGGATTCTAGAGATGATCTTCATGTTTATAAAAAGCTATTTATGTAGAAAATGATTCCCTGTCTTCAACTGAAGATTGAATAGATAAGAATAAGCTCAAATTATATTTGTTAGAAACCCACTGAGTCTGAGATGTGATAGATTCATCTTGTTTTTTTTTTTTTGTTTTGCTTTGTTTTGTTTTTCTTAAACCCTTAACTTCTGTGTATTTGCTCCTAGGTGAAAGAGGGTAAGGGTGGGCAATGGGAGTCAAGTGACTTGCCCAGGGTCACACGGCTGGGAAGTGTCTGAGGCCGGATTTGAACCTAGGACCTCCCGTTTCTAGGCCTGGCTCTCAATCCACTGAGCTACCCAGCTACCCCCTAGATTCATATTGTTTTTAGATAAGGATACAGCCTTTGTAGAGCCCTTTCATTCTTTGCCTTAAGGTTATGGCATTATGTCCATATCTCAAAATATGAATTGTTATAAACAGAAACCTGATTATATTGCATTAACTGAAACCCAGAGCCATCCCTAGGATATATCCTATCTGTCCTATTTGGGTAAGCTAGCTAGTACTCCTCCAGGCCACCTGCGATTAGGGAAGAAGTAGTACCAAAAAAAAAATGCATTTGACATCTAGATAGATTGTACATAATACTTAACAACTATAACTCATGGTAATCACTTGCATAGTACTTTATTGTAAGAGATATTTTTGAACTATTAGAAACCCTTTGTTTTTAACTTTTCCATTTTTTATTGTCATGTAAAACATACTTCCATGTTGGTCATTGTTATAAGGGCACACTGGTATGAAAGAGGGCTCCAACAGTTCTTTCCCTGGAGGTAGATGATAGCATTCCCTGTCATAAGTTTTTCAGGATTGTCCCAGATTATTGCATTGCTGAAAGTAGCCAAATTTTCACAAATTTGCTGCTGTTGTGTACAATGTTCTCCCAGTTCTGCTTACTTCTCTGCATCAGTTCCCACAAAAATTTCCAGCTTTTTCTGAAGTGGTCTTGCTTATTTCTTATAGCACAATAATATTCCATTACCAACATGTACCACAATTTGTTCAGCCATGCCCAATTGATGAGCATCCCCTCAATTTCCAATTCTTTGTCACCACAAAAAAATCAGCTATAAATATTTTTATACAAGTAAGTCCTTTACCCCTTTTTTATTATCTTTTTGGGATATAGACGCAGTAATGATATTACTGGATCTATGCATGTTTTATAGCCTTTTGGGTATAGTTCCAAATTGCCCTCCAGAATAGTTGGATCAGTTCACAACTCCACCAACAATGCATCAGTGTCCCAATCTTGCCACATTCCCTCCAACATTTACCACTTCTCTTTACTGCCATATTGGCAAATCTGATAGGTGTTAGGTGGCACCTCAGCATTGTGGAAAACCTTTATAACATAATCTATATGGAGAAATGATTATCTTCCTATTTGTACATAGTCTCAACTAGAAAGGTACCAGGTACCTTAGTAACCATTATTAGTACAGCCCACACCAAAATAAGAATCTCTGCTATGGCAAACCCAAGAATTGGGCAGCAAGCTTAATCAAAGACCTTAATTTAGAAGAAACCTATGATCTCTTAAGGTAGTCCTTTCTACTTTGGTATTACTAATTTTTAGGAATTATTTCCTTCTAGGAGTCTAAATAGCCTGTTCTGCAAACTTCTATGCTTTGCTCCTAGGATTTCTGGGGCAAAGAAGAACTAATCCCTCCTACATGAATCTGACCTTTAAATATTTAAAGACCATTGTCATTTTCTCCTCCTTGCCCCTTCTTTTCTTTCCCAGGCCTTAGCCAGTCCTCATAAGGTATAATCTTCAGAATTTTTTTAAAATTAGTAGTCAGATTCGAACAAAGAACTCCAGATGTTACTTGACTGGAACAGAGTACGTACATCAGGATTTTCATTTCCCAATTCTTTGTCCCTGGCTTACCTAATACGATCTAAGAGCACATCAGGTTTTGTTGGGGGGGTTTTTTCCGTTTAAATCATACTGATTTTATTCATTTGTTTTTGTTTTTTCTCATTTTTTTTTATTTTAAACCCTTAACTTCTGTGTATTGACTTATAGGTGGAAGATTGGTAAGGGTAGGCAATGGGGGTCAAGTGACTTGCCCAGGGTCACACAGCTGGGAAGTGTCTGAGGCCGGATTTGAACCTAGGACCTCCTGTCTCTAGGCCTGGCTCTCAATCCACTGAGCTACCCAGCTGCCCCATTTGTTTTTGTTTTAATAAATTTCTACATAAGTTTTCCAAAGTTATATGATTCAAATTGTCTCCTTCCATTCTTCCTTCCCCCCTTCTGGAGCTGACAAGCAATTCAATCTGTGTTATACATATGTTATCATGCTAAACATTTCCATTTTTGTAAATCTTATAAAACCAAAACATATACCCAAATAAACAAGTGACAAAACATTTGCTTTCATTTGCATTCCTACTCCAGGTCCTTCTCTGGAGGCGGATAAGTCCCTCAGAATTATCTTGGATCATTGTGTTGGTGTTAGTAGCAAAGTCTATCATATTTGATTGTTCCACAATATTGCAGTTACTGTGTATAATGATCTCCTGGTTCTGCTTGTATACATAGGTCCTGTCCATTTTTTAAAAAAAATCTCTTTGGGATACAGGCCTAATAGTAGTATTACTGGATTAAAGGATATGTATTCTTTTATAGCCCCTTGGACATAATTCCAAACTGCCCTCCATAATGGTTGGATCAGTATACAACTCCACTAGCAATGCATTAGTCTCCCAATTTTGCCACATCTTCTCCAATACATATCATTTTCCTTTACGGTTGTATTGGCCAGTCTGATAAGTGTGAGGTAGTCCACAGAGTTGTTTTAATTTGCATTTCTCTAATCAAGAGAGATTTAAACATTTTTTTTTCAATGATTATTGATAACTTTGATTTCTTCATGTGAAAATATATCCTTTAACCATTTGTCAATTGGGAAATGACTTGTATTCTTTTTTTTTTTTTTTTTTTTTTTTTTTT
>NC_058132.1:203401375-203421846 GCF_016433145.1 Gracilinanus agilis
GTATCAATCAAAACTCCCAGATCTTTTTCAGACAAACTGCCTTCAAATCATACCCCCATGTCTCATATTTGTAAAGTTAGTGTTTTGAATGTGCCAATTTGGTAAACTTGCCATTTCTAATTTTATGCAAGTTATTGATCAAAAATGTTAAATAGCACAAATTTCTGGGACACTCCATTCTTGACTCCATCCAAGTAGTCATTCAAGAACATTCTGATATAACTGTATAACTGTATAACTGATGTCTCTTTATCTTTTCCACAACACTTTTCCAAATGTTTCTCTAATATCTAGGTAAAGTATATAATTGAAGCATTTCCCTAATCTGCCAATTTAGTGGCCCTCTCAAAATAAGGAAGAAGGTTAGCCTGGCATGACGCATTTTTGATGAAGCCTTTCTGGCAATCTGTGAAAACCACTTCCTTTTCTAGTTGTTCATTACCCATCTCTCTTTAGTAATCCAGTCAAGAATTTTGCCAGGAATCTAAACCAAGCTCAGTGGCCTATAGTTTTCATTTTATTTCCTTCTTTTTTAGAGAAGTGAATGAGCATTCCCCTTCTCCAGGTCTCCAATATCTTATTCTCTGCACTCTTTCAAGAACCTCTGATTATGTTTCAGTAATCATATGGACCAGTTCCTTCAGGACCAGGGAATGAGGTTTATTTGGACCAGATGACTTGATTCTATCAAGGACAGTTATGTGCTACATGTTTCATTTCCTTATTAATATTGCATATACCAGCTGCCTATTTCTGGTTCTTCTGGTCCCAAGGCCATTCTTCTTGGCTGAGAAAACAGACTAAAGTTTAGAATGGAGCTTTCTCCATTGTCTGTTATCATTGTCCTATCCACCCCAAGCAATGGGTTTGTCCTTTCTTTGATTCTCCTCTTCTTCCCAAAGCAACTTTATCTACCTTTTTATCCCAAAACCCCATTTCTTTTTTCTTCCTCATCAAAATTGTTTCCCTTTCTGCCACAGAGTTTCATTCTCATTCTTCTCCTTCTCCTTTTCCTTCTCCTTCTTCTTCTTCCCCCTACCTTCCATCTTGGCTCCAAGGTAGAAGAGCGGTAAGGGATAGGCAATGGGGGTCAAGTGACTTGCCCAGGGTTACATAGCTAGGAAGTGTCTGAGCTCAGATTTGAACCCAGGACTTCCTGTCTCTGGGTCTGCCTCTCAATGCACTGAGCCACCCAGTTGCCCCACCTGAGTTTCATTCTTAAGGGTTTCCCATCCTCATAGTTTTCCCTATAGAATTTTCGTCTATGGGATCTTATTTATTATTTATTATACTTAGTCTATGGAATTCTTCCTGCCCTTTCTCTACACTCTGTGGAATCCCTTTCCTCCAAATCTAGGGTGTATTTAAAACCATCCCTGGCTTTTACCTTCTTTATCACAAACTAACAAAGACCTAGTTATCACTTCTCCACAAGATCATCTCTAGGCTTGGCTCTCAATCCACTGAACCACTCAGCTGACCCTTAGGTAGTATTTCAAAAAGCAGGCATGAGGGAGAGTGTGATGGCATTCCAGTTATATGCCGAAATGATGTCAGCAAAAGTTGCATAAGCAAGATATGTCCAAGGGACAGTGCTCAGGAATCCAGAATCAAGAGCAGTCTGCATGCAGTGGACTCTGAATATGTTTCTTAATTCTGTAGGGAAGGGGGTAAGATAAGGTGATAGAGACAGGATGGGGTCTGGAGAGGGATGTCCTTGAATGCTAGGCTAAGGCCTGTGTGGCTCTGGGTGTTAAGGCAGAGGAGCACAGCCAGGGTCACACACTTCAGATGGACTTCAGAGGCTGCACCCACCCCTGAATCAAATGAAAGAAGATGTCAAATAAAGTGAGCCTGGAGCTTCATTTGGTGCTGCTATGTCCATTGAGCTGGCCCATCCTTCAGAAGGTTCATGGCAAAGTCAGGGTTTGGGAGAACAAATGGCCCAGTAATGCCCAGCAAAGCTGGCAGCCAATTCGCTGACATAGTATGGATTTTTGTTTGTTTTGGTTATTTCATCCATTTGCCTTTGGCATGTGATGTGTCTCTGACAGCCACCCAGGAAGTCTCCCAGGACGTCTATCTCCACCTTGTCCTCTCCCTGCCAGGGCCTGACTAGGGCACATGCTGCTTGGGCTATGCTCTGCCCCTTGGGAACATATCCAGTGCATTTTTTCTGCTAAGGGTACAAAAACCAATGCTGATGTGTGTGGAAGATTTGATTTTACATAGTAAGAACAACAGTTAGCATTTATAGAGCTCTTCCAGGTTTGCAAAGTGCTTTCTAGATATTATCTTTTCTAATTCTCACAACAATTCTGTCTGCTAGGTATTGAAAGCATTTCTATTTTATAGATAAAAAACTCATCAATA
This sequence comes from Gracilinanus agilis, assembly GCF_016433145.1. Lineage (NCBI taxonomy): Eukaryota > Metazoa > Chordata > Mammalia > Didelphimorphia > Didelphidae > Gracilinanus > Gracilinanus agilis. The sequence goes on from NC_058132.1 coordinate 203,403,749, forward strand.
AATGAAGAGTTTCATAGAGGTTAAGTGATTTACTTGGGCGTACTCTTATGGGAAAACCATAACATGCTTACACAAATCTGCTTTTAAACTTCTAAAGCCTATACCTATTACAATACAACTAGTAAATGATCTGAGGAAGGAACTGAACTCAGCTCTTCTTGACTCCAAGTGTGGTACTCTATCTGCCTTACACTCAGCCTTGCCTGAAAAAGAGTGCCAAACTGAGAGAATATTCCTTGAGAAGGGAATAGGGATCCACTTAAATAATTAGGCAAAGGGAATGGCATTACATCTGTGCATGCCATAGCTTGGAGCAGTGATTCCCAAAGTGGGTGCTACCACCCCCTGGTGTGTGCTGCAGCAGTCCAGGGAGGTGGTGATGGCCACAGGTACATTTATCTTTCCTATTAATTGCTATTAAAATAAAAAAAATTAATTTCCAGGGGCTAAGTAATATTTTTTCTGGAAAGGGAGAGGTAGGCCAAAAAAGTTTGGGAATCACTGGCTTAGAGTGACAGTGGAGTGAAGACTGTATGAGATGGAGAGTGAAGGTGAACAGAGCAGTTTAGAAGCAACCATAATAGTCCATATGTTAGATAAGGAGAGCCTAGATCAAGATGGTAGTAGTGGCAAAATAGAAGAGATAAATTCAAAAGATGCCACAGAGGTAAAATCAACTTGTCGTTCAGTGTTTTTCAACCATGTCCAACTCTTCATGACCCCATTTGGGGTTTTCTTAGCAAAGAAACTGGAGTAGTTTGCTATTTCTTTCTCCAATTCATTTTACAGATGAAGAAACTGGGGCAAACTGAGTTAAGTGACTTATGCTAGCAAGTGTCTGAGGCCAGATTTGAACTCAGGAAGATGAGTTTTCCTGGCTTTATACTTGGCACTCTATCCAGCACACAATCTAGCTGAAGTGAGAGAGGAAAGAATCAAAGAGAACATCAAGTACTCAAACACTCATGGCTAGGTGAATGATAGTGCAACCAACATCAACATGGACATCAGGAAGGATCTTTGGACAAAAGATCAATTTATTTTGGAAATATTGGATTTGAAGTACTAGTGGGGAATCCAGGTGCTGATGAAAATGAGGGTTTGGAGCTAGGTCAGGACTGGAGATTTCTGGTTAATTATTCTTCTTGCATCTATCCATCTTTTCCAACCCATTCCCACCATCACAAACCTAGTGCAAACTTGAAGGTCACATTTGTAAAAGTGATAATTAATGTTATGGGAAGGAGATTACCAAGGGATAGGTTACAGAGACAGATGAGAAAAGGGTCAAGAATAGGATTTTTGGGCAATGGCTCCAGACCTGCTTCTGGATTCCTCTCATCCCCATGTAGGAACCTGCAGAGACCAGTGGCTTTGTTATAGAGATTCACATTTTCCTGGAAACATAAAAAATGATCCAAAATACTGGTCCTGGAAAAACAAAAAACCCAAACATGACACACTGGCAAAGTAAAGATGGCCACTGGATAATGCAGGACCAAAGTTCCTCAGGAGGATGGTTTTTTTTTTTAATAAATTTTTATTTTTTAGGAAAATTTTCCATAGTTACATGATTCATGTTCTTATTCTCCCCTCTACCCCTCCCAAATCCTTCCCCCCCCCACCCCGTAGGCAATGCGCATTTCCACTGGTTTTCACATGTGTCTTTGATCAAGACCTATTTCCATATTATTGATAGTTGCACTGGGGTGGTAGTTTTGAGTCTACATGCCAAATCATGTCTGCACCAACCCATGTGTTCAAGCAGTTATTTTTCTTCTGTGTTTCCACTCCTGTAGTTCTTCCTCTGAATGTGGGTAGCATTCTTTTCCATAAATCCCTCAGAATTGTCCTGGATCATTGCATTGCTGCTAGTGGAGAAGTCCATTACATTAGAATATACCACAGTGTATTAGTCTCTGTGTAGAATGTTCTCCTGGATCTGCTCCTTTTGCTCTGCATCAATTCCTGGAGGTCATTCCAGTTCACATGAAATTCCTCCAGTTTATTATTCCTTTGTGCACAGTAGTATTCCATCACCAACAGAAAACACAATTTGTTCAGCCCTTCTGCAACTGAAGGGCATACCCTTGTTTTTCAGTTTTTTGCCACCACAAAGAGCGTGGCTATAAATATTTTTGTAGAATTCTTTTCCCTATGATCTCTTTGGGGTACAAACCCATCAATGGTATGGCTGGATTAAAAGGCAGGCAGTCTTTTAGCACTCTTATGGCATAATTCCAAATTGCCATCCAGAATGGTTGTATCAGTTTACAAATCCACCAGCAATGAGTTAATGTCCCAGTTTTGCCACATCCCCTCCAACATTTATTACTCTCCTCTGCTGTCATTTTAGCCAATCTGCTAGGTGTGAGGTGGTACCTCAGAGTTGTTTTGATTTGCATTTCTCTAATTATTAGAGATTTAGAACATTTTCTCATGTGCTTATTGATAGTTTTGATTTCTTTATCTGAAAATTGCCTATTCATGTCCATTGCCCATTTATCAATTGGGGAATGGCTTCATTTTTTAAACAATTGATTTATCTCCTTGTATATTTGAGTAATTAGACCTCTGTGAGAGTTTTTTTGTTATAAATATTTTCCCCAGTTTGTGGTTTCCCTTCTGATTTTGCTTGCATTGTTTTTGTTTGTACAAAACCTTTTAAATTTAATGTAATCAAAATTATTTACTTTACATTTTCTAATTTTTTTCCAACTCTTGCTTGAAAATCTTTCCTTTCCCAGATATCTGACAAGTATACTATTCTGTGTTCACCCAATTTACTTATAGTTTCCTTCTTTATATTCAAGTCATTCACTCATTCTGAATTTATGTTGGCATAGGGTGTGAGATGTTGATCTAAGCCTTTATTGTTTTCCAATTTTCCCAGCAGTTTTTGTCAAATAGTGGATTTTTTTCCCCAGAAGTTGGGCTCTTTGGGTTTATCATAGACTGTCTTGCTGATGTCACTTACCCCAAGTCTATTCCACTGATCCACCCTTCTGTCTCTTAGCCAGTACCATATTGTTTTGATGACTACTGTTTATAGTACAGTTTAATATCGTGTACTGCTAAGCCACCTTCCTTCATGTTTTTTTTTTTCATTATTTCCCTTGATATTCTTGATCTTTTGTTCTTCCAAATGAACTTTGTTGTAGCTTTTTCTAACTCAGTAAAAAAGTTTTTTGGTAGTTTGATAGGTATGGTACTAAATAAATAAATTAGTTTGGGTAGAATGGTCATTTTTTATTATGTTAGCTTGTCCTACACATGAGCAATCAATGTTTTTCCATTTGCTTAGATCTAGTTTTAATTGTTTGGAATGTGTTTTGTAGTTGTACTCATATAATTCCTGTGTTTTTTTTTTTTTTTGGTAGATAGATTCCTAAGTATTTTATATTGTCTAGGATGATTTTAAATGGTATTTCTCTTTCTAACTCTTGCTGCTGAGATATGTAGGAAATATATAGAAATGCTGATGATTTATGTGTATTTATTTTGTATCCTGCCACTTTGGTAAAGTTGTTGATTATTTCCACTAGCTTTTTAGTTGATTTTCTAGGACTTTTTAAGTAGACCACATCATCTGCAAAGAGTGATAGCTTGGTCTCCTCATTGCCTATTTTAATACCTTCAATTTCTTTTTCTTCTCTAATTGCTATTGCTAGTGTTTCTAGTACAATGTTAAATGATAGAGGTGATAATGGGCATCCTTGTTTCACTCCTGATCTTATTGGGAAGGATTCTAATTTATCCCCATTGGATATGATGCTTATTGATGGTTTTAGATATATACTGTTTGTTATTTTTAGGAAAGGTCCTTCTATTCCTATACTTTCTAGTGTTTTCAATAGGAATGAGTGTTGTATTTTGTCAAAGGCTTTTTCAGCATCTATTGAGATAATCATATGATTTTTGTTTGTTAGCTCATTGATATAGTCAATTATGTGGATGGTTTTTCTAATGTTGAACCATCCTTGCATTTCTGGTATAAATCCCACCTGATCATAAGGAATAACCCTTGTGATCACTTGCTGGAGTCTTTTTGCTAGTATTCTGTTTAAGATTTTTGCATCTATGTTCATTAAGGAGATTGGTCTGTAGTTTTCTTTCTTTGTTTTTGATCTACCTGGCTTTGGAATCAATACTATATTAGTGTCATAAAAGGAATTTGGTAGAACTCCTTCTTTGCTTATTATGTCAAATAATTTGTATAGTATTGGGATTATTTGTTCTTTGAATGTTTGATAGAATTTACTTGTGAATCCATCAGGCCCTGGCGAGTTTTTCATAGGGAGTTCTTTGATTCCTTGTTATTTTCTTTTTCTGATATTGGATTATTTACGTATTCTATTTCTTCTGCTATTAATCTATGCAATTTATATTCTTATAAATATTCATCCATATCACCTAAATTGCTATATTTATTGCCATATAATTGGACAAAATAGTTTTTAATGATTGCCTAAATTTCCTCTTCATTAGAGGGGAGGTCTCCCTTTTCTTTTTTTATACTGTGAATTTGGTTTTCTTATTTCCTTTTTTTTTATTAGATTGACTAGTACTTTGTCTATTTTATCTGTTTTCTCAAAGTACCAGCTTCTAGTTTTATTTATTAATTTAATAGTTCTTTTACTTTCGATTTTATTAATTTCTCCTTTGATTTTTAGTATTTCTAATTTTGTTTTTATCTTGAGATTTTTAATTTCTTCTGTTTCTAGTTTTTTAAGTTGCATGCCCAATTTATTGACCTTCGCCCTCTCTAATTTGTTAATATATGCACTCTGTGATATAAATTTCCCCCTTAGGTTTTGGCTGTATCCCATAGGTTTTTGTAAGAAGTTTCATTGTTGTCATTCTCTTCAATGAAATTACTAATTGTTTCTATGATTTTTTCTTTAACTTATTTTGGAGAATCATATTATTTAATTTCCAATTAGTTTTTGGTTTGCTCCTCCATATATCCTTGCTAATAACTATTTTTATTGCATTATGGTATGATAAGGTTGCATTTATTATTTCTGCTCTCTTGCATTTGTTTGCCATGTTTCTATGCCTTAGTACCTAGTCAGTCTTTGTGAATGTTCCATGTGCTGCTGAAAAGAAGTTGTATTCCTTTTTTGTCCCTATTTATTTTTCTCCATAAATCTATTAACTCTAATTTTTCTACGATTCCATTTACCTCTCTTATCTCTTTCTTATTTTTCTAGATCTGATAGGGGAAGGTTCAGGTCTCATACTAGTATAGTTTTATTATCTATTGCCTCCTTGAGCTCTGCCAGTTTCTCCTTTAGAAATTTAGATGCTATACCATTTGGTGCATACATGTTGATTACTGATATTTCTTCATTGTTTATACTGCCTTTTATCAGGATGTAATTACCTTCCTTATCTCTTTTAACCAGATCTATTTTTACTTTGGCTTTGTCAGAAATCATGATTGCCAATCCTGCCTTCTTTTTTTCAGTTGAAGCCTAATAAATTTTTTCTCTGGCCTTTTATTTTTACTTTATGTATGTCTACCTGTCTTATGTGTGTTTCTTGTAAACAACATATGGTAGGATTTTGGTTTCTAATCCACTCTGCTATTTGCTTCTGTTTTATGGGTGAGTTCATCCCATTCACATTCAGAGTTATAATTATCAATTGTGTATTCCAAGACGTTTTGATTCTTTCTCCTTGTCCTGCCCTTTCTTCTTTCTCTATGTCCTTCTATACTAGTGTTTTGTTTTTAATCAGTTCCCCTAATCCTCTCCCTTACTGTACTTCCCTTTCTCCTCCCTCCCTTCTTATTCCCCTCTTATTGTTTTTTAGGGTCTTTTTAAGCTATGCCCACTGCTGTCCCTCTCTAATATTGCTTCCCTCCCCACTAGTCTGTTTGTTACCCTTCTACTTTTCTATAGTGTGGGAATCAATTATCTTTCCCAATGGATCTGATTGTTCTTCCCTCTTTAAGTTAATTTCAATGCACATAAGAATTAAGTATTTCCTTTCTCCAACCTCTTTACCCTTCCAATTTATTGGTCTTTTCCCCTGCTTGCCCCATGTGCTTCTTTATGAAATATAAATTTACTCCATTTTGTCTGTTTTCCCATTTCTCTTAATATTATCTCCTTTTTTACCTCTAGTTTTATATATATGTATATGCATACACATTTATTTATACATATATATACATATATATATATACACACACACACGTATATCTTGACATTTCATCCTATATAGGTTTTCCCTGTTCCCTCTAAGTATACTTCTTCTAGCTACCCTGTTGATAATAACAATTTTTAAGAGTTACCAATATTTTCTTTTCTTATAGGGATATAAGTCAATTGAAATTATTGGGTCCCTTAAGGAAAAGTTTTATTCCCCCCTGCTCTCTTAAATATGGTGATTCTCTTGAGTTCTGTGTTTGGGCAGCAAACTGTTTTTTTTGTTTTGTTTTTGTTTTTGTTTTTAATAAATGCTTGGAAGTCTTCAATTTTTTTGAATGACCATACTTTTCCCTGCAATAATATAGTCAGTTTTGCTGGATAGTTAATTCTTGGTTGTAGACCCAGCTCTCTTGAATTCTGGAATATTTTATTTCATGCCTTCCAGTCCTTCAATGTAAATGCAGCCAGATTCTGTGTTATCCTAACTGTGGTTCCCTGGTATCTAAATGACTTCTTCTTAGCAGCTTGTAATATTTTTTCCTTGGTCTGGTAGTTTTTTAATTTGACTATAATATTCCTGGAAGTTGTCAGTTGTAGATTAAATGTAGGAGGTGATCTGTGGATTCTTTCAATTTCCACTTTTCCCCCTTGTTTGAGAATGTCAGGAGAGTTTTCTTGTATAATTTCCTGTAGGATAATGTCTAGGCTTTTCCTTTTGGTAGACCAATAATTATTAAATTGTCTCTTCCAGCTTTGTTTTCCAGATCTGTGGTTGTGTCAATGAGGTATTTCATATTTTCCTCAAATTTTTCATTTTTTAAATTTTGTTTTATATATTCTTTCTGCCTTGTGAAATTATTTGCTTCTGGTTGTTGAATTCTAATGTTTAAAGACTGAATTTCATTCCTGGCTTTTTGGTCATCCTTCTCCTTTGTTGTGAGGAAGATTAGGTAGTAATTAATTAAGTATTAATGATGTACCTAGCAGGGAGGTTGGAGCATTCCAAGATGGAATGAAGGGGCAGGAAGAAGGTGCTTGGCTCTGAGAGAGAGAGAGACTCCATTAGGGGTTGGCACAAACTGTTGTTGCCCTGGGAGATCTCAGAGTAAAGGATACCCTGCATCCTGATTTCCCTGGGATCCTGAGTGGTAGTGATTTCTAACAAAGAGGACAAGACCTACAGAGCAGCACCAAGGGAAGGAGGAGTTTGGGATCTGGTGGACAGCATCTCAAGCACACTAACTCTACTTGGTACCTTGAACCATTTTGGCTTTTGACATCCTGAGATCATCTGTGGATAACTGTGAGAACCCTCAAAGCCACCCTCGGCCCTTAGCTGTGCTGATCAAGCCTGGCAGGAACCAGGTTTGAAGTAGGCTCCCAGAGACTCCATTACTGCTCCTTTGGCCCTGTCTGCTTAGATCACTGAGATTAGAGTAGAGAAGTCCTCCCTCTTGCCCTGTGGTTTTGCCCTTTAGGTTTCAAGTATAGAAATCCCTTTCCCACCTTTTAGTTGAACATAATTAAAACTGCTAAAACCTTTACCTTGCCTGTTGATTCCATAAACCCCAGCCTAGTGGTGAGCTGGGTGACAGTTGAGGCCAACTGCCATTCCTGTGTTAATCCAATGAACTCTGGTCTCCATATCCTGGTCCAGTCTCTCCTATAAACTAGTGTGTGTACCCACAACTATTTAGATTTATTGTAACATCCCTGGTGCTCTCCATTATTTTCCAAACCTTCTGGTCTGATTTTCTTTGTAGATCATCTTTCACCTTCTTTGCTTCATCTTTCAGCTGGTCAAGTTGGACTTTTATTATTTTCTTGTTTTAGATCATATATTTCCTTTTCCCAATTGTCTTCAGCTTCTGTTGATTATTTTCTGAGTTCTTGAATTAATTGAATTTTAATTTCTTCCAAAGCCTATGTCCATTTCACTGACGTTTCTATGTTTTTTCTTAATGTTCCTTTATCTTCTTCTGATATATTTGTTCTTTGTTCAATTTCTAGATAGAAGCTGTCAATTGTGGTTTCTTTTTTCTTTTTCTGTTATTTACTCATATTTTTTCCTTCTTTCTCCCCTGTAATTGGCTGTAATCTTGGTCCTCTGGTCATTTTTTTTTTTAATCTGTGGGTTTGGGCTATTCAGTCCTGTGAGGGCTTCTTCTCTGTTTTGTTGATTAATTAGGTTAGTGGGACCTGAGGTCAGATTTTCCCCAGCTGGTGGTAAAAGCTAAAGAAGTGAATTCAGCTACTTTCACTGTAGTCTGTGGGGGAGGGGTGTTGGAGCTTCCATGACCTCTGAAGACTTCTTATCTGGTGTATTGATAGGATTAAGCCAGGTGGAGTTGATCTGCACAGCTCTAAGTGCCCTGAGGTCAAAACCTCAAGAGAAAGGGGGGAAGTTAGTGCAAGATGGAGCATATGTTCACCCTCTCTGAGTTTCTCCCCCAGCAGCTACCCTGCTATTTTGTGATCAGAGCCTTGAGTTTGGCAAAGCTGGGCCAGCAAGGCATTCCCTTGGACTAGTACCCCAGCCCATCCAGAGAATCTAGGATCTGCTGGAGACTCAGCACATTATGTGGAGGAGGGGATCTGGGATCTTCCTCCTTTCTTTCCCCTCCCACCAGACAGTTCCAAGAATTCAGGCTTTTATTCTCTTTTTTTCTTTTTAACTTTGAAGTTGGCTGGAGGATTCCCTATCTCTGTTCTGTTGTCAGATTTGGTTTTCTGTTCCCTCAGAGCCCTTTGTCCTTGATTGGTGGTGAAGGGCTTTATGGAGTTCTGGAGCCTTGCTACTTCTTCCCAGAATTGGCTTGCTGCCATTTTCCCAGAATTCCCCCCAGGAGGATGAGTTTGATATGAACTCATTATCAAAGCAGCTAGGTCAAGAATAACCAGTAAAGACTCCTGTGTTGGGTTGTATGGTCATGGCAGTGCAGCCATTTCATCTTTCACCTGCCCCAATGGCATGAACGAATCCTGATTTGGTAGTGACTGCTTTTTGAGCATGGACAAATTGATTCTTCATAAACTCCATGTGGGCTACTTGGCCTCAGCTGGGCCAGCACTTAGTTATTTCCAAGAAATATTCCAACCTTGTGTGAGAATTAAAATTAATATCCAAATACTCCAAGTATTATATTTATAAAGTTTATTAATATGAACTTGAAGCAAAGGAAAATAAAAACTAGAGAGCTCATCCAGTTGTGCAAGGGGGAGGGAGGGAAGAGAGAGAAGGCAGGGTTACCCACAACTATAAACAATACGAAAATATGCAATGTGGTAGAGAGAGAAAACGAAATTTTGGGAAATACTAAAGGAATTCTGGGGAACATAGTCCCAGGGTGCAACATTTTCTAATTATACATTTGAATGTCAGATTGGGCAATTCTCAATGGAGCACCAGTGCTGAAACTTGATTAGGAGTGTATTATGTTGAATATATTTTAAGAAAGTTAAACTGATGGAAATGACAGGATAGATTGGGCAGAGGAGATGAAAGATAGAGAGACCAATTAGTTTGTCATACCTAGATACTGGGGTGTGCTCTTAGAACAAGGTTGAATCAAATAATGGGTTCTAATTATATATTTTTTAAAACTCCTCACTTTCCATCTTAGAATCTATACTGTAGTGTTGATTCCAACAGAAGAACTACAAGGGTTAGGTAATGGGAGTTAAGTGGCTTGCCCAGCATCACACAATTAGAAAATGTCTGAGGTCAGATTTGAACCCAAGACTTCCTATTTCAAAGCCTGGTTTTCAATCCCCCACCCAGGTGCCCCCATAAGGTCTAATTATTAAAATTTCAAGGTAAGCATTTATTCCTTGGAAATATTCAAATCCTATAAACCAGTGTGTGCTTTATTATTTTATTGATTATTGTCTTGAGAAAGTAATTGTTAAAATATATTTACATGACACTGGTAAGAAATGGCATATTAGGGAACAGTTATTAATTCTGTTTACTTAGAACACAGAGTTTGTGAAGGGACAAGAATGAGGAACTGAGGCACAGAAAAGTTAATTGAATTGCCTTGCCTAAAGTCACTCTTGGAGTGCGACTAGCTATGATATAGTAGTTATAGATGTCTTTTATTTTGTTTAAACCATTATGTTTATTGTACTGGATGTTTATTTTTTTATTTTACCATTTTAATTGGATGAATTGTTTTAGAACTTTTGGGTCACTAAGAATTCTTTTGTTTGGGAATATATTTTCTATTCATACTTTTTTGTCTGTTGTCCCAAGAAATTTTTTCAAAATGGTTTTATATCTTTTTTTTCTAGCAATATTTAACAGTAAATAATGTGACCTTATTCTCTTCTTGACAGGTTTCTTTTAAAACAAGTTAAAGCAGCCTGACTCCTCCTTCTCACAAGTCAGAAAATATTTTTGGTACAATGAAGTATCAAACTGCATCTTCTTATGGTCTTTAACACTTTTTTGGTAGAATATGAGATCACTTGTATCAGATTTAATAAGATATGGAGAAGTACCTTCTTATGGAGAAAAAAAAAAAGGTGTTACACATTACTAGGCCCAAGATAACCTGAATCTCTATAATTTATATACAAACACAATACTGGTTCAAAGCTAAGGCAGGGTGCCTACTGTAGAGAAAAACTGTTTCTGAATATGGAAATTCTGTTCTAAGATGTCCCCTCACCAATTTATTCTTCAAATTGCTGCCAAACTGATACTCTTTAAGCACAGGCCCTACTATGCCATTTCCTTCCCCCCAAAAATTTCATTGACTTCCTCTTCCTCTAGGATAAAATGCAAATTTCTGTGGCTTTTAAAACCCTTTCCAATCTGGATTCACATGAATCTCCTTCATATACTTGATATTCTAGCTAAACTGGCTAGTTTGCTGTTTCCTGTTTGTGACATTCTCTCTCCTGTCTCCATGCCTTTGAACAGGATTTCCCCCTCCCCTGGGAAACCCTCCCTCTCAATCTCCATTGAGTCTCTGACTGCCTTTGAAACTCAGCTGAAGGCTAGAGGAAAGGTCTCCCCTAATCCCAGTTGCTAGAGCTCTTCCCCAAGGAAGTAGATAAGCCCTTTCCTGTGTATGCATGTTTGTTGTTTCCTCATTAGAATGTAAGCTGCTTGAGGGGAGGGAGTACTTCATGTTTGTCTTTGAACCTGTAGCACTGATTAGGGGGCCCACAATGTAGCTGTGCTTACTCAATGTTTATTGAATGGATGGACTTCTTCTTAATTCCAACTCATTTCCAAGTCTACATCTTCTCTATCCCTGCATGGGGATCCTTTGAATGTCTCTAGTCTCAAACCTACCTTGATTTATGCTCAGAACATTCTCAAACCTAACTAAATTCACCTCTTCTCTGGCACTCAGCTGAATGCACACCAGCTGGTGGGACAGAGTGGCTGGGCTAAGCTCTCTGTCTTACACATGGCAATGTCAGTCCCTCTCAGTAGCAGCTGGGTGAGCTTGAAGGTATTTCTTCACTATCTTCCCCTTCTTCCATCTTTATGACCCGGCATCTTAGCTAGAAGCAAATATAATTGCCAGCAAAATAGAAGAGATATCTTTCATTCACTGTCCATTGGTTTGGAAGTCCCAGGAAGTTTGGAAAGGAATGTTCTTAAGGTTAGTCTATAATTACAACTTACTGTTTAGTTAGAGGAAAAGAGAATAGGGAGAATAACAGAAAATTATTTAGGCTTAATTCCAAAATATATGAATGTTTATGGTAGAGTTCTCTTGCTAACTATATTTTCCTTAACTTAATATTAAGATGAATAAATGCATGCCAACTAAAACCTAGGAAGGTTACTTAGAAGACAGTTTAGTGGCAATAATGAGATAGTTTGGAGGCTAATGTGCTATCATGGATAATTGACAAAGTAGATCATTCCCTTTGTAATGCTTTTGTAATTACACCTTAGAAGATAATAAGAGTTGTGCTAGTAAATGTTTTAACAACCAGCTCTTGACATAAAATGTACATAATACAGATTTTAAAATAACTCCCATTATTAAGATTTTCTCCATTACTGTATTGTCTAGAAATGAACAGAACAATACATCAAGTTACAATTTGTAGCATTTGCTGATTTCTAAAGTGTAAATGCACACATTCAAAATTTAACAGTTGGTTCTCATGAACTTGTTCAAGTTGGCTCCAGTGTACCCCTGGAGATAATTAAGAATTGGCCATATACAGAACAGACTTCCTTCTTGGAAAAGCCATATTTCAGCCTTAGAACAAAGTGGTAGTTCACTATATGTTTCATACATGACATACAGCAGAGGTATCACGCATGCACCAGGCCACATTGAGGTCTGCAACACTCCTGAGTGCTTCTTGAACCAGCTTAAAATGTAACTGGGAAGGGGCAGCTGGGTTGCTCAGTGGATTGAGAACCAGGCCTAAAGACAGGAAGTCTGAGGTTCAAATTTGGCCTCAGACACTTCCTAGTTGTGTGACCCTGGGCAAGTCACTTGACCCCATTGCCTACCCTTACCACTCTTCCACCTATAAGTCAATACACAGAAGTTAAGGGTTTAAAATAAAAAAAAAAAAAAATTAAAAAAAATGTAACTGGAAAATGTTTAACAAAATACATAAACATATAAATATAACGTAGGTAATGTTAATAGGTAATTTTCTAAGTCAATATGCAGACCATAGGAATCTTTATGTATGATTTAGTGGTCCTATTTCTGTTTGATACTGACCCCAATGAAATATGGTATTTTAGATGTAGCCACAATGAGCTGGTTAGGCTTAGGGACCTTTTAATGGGGTTTGGACCAGTAAAAGGATCCTAGAGTTCATCTAATCTGAACCTCTTGTTTTATAGAGGAAGAAACTGAGGGCCAGAGAAATCAAATGACTTGCCCAAGGTCACATAGGGAGTAAGTAGTAGAGTTGGGAGTAAATTCCAGGTTTACTTAATCAAAATTCAGTTCTCTTCCCTCCACAATACATGAACTCTCTACAGAAGTGTGTCAGAACCAGCTCTAACCAGGTGCTAATTGTGAAATTATCAGTGTGAACAATAACATCTTGGAAATCAGCAAATTCTACAAATCAGGACTCATTTTATTGTTCTGCTGATTGTCTAAATTTTAAAAAATAATGAGGAAAATGTTAATAATGCATATGAAACCTAAAAGTATGTGCACATATACTTTTTCCCCCAGAGAGCCTGGTTGTTAAACATTTACCCACATACCTTTGTATTGCTCTAAAAGCATTGCCTGAGCTTCATTCAGGGAATGAAGTCATCACCAGATTGGAGGCCTGATTACTGTAGGCTAAACATAATGATAACACTATTAATAATAACTGGCATTTATATAGTACTTTAAGGTTTTCATAGTGCTTTACATCTATCCATCATCTTATTTAAGTCTCATGACACCTTTGTTCTTCATTATCATGGCTCTCTGCCTTCTGTTATTCCTTCTATTGGTATTGGGTTTGGACTCTTCAACCAACATATTTGTTCATTGTTTCTAACAACAAACACCCCACAGATAAAACAAGTATAAGAGGTTCAGTCTTACCTTAAATTGCCCTGGCAGGACAGAATATAAGTCTGTTTTTTTGTCCCTCACCAAGATAGCTACTGCCAAACCTCTGGGGTTGCTCTCTTTATAGGTTTGTATTATAAATTTAGTTTGGGGTGCATTTCCTGAGGACAAATATCCATAAATTATAATCACAATTAGCAGAATTTGTTTTTAACCAAATACTTAAGGGAAATTTTAGAAAGACCCTTTACCAATCTTATACTATGTTATTCTAGCAACCAGTATTCTGTAAGTAGTCAGTCAGAGCTACTTACAAAATGTGTTTTGCTATATACCTGCAGTAACAGCTTCTGTGAAAGATAGCTGCCAACTTGAAGAATCTTCAGTTGGCTCAAGGCTTCAGTTCCAAACCCAGAACTACTCTGGAGGGCTCAGTATTACTTAGTTCTGGAGTCCTGAAGGACAAACTGCTGTATAAGTTGGGAGCAGTCACTGCATCCATCCCCTTTCCCTTATAATCCCAGGTTTGGGATCTGATGAGTGGAAAACATAGGAAGCTTACTTCATTTAATAAGGTAAATTAGGTTTTGGTTAAAAGCAAAACCATCTGAAGTGTTGCTTCATGATGAGAAGGCACACCTAGGAAAATCCTAATGCAGTGCACTGTCCTTGGTGCTAGCCTTTTTCTGCAGCAGCCACATGGTGGATTAGTTCTTTGTACCATGTTTCTTCTATATGATACCCAAAAAGTCATTAGGCATGCAGAAATAGTGCCAATGTATGGCACAGAAAAATATGACCCCATGTGGGAAGCCAATAAGAGAATAGATAAAAATCTGAGACTCCTCTTTTGACCCCTTTTGTGGTCCTTGTGATTTCTTGTTGAAATGTATTGTGACCTTATTGAAAAATGTATTGTGACCTTATCCTATCAAACCTGAATTTAAAGGGTTAACACTTTTAACACAGCAAGGAAACCTGCTGTCTGTTATAGCCAAGGCCAAGATACTCCCCAACTTGGCTTTCTGATAAGAACCTAGTCAAAATTCAGCCTTGGCCTTGGTCTATTCTGGAGCCAATGTTTTGGGTTGTAACTTCTGCGCATCTGCAAAGTTTCGGGGGGAGGGGTGTTCTTTTGTGTGAAATGAGTCTTGAAACATATATAATAAACTCCATGCTCCTGGAGCCAGAGCTGGAAGCATGAAGTAAAAGACATTTCCCTTGTCCTGTCCTTATTTCCTTATCAACTAAACTGTCATCAGATTATCAGAGATGATAAAGAGATCTCCACAACCCCATTCCCATAATGATGGTGATCTTCATGGATACACTAAATATCTTTATTTGAGTAGCCACCATGCTAGTGCCTGGGAGCAACAAGAAGAAGAAATGAACTGATACAAATCAGTTGAACCATCTAAAAGTCATCAAATTCTCTTGCTCATGTTCTCAGTGTGTATACTTGCTAGATCATTCTTATACAAGCAGCTCTGGTTGAAGTCATAAGTACAGAGCCATAAGCATGGTTACAATATTCTAGCACAATGTGATGCTTCAAGTTCTACCTTTCTTGAAAATAAATTCAGCACTTCTCTTGCAAACAAGCACATGACCATTTCAGTTTTCATGTTTGACTAACTTCATAGGAAAGCATCAAACTTTTCACTATTGCCCTCTTATTTCAATATTCTGTTGGTTTTACATTTAAAATCGTTAGGTGAAGCCTACCATATTTTTACTTGTTTTAGAATGTTATTTATTTATTTGTTTTAAGCCCTTACTTTCGGTCTTAGAATCAATACTCTGTAATAGTTCCAACGCAAAAGAACAGTAAAGGCTAGGCAATGGGGATTGAGTGACTTGCCCAGGGTACACAGCTAGGAAGTATCTGAGGTCAGATTTGAACTCAAGGCTTCCTTTTTCTAGGCCTGGCTCTCAATCCACCAAGCTAACTAGCTGTCTCCTATAATATTATTTAACTAAGATTCTTTTTGCCATCCAAAAAGGAATCAAGTGTGTATAAGGAGACCCAGGACTGATATAGAGTTAGAGATTCACATAGAAGAGTGTTAAGAGATTACCACTTGCTAAATGACAATGTATTTATCAGATCTAGTTGTTGGTGTATGGCTGTCTTTAATACAATTAGTACCCATATGATATTTTCAAGTGAAACATTTACCGTAAAACAGACAGCAAAGTGTCATTGTGCCAGTACTTTTAGAATATCGATATAATACTCCAAATCAAGTATAAGTAAGATACTTAAGCAGTCAATCCAGTCTCAGAGTGTCAACCTCTCTTAAGTATCCCTATTATAGCATATATTTGTAAGTTCTGTTTTTTTGCATTATCTAGAACTAATTTTTCAAGACTTATTTTCCTTTAAATTTAAAACTTCAAAAGAATCAAATAAGTTGCCTATTCCAACCTTGCTATAGTAAATGTATTGATTCAAATAGATGTTGACCTTCAACAAAGGTCAACAAATATGGCTTATGTTAGTTTTTTTTAAATCACTAACTTATTCCTCAGATTCTTTGTCTTTAAAAAAATAACCTGTTTGTCATTTAGGACGTGTAGATAAATGTTATTGCATCACTCTCCACTAAATTCTAAAGTTAGAGGCCAAATTAATTCTGTCTTCATAAAATATTGTATTAATGTTAATGTATTAATGTTTGTCTCAGCATGACAAAAAGAGGGCTTAATAATCGCAATTTTCTTGAGAGTTCCCAGCTAAACTCTATAATAGTTAGGTAAAGACTGAATGAGGCATACCAGGTTTTGACATGAAGACTCAACAATTTGCTTGAACCAAAACATGAATTTCTGCAGAAGTTTGTTAGTAATACATGTGACTTCTTCTCCATTACTTTTACTGAAGATGTTAGTTTTAGAGTGAAAAGCTTGAATAGTAAAATAGAGCAGGAAGAACCAAGGCAGTGATTTTCGGGGTGATAATTAGAAAAACAATACCTTAAATCTCTTCTTCTGTCATAAGCTCAAACACCTCTGTGTCCTCACTTGTTAGCATGAGAACTTGATGCTTCAGTTTTTTTTAAGATTATATTCTTGCAGTCTTCAGTCTTAGAAAAGTCATCTGATTCCAGGTGATCTACAACATTCATTGAATAATAATTTATCTAAAATGTGAGCTTTTTCTAATGAAAAGTTAACAACCTCTCATAACAGAATCATCAGTGATGATGCCACCTATTGCTTTTAAATGCTTTAAACAAGAGATCTACAGATATAGAAAGGAGAGCAATAACAGGAGGACATTTTCTTATAGATTGTGATTTATCTAAGGTTGAGTAGGGAGTGTGAGCTAAAGGGAAATAGGACACTGTCTCTGTAACATGCTAAAAGTCACTTCAAATCTGCTGGATTAAAGCCCTACTCATGGAGCTGGGCATGAACTCTGGCTTCTTTCTGTGAGGAATTGTCCTCTTGTTGGAAGTCCAAGGGAGAAGAATCAATGGACCCATCCTAAACAAGAAGCTAGAAGCTATTTTTTCTCAAATACCATAGAATAAATGGGTCGTTCCATCTGATTCAGTTGTCAATCTTTGATGCAACCAACATCATTGGTAACCAATCAGGAATTGCTTCATCATTCCAAATCAAAGGGCTAGCTTATGTTTTACAGAAATGGATCAGAGTTTTTGCCTTACACTATGAAAGATAACCTAGTGCTGGAAATTGGGTGTTTTCCCTGATCATCCATGTAAAATTCTTTTAAAAAAGAGGAATCTGAAAAATCAGTGTTTAGTTGGAGAAATTAGGGTTAGATAGGAGAGTGGTCCTTTCCTTCAACCATATATATATATATATATGTGTGTGTGTGTGTGTGTGTGTATTTTTTTTTACGGTTACATATACTGCTTACATATGGGGGTGGCGGTGGGGAGGTTGCAGTCTAAAGACCAAAAAGTCCAACAATGTAGGACTGGTTATTTGTTTTTCTTAGGCCACTTTCCTTAGGGCACCACTGAGAGTTGGGGAAGAAGCAACAGCATGGGGAATCTTCTTTCAAATGCCCTAGATGTCCATATATTCTTTTTTGGTGCCCTGCCCTGGTTCTCAAAAGCAGCTCTACTATCCCTTGCTCCATTTTCTTGTGCTCTCCAGTAAGAGTAAGCACTGATCAAAAGCATACATTCTTTTTACATGATCTTTTATAGGAGAAATACTAAACCTATAGAGCCTACACTCATGTTGGGAACAATGTTGACTTCCCAAACCAAATCTGAACCATGTCTCTTTCCATGCTTTCCATACAACTCCCTGTAGATGTGATCCAAAGCAAAGAAACAAGCATACTTTACCATCATCTTCCACTGAGGGAAAAAGAAAGAAAGGAAGAAAGAAAGAGAGAGAGAGAGAGAAAGAGAGAGAGAGAGAGAGAGAGAGAGAGAGAGAG
>NC_058132.1:203422346-203429242 GCF_016433145.1 Gracilinanus agilis
TCCATAATTTCTTTTAACTTTTCCAGTCTTTTTACATCTTAAATTCCCCTCTAAGTTGTATTGACTCCTCACTATTTCTCAAACAAGATACTCCATTTCTTTTTTTTTTCTTTTTTTCTCCTTTTCTCCAATCCTTAACTTCTGTGCATTGGCTCCTTGGTGGAAAATTGACAAGGATGGGCAATGGGGATCAAGTGACTTGTCCAGGGTCACACAGCTGGGAAGTGTCTGAGGCCAGACCTGAACCCAAGACCTTCAGTCTCTAGGCCAGATCCATTTCTTAATTCCAATAATTTTTACTGGCTGTTGCCTTTACCTTGATCTCTCTCCTTTATCTCTGCCTCCTGTTTTCCTTGACTTCCTTCAAGTCTCAGGTAAAGTTTTATCTTCTGCAAGAAGCTTTTCCAGGTCTCCTCTGTTGATTATTTCCAATGTTGACAGAACTTTTTTTGTTTCTAGTTGGTTGCATGTTCTCTCTCAAGAAAGGCTGTGAACTCCTCATGGTCAGGGTCTGTGTTCTAACTTTTTTGGTAGCCTTAGCACAATGCCTAGCATGCAGTAGATGTTTAATAAATTTAAATTGCCTGACTGACACACCCAAAACACACTAGAACAAATTAATTAGATAATTTGGTAAGGAAGGCTTCACAGGGGAGTCTTAAGCAGCACATTTTAAGAGTAGGAGAAATGCAATCAGATAGGAAAGAGCTTTCTAGATAGGAAGAATGGCATAGATAATAGCAGGCAGGAAAGAGATTTATATGGTGAAGATAAATGCCAGTTGTGGTAGTGAAGAAGAATAGTGAGCAAGACTCAGTAGCTGAAGCATCATTATGTAATAATAATAGATCAAAGTTATGAGATAGTATTAATTTTAATCTTATGTAGATTCCTCAAGGCTAGCTAAATACCTTTTTTTCCAATGCTACTTTACCTATGTCTGAAGGCAGAAATTATTCTTGAGTTTTCATTGATACTTTTTGTATTTAAAATATCACTTTCATTAGATCAACATAGAATAGTGTACCTGTTAGATCTATGGGAAAGGAAGGAATTTAAGACCAATCAAGAGATAGAGAACATTACAGGATATAAAATGAATAATTTTAATAATATTAAATTTAAAAGGTTTTGTATAAACAAAACCAATTCATCCATAATTAGAAGAGAAGAAACAAACTGAGAAAAGTTTTTTATGACAAAATTCTCTAACAAAGGTCTAATTTCCCAAATATCTAAGGAACTAAATCAAATTTACAAAAAAATCAAGCCACTCCCCAATTGATAAATGGTCAAAGGATATGAATAGGCAGTTTTCAGATGAAGAAATCAAAACTATAAATAATCACATGAAAAAGTGTTCTAAATCCTTCCTCATTAGGAAAATTCAAATTAAAACAACTCTGAGGTACTATCTCACACCTATCAGATTGGCCAATATGACAGTAAAGGAAAATAATAAGTGTTGGAGGGGATGTGGCAAAATTGGGACACTAATACATTAGTGGTGGAGTTGTGAATTGATCTAACCATTCTGGAAGGCAATTTGGAATTATGCCCAAAGGGTTTTAAAAGATTGCGTCCCTTTGATCCAGCTATAGTAGTATATAGTACTATATATAGTAGTATAGTAGTACTATAGCTGGATCAAAGTATTTGCCTAACGAGGATCTCTGGGTCAAAGGCTATGTATACTTTTGTGACTCCTCACAAAATTCCAAATTACTTTCCTGAATAATTGGATCATGTCATGAATCCAGTAATGACTCATTAATGTGCTTCCTGTTTTTGTTTTTGCTTTTTTTTTGGTTTGTTAATTTAATGAAAAAAATTATTATAAGGTCTAGAGACAGGAGGTCCTGGGTTCAAATATGACCTCAGAAATGCCCTTGCTCTGTGACCCTGGACAAGTCATTTAACCTTACTTGCCTACTCCTATGGTTCTTCTGCCTTGGATTGATTCCAAGAAAGAAGGCAAGGTTTTTTTTTTTGTTTTAAAGGAGTCTATTGTCATAAATGTGGTACATGTAACAGAAGGAATTAATTTAAATAGCTGGAACAAATATATACATCTCTAACATTATGTGACTGTACAGGGTAATTCTCTCCTTAGTAGATTTTAAAACAAAAAAGATTGAGATGGAAATCTAAAAATAAAGGAATCTCTTGTCATGGTGTAGGTGCAGAGAAGATAAAATTGATTATGAATCATTTTTTTAAACCCCTACCTTCTGCCTTAGAACCAATAGTGTGCATTGGTTCTAAGACAGAAGAGTGATAAGGGCTAGGCAATGGGGGTTAAGTGACTTGCCCAGGGTCACACAACTGGGAAATGTCTGAGGTCACATTTGAACCCAGGACCTCCTATCTCTGGGCCTGACTCTCAATCCACTGAGCTACCCAGTTGCTCCCTATGAATCATTTTCTAAAGATCTAATTTACAATTAATTGATTTTGTCTTATAAGTGCTTACTTTGCAGTTTGTCTCTGAACTGAATTCAGAAAGTCAGGCGATCTTTAATTAAGTTAAGTTAATTCAAAGCAGTACCTCAGGCCCTGATCTATATGTGGTTCAAATGTTTGCCTTGTGTATGGCGGGTGACTCAGGAAGATGGGGGAGAGGAGGTAGCTCAACTCTTATTTTTAAAAAGAACCACAAGCTCTGAGGATTATTATACACTTATGTCTGCTCTCTACAGTTTGGGACTCCCAAACTGCCAACCAGGAAAGAATTAGGGAGATTTTCCTTGACTACCTTTAACACGTCTTTGCCTGGCATTGATGTTTATTGTAATTAGGTTTTACACCCTTCTTCAGCTCCCATCTTGTGCAAAGCACTGTAGGAGACAGATGAGGAAGAGAGAATCCATCTTTTCACAAAACCGGACACCATTGCTCTCTTGGTCTTGACGGCCCGGGCACTGTCCGGAGATGGCACAGCACTGGGACCCCTTAAGCCCAGGCGAAGGGCGAGCAGGGAAATCCCCTGCTCGTCTCTGTCCTGCTGGCTCCTCACCCAAGAACATCTGGGAGCTTCTCTAAGACCCTGAGAGGATCGTCATCCTGGGATCATCCCCCCTCCAGGCTATGCCCTGATACCCTCGGGCTGTATCTCAGGCTTCCATCTGTTCTCTAGAGTCAGGTCCACATCGTGACTGACCCAGCGTCAGGTCCTCACTGCTGCAAAGGATATAAAAACCCCTGAACTGAAGCCCTCTGGGAGCAACCCCCCAGGGTTGTTCCACTCTTGCTGTCTTAATGGCCAATAATTCTATCTTACTAATCAATCTCTCTTTTTACTTTTTTTTTTAAACCCTTAACTTCTGTGTCTTGGCTCCTCGGTGGAAGATTGGTAAGGGTGGGCAATGGGGGTCAAGTGACTTGCCCAGGGTCACACAGCTGGGAAGTGCCTGAGGCCAGATTTGAACCTAGGACCTCCCTTCTCTAGGCCTGGCTCTCAATCCACTGAGCTACCCAGCTGCCCCTCTCTTTTTACTTTTAAGCTAAGTTTTGGGGTCTTGTATTCTTGCAAAAGGTATCCTTCCAGAACCCAGGGGTTCACCATTACACCCCATACCCTGAGGTTGTATCCCCACAACACCGTCATTCGATCAGTTCCAAAACCATATGCATGTAATCAGTCCACGTTCTTCAATTCAGTTCAGTAATTGCTGTTGAATTGACTAGATTCTTGCCATATTTTGTCCACAAGAGTCAGTGTGGAATAGTAGTAAGAGAACTGACCTTGAGGTCGAGAAGACCTAGATTCGATTTCGTGTCTGACTGAGACCCTGGGGACGTCCCTTAACTTCCCAGTGCTCTAAGCCAATGGAGTCAAACACCAACCATTCTTTGGGCCTTCCCCAGTCGGTGCAGATTTCTGAACCAGATTAAAATGTAATAGAACACTCAGCCACTTCCCAGCTGTGTGACCCTGGGCAAGTCACTTGACCCCCATTGCCCACCCTTACCAATCTTCCACCTATGAGACAATACACCGAAGTACAAGGTTTATAAAAAAAAAAAAGTAATAGAACAATATAGAAAAATGTGAATAAATATATAATACAATATAAATAATGTTAATATATGATTTTGTAAGTCAATTTGTGTTGTTTTATGTATGTTTTAGTGGCTTCTTTTTCTGCCTGTATTGGTAGAAAGAGTTTTTTTCTTTGGGTGTTCTCTAGATGAATGAAATCACAATTCTAGTCTCTGTCCTTATCCCACAAATATTCTTATGGAGGCTTTGTCAAATGACTTGCTAAAATTCAGCATACTAAAGCCATGGCATTTCTTTGAGCTAACAATCAGTAAACATTTAATTCAAACATTTATTAAGCACCTACTATGTTCCATGCATTGTACTAAGATCTGAGAATGCAAAAAAGGGAAAGAAATATATTCTCTGCCTTCAAGGAACTTAGAGTATAATAGGAGAAGGCAGCAAACTTTAACCAGTGAGCTTCATCTATTTCTTTCTTCTATATTCAGCTTCCCTATCATGGTTTGCAATTTTTTAAAAGACTCAGATCATTTTAATCTTTAATTATCCTGGCAATTCTTACAAATACAGAAGGTTCATTTCATTTTTATTCCTTCATGACATCACTGAGTCCTTTTTATAAGTGTTCCCTATTACATCTAGAATGATCATGAAGTCCTCTACTTAGCATTTGAAGCCAATTAAGATGTGACTCTAGATTACTTTTCCATTACTTTCGCTCTCCTCTCTTTACTTCCTTTCTTTTCTTCATTCCTCTCTCCCTCCCTTCCTTGTTTCTTTCCTTTTTCTTCCTTTACTCCTTCCTTATTACCTTTCTCTAACTTCCATCCTTCCTTCCTTTCTACCTTCTTTTCCTCCCTCTTCCTTTTTTCATCCTTCCTTCCTGACTTCTGTTTCTTTTTCTTTCTAAAATACAATTTGTTAATCATTTTCTTTCCCCATCAAAAAATAATCATCTCACTGCCTTGCCATATTGAACCCTCTCTTGTGAAAAAACCACAGCAAAAATATCTGATGATATCTATAGTATTCCATCTCTCTGTATTTCTTTCTGCCTTTTTAGGCTTATTCCAATTCAAGCATGTAACATTCAAGCCAAACTTGTCTTACTGCTCTACCTTCTATGCAGAATTCCATCTCCAGTTTCTTTGTCTTTGCAAAGACTCTCCCCAAATATTGGAATGCCCTTTTTTTGCTCATTTGCCTCAGAATCCCTAATTTCCTTCAAAGGTTGGCTTAAGTACCACTTCCTTTGTGAAGCATTTTCTGATTCCCTCAGTTGCTAGTGCTACTTTCCTCCCATTACTTTGTATGTATTATTTATATTTTATACATTTTCTTAGAATATAAGCTCCTTTCTGGCAAGGACTACTTTATTTGTTATTCTGTATCTCTTATGTTAGACAGGTCCTAGGTCCATAACACAGAGCAGAGAACCAAAAAAATAAATTATAGTAATTAGAGAATATGGAAGTTGGAAGAAAATTCTAGTCATCTAGTCTAAGAGGAATCCTCATTATCACACACTTGTCAGGTAATCACTGAGACTTTTCTTGAAGACCTTCAATGAAGGACAACCCACTATCTCAGGACCCCAGGCAGCTCTTTGTGCTTTTAGGAAACTCTAATTCTTTAGAAGTTTTTCCTAATATCAAATTTAAATTTACTTCTTTGCATCTTACCCTCATTGTTGCCAATTAAATATATTGGGTTTCTTCTACATGAAAGCCCTTCAAATACTTGAACACAGACCTCATATTCCCACCCCCTCACCCCCATTATTTCTTTTTTCCATTTTAAACATTCCCATTTCCTGATTTGAAATAGTTTTAGCATATGTGTATGTCAACATTACTTTTGGCTAGAGTGTCTGGAAGTTATATGCTTTTTTTTTTGGTACTCCATATTATGCTACTAAATTATATTGACATTGTAGGCCACTCAACTCCTCAAAATATATATTTTTTTAATTTTAATTGTTTTTAAGTTTTAATTAAAAAAAACCACCCTTACCTTCACTCTTAGACTCAATACTGCATATTGGTTTCAAGGCAGAAGAGGTGTGAGGGCTAAGCAATGGTGGTTAAGTGACTTGCCCAGGACTGCACAGCTAGGAAGTGTCTGAAGCAAGATTTGAACCTAGGACCTTCCATCTCCAGGCCTGGCTCTCAATCCACTAAACCACCCAGCTGCCCACTCAATATTTTTTAAGAAACTTTTTTCTAACCATATCCTTCCCTTCCAAACTGCACTTTTACTTTTTCAGCTGATTTTTTTTTAATACAAAGCATAAAACTTCATATTTACAATGATCCCTCACCTATTGTAGGAGTTACATTCCAGAGACCCTTACAATAGGTGAAAATCTGCAAAGTAGTGGCATTATATTTATTTTATTATTTATATATATTTTAAAGTTTTATAAACCCTTCCCACTATCCTATAAACCTTTTCCACACTCTTATTAACCTCAGTCACTGAGCCAATCAGCACCCAGGATATGGAACACAACACTGTAGTTGGTCACCTTTCATTCTATCATGGCCAGGAGTGTATACAATAAGTGTAACTCCATGATACAGAATTAGGTATAAATTAAAAAAAAACCTCGATTGCCTGCCCTTTGATCCAGCCATACCATTGTTGGGTTTGTACCCCAAAGAGATCATAGATAAACAGACTTGTACGAAAATATTTATAGCTGCGCTTTTTGTGGTGGCAAAGAACTGGAAAAGGAGGGTATGTCCTTCAATTGGGGAATGGCTGAACAAACTGTGGTATATGCTGGTGATGGAATACTATTGTGCTAAAAGGAATAATAAACTGGAGGAATTCCAGGCGAACTGGAAAGACCTCCAGGAATTGATGCAGAGCGAAAGGAGCAGAGCCA
>NC_058132.1:203429333-203446397 GCF_016433145.1 Gracilinanus agilis
CCATGTGAACTGGAAAGACCTCCAGGAATTGATGCAGAGCGAAAGGAGCAGAGCCAGAAGAACATTGTACACAGAGACTGATATACTGTGGTAAAATTGAATGTAATGGACTTCTGTATTAGCAGCAATACAATGACCCAGGACAATTCTGAGGGATTTATGGTAAAGACGCTACCCACATTCAGAGGAAGGACTGCAGGATAGGAAACATAAAAGAAAAACAAATGCTTGAACGCATGGGTCGGGGTGGACATGATTGGGGATGTAGACTCGAAACTACCACACCAATGCAACTATCAACAATTTGGAAATAGGTCTTGAACAAAGACACATGTTAAAACCAGTGGAAATGTGCATCGGCCATGGGGGGGAGGGGGAGCGCGGGTGTGAAGGGGAAAGTAGGAGCATGAATCATGTAACCATGTTAAAAATGAATATTAATAAATGTTTAAAAAAACTCAAGATACAGTGAATTCATGATGTAGCAAGGAATTACTGTATTCCTATCTAATTTAATCTTATTCAATTAAGTCCAATGCTCTGTTCTGCAAGATTATTTTGGATCTTGATTCTGTCTTTCAGTATGTTAGGTATCCCTCTATTACATTTGTTTTCTCAAATTTGATGATCATGCCACCTTTACTTATATCTAAAGAACTGATTGATAGAAGTATTAAACATCAAAGGACTAATCCCCAAGACACTCTACTGGAGACCCCCCTGCCAAGCTGACATTGAACTACTTTGTTTGTTTAAAAACTTGAAAATGCTTACTGTACAATTTGTATTTGGTCTAAAGACATATTCTGGATTTTTCCCCATAAATTTTTTATATTCTTATATTTCTGATATTTCCATATAGGTGTTTAAGTAGTTTATTCAATTGCTATATATATATATATATACACACACACACACACACACACACACATATATATATATATATATATATATATATATATATATCTCCTAGAAACAGCTAGACACATAGTTTGCTCCTCAGCATAAAAACTCAACACCTCCCCTCCCTGCAGAAATTGAATGTTCTTCCAAGAAATTACTGATGCAGGAATTCTGTGAGAAGTTTGGTTAGATGGTTACACACTGATATATTGAATCAGTACCTATAGAAAACTCTGTTTGAAGCTGCTGGGGTAATCTAAATTCATTGCCTC
The DNA here is from genome assembly GCF_016433145.1 of Gracilinanus agilis. NCBI lineage: Eukaryota > Metazoa > Chordata > Mammalia > Didelphimorphia > Didelphidae > Gracilinanus > Gracilinanus agilis. The sequence continues at coordinate 203,430,509 of NC_058132.1, forward strand.
CATCCTGAGAATCATTGATTTCCATTATGCATGATCTAATCCTCTGCTTGATTCAACCCTCTATATGTATCTACCTGAAATCAATAAACTTTGTCACTGATCAGCAAGAAGCCTTTGAGTTTGCCTGTAAGTCTGTCTGTGACCCTCCTGTTCCCAATCTCATTCCTCTTATCCTGTACTGTGACCTACAAATAGCTTGATGAGATGGTCTCTAAAAAATAGTAGTATAAATATAAATTAAAATTTAGCACAAAATGCTTTAGACACTTAAGATATACCTGATTTAATTAATATTTAATCTTTCCCTTTCTCAACAGACAAGAAGTCAAAGGATAAAAATAGAGTTCTCAAAAGAAGAATTACAAACTATTATCAACCATTTGAAAGAACATTCCATTCCACGTGAACTGGAACGACCTCCAGGAACTGATGCAGAGTGAAAGGAGCAGAACCAAGAGAATATTATATGTGGGAAGCCAGCAAAGCCCTTGACGTTTCACATAGCGTGTCACCAGCACTGACACCAGCACAGTAGGTATCATAAGGATGGATATTTTTACTCAGTTTCCCCTATGTGACTCTTTTCTCACTAGCATCCCCTTTTACTTCTTACTCAACCCCAGGGAAACACAGAAAAACAATACAGGCTAATAGCAAGGACAACCACAGTCACAGACCACTCACTATCCTTAAATAAATCCCTATAATACAGAAACTTTCCCTAAAATCATCCCCATAATAAACCAGCAGTTAGTGAGTTAATGCAAGTTTCTAAATTCCCAAGCAAGAATGTACCTAGCCTGGATTTGCTCCCAAACTCCCATTGATCAAGGAAACAGTAAGTTACAAGGAAAACTGGGGAATGACAAATTAGCACAGAATCACCCTTCCAGAATTGCATTCTTATTAACCCTGTAGCAGAAAGAACAGTAAACTTACCTTTGAAGAATAGTAAAAATTGAAAGAATATAATTGAAACAATATTTGGACCAAACTGATATTATTGTGTCTTTTTTGATGTAATCAACTACCATAACTATCTTCTTGATTAATGATATGTCTGAATAGCATAGAGTAAGAATATGCTTGATTTAATTAGTTAAAATATAATTAACCATTATGCTTGGCTAGGAAATGATGTTCTTGTACCTTATGGATAGCTGAAAATAATAAAGTTCCAACTAAGCCATTCTGTAATGAATAATTTTTGGCAAGCTTGCTTCTTTGTTTAATCACAGTAGGATAATTAGTAAATGCCAATCATATGATATTTCAAAAGTTAATGTGTGATTTTTAATGAATGGGAAAATCAAAACCTGTATGAGATTATAAAGAAAAAAAAAAGGGTATAAAAATAAAAACCAGCAGATGGCACCAGAGAGAAAGCCTCTGAAATTTCACTTGCACTCTGGCTCCTTTTCATTTCATTTCGCCATGCTATCCCACCACCAGAGACCCCTGAAGCAAAGAGTGGGCTCTTTGCAATTATACACAGAGACGGATATACTGTGGTACAACTGAAGATAATGGACTTCTCTACTAGCAGCAATGCAATGATCCAGGACAATTCTGAGGGACTTATGAGAAAGAACACTATCTGCATTCAGAGGAAGAACTGTGGGAGTAGAAACACAGAAGAAAAACAACTACTTGAACACATGGGTTGATGGGGATACTATTGGGGATGTAGATGCTAAACTATCACCTTAGTGCAACTATCAATAATATGTAAATAGGTCTTGATCAATGATACATGTAAAACCTAGTAGAATTGCATAATGGCTACGAAGGGGGGATTTGGGGGAGAGGGAAAGAACATGAATCATGTAACCATGGGAAAATATTCTAAATAAAAATTTAAAATTAAAAAAAAAATGAAAGAACATTCCAAAATACTAATACTAAGAGAAATGGTGAGGAGGTGGTTCAGTGGGTAGAGGCCTAGATCTGGAGATGGGGGGTTCTGGGTTCAAATGTGGCTTTAAGCTCTTCCTAGCTATGTGACCCTGGGCAAGTCACTTAACCCCAATTATTAGCCCTTACTGTTCTTCTATCTTGGAAATGACACTTAGTATCAATTCAAAGTCAGAAGGTAAGAGATTAAAGACAGAGAGAGAAAGAGGGAAATGATGATCAAAACAACCCTGAAGTTTCACCTCATCCTATCCAAGATTTTGGCAAAGACAACAAAAGGTGAAAATAGCTAATGCTGAAGAGGATGAAGGAAGTTTATGCATACTAATGCAATGTTGGTGAATCTGTGAATTAGTAAAACTTTTTTCAGAAAGCAAATTAGAATTGAAGTGCCCTGAGAGTCAATCCCCAAAAATAAGTCTGAAGCCAGCAATGCAAAATGAAAAGAGACTTTATTGTCTAGCTTAAGGCTAGGGACTCATGCCAACAAGTTGAGGTGGACCCTGAGCTGTGCAGGAGCAGAACATTTAAGGATGAGCAGGTGGGCGGGGTGGGGCAAGGATCTTGAGGGGCAGGATGTCTGCAAGGTTGAAATTCCTGTAGATAGGGGGATGTCTGCAAGGTGGGAGTTCCTAAAGATAAGGGGGATTTCTTCAAGATGGGAGTTCCTGTAGATAAGGCTGTTTTATCATGCAAGGGTTAGGATCTGAGACCAAAGGTCTCCAGGTTTGGAATTCCTGAACGCAGCCTGTTTCACTATAATGTTTTACAGGGGTCTGGATTTTTAATTCTGACCCTATAGGTTCCACAGAATGATGCAAGTAAAGTCACTAAAATATCTATATTCTTTGACCCAGAGACTTTTACCTCAGGATGGCCATTGCAAAGGAAAAAGCCCTCATATTCACTAAAATATTTTTTAGCACTTTGTGATAACAAAGAACTAAAGTAGATGCCCATTGACTGCAAAATGGCTATACGAATTGTGGTGCATAAAAGTAATGGAATATTAAAGTGTTATAGGAAAGCCTAGCTATGATAAAAATAGTGAATCATGGAAAGATTCACACACTCTGTTACACTCTGTTGCAGAGTGAAGAAAATAATATATGCAATGAATATTACAGTGTAAATGGAAAGAAAAGTCATAAAACAATCAAAAGTGAATGTTGAAAAATTATAAAGGACCAACGGAAATCACATGATTATCTCAATAGATGCTGAAAAAGCCTTTGACAAAATACAACATCTATTCCTATTGAAAACACTAGAAAGTATAGGAATAGTAGGGCCATTCCTCAAAATAATAAACAGTATATATTTAATACCATCAATAAGCATCATCTGCAATGGTGATAAGTTAGAAGCCTTCCTAATGAGATTAGGAGTAAAGCAAGGATGCCCACTATTACCTCTATTATTTAACATTGTACTAGAAATGCTAGCGGTAGCAATTAGAGAAGAAAAAGAAATTGAAGGGATTAAAGTAGGTAATGAAGAGACTAAACTATGACTCTTTGCAGATGATATGATGTTCTACTTAAAAAATCCCAGAGAATCAACTAAAAGGTTAGTGGAAATAATGAACATCTATAGCAAGGTTTAAGGATACAAAATAAATCCACATAAACCATCAGCATTTCTACATATTTCTAACACAACTCAGCAGCAAGAGTTAGAAAAAGAAATTCCTTTTAAAATCACCCTAGACAATATAAAATATTTAGGAAGCTATTTGCCAAGACAAACACAGGAATTATATGAACACAAAAACACTTTCCACACAATTAAAGCTAGATCTAAATAATTGGAAAAACATTAATTACTCATGGATAGGACAATCTAATATAATAAAGCAGTGATGGGCAAACTTTTTAAAGAGGGGGGCCAAAGGAAAGGAAATGCTCATCTGTTGGTCTGTTTCTAAGGCAACTCTTTCGATGTTTCATTGTATTGTATCCTACTCATTATATTTGTCAGATTAGGAATAATGTCTGGCAGCTAGATGGAACATTTCAGGAGGCCACATCTGGCTGTAGTTTGCCCATCACTGTAATAAAGAATGTAAGGTTAAAATTAATATCTAATAACTCCAAATGCTATATTTTATAAGATTTATTAATAATCACTTAAATAATAGAGTTAAATAAAAGCTGTGAGTAAAGAGAAATTTCCCTACCATGAAAGCAGAAGAGCCAGAGTGGGCGGGGTTACAGAAACCTTATCTACAAAACATAAGGATGCAATGTGAGGATGAAAATGGGATGCTGGGAATTGTAGTTCTTTAGGGTAACAAAATTCTAATTACACAAGATGGCAATCCTTCCCAAATTAATTGACTTATTTAGTGCCATACCTACCAAACTACCCAAAAACTTTTTTTATAGAATTAGAAAAAAATTATAACAAAGTTCATTTGGAAAACAAAAGATCAAGAATAACAAGGGAAATAATGAAAAAAATGTGAAGGAAGGGAGGCCACTGCCCAGAAAGCCTCTGAATTTTATGAAATAGAGGATCATTGACTGCCCCATGGAAGAACACGCCAAACTTCCTGGGGAGAGGTCATTCGTGTCCTGGTATGACCACATCCAATGATAAAGTGTCTCATTAGAAACTCGTTCTTGGGACAAGGAAATGGAAGCTTATCACTAGCCTCGCCCTGGAAGTGAGATCCTATGTGTGTAGTTACAAGTGTTCTACCCCAGGACTACGTTCCCCAGAATCCCTTTAGTATTACCCAGCATCCTTTTCCTTGCGTGTTTGTATATAGTTGTGGGTAACCCAACCTTCTTCCCCCACCCCGCAGGGGGGACTGGGAAAGCCAGCTTTCTTTACTGAGGCTTTTTTTCCCCTTACTTCAAGTTATAATTAATAAATGTATTAAATATAATACTTCGAGTATTTGGATATTCATTTTTAATCTTACATATGTCACTCCTTTGTGCCGACTCTCACGATTCTTAGCGATATCTCTGTCTCTCACAGAAATGTACGGTGATAATAAGATGCCCGTCTAATTTTTGGCTTACCATTAGAGTAACGTCTTATAGAAAACGTCTCTCCCATCCATCTCCCTCCCTGTGAGTGGGGGTCGGGTCCAGTTCCTGCTCGCTTGGCCCGGCTTCTTTGGTTCTGCCAGAGGAAGCAGTCCCACTTACCTCTGGCGTCCTCCAGGATATCTTTAGCTGCTTAGAGCCGAGCTGATAGCTGAGGAACTCTGTTGGACACGTTTTGAATCTCAGATAGGAGAGTTGGGTGATTGCCACTAGCCAGCCTAGGATAATTTCCAGAAATTCCCCGAAGTGACAAGTGAAAGAAATGAAAACACTTGCATCCGAAGTGACACATCAATACACACACATTCATACGCATGTATTTGATACCGAAAAAAAAAAATTCAAATGAAATTGCTTTGGGACCCACTTAGTTCTATTTATGGCAATTCAGCATCCATGAAAGACCTATTGGAAGGTCTCATTGTGGCCTGGAGGTGTCCCTGGATCCTAGGAAGCTAGACCAGCAGACCACAAGTTCTAGCTTATCCTACTAAACTGGAAGGGCTTAGAGTACTAACTAGCCCAGTGTTTATCGGTATGTCCATTATCTAAGGATCACCCTAGTTAAGTTCAGAAAAATCCCATACTCAAATTGGCTACAATAGTTTTTTTGGCCATGGGAATTCTCAAAAGGTACCTTCTAAGTTACAAAGGGTTGTTATTTTTATAATATCTTCATTTTATTTTAAAATATTTTTATACATTACCTCTTTTTATATCTGCCTAATGTTAATCATAAGATGACATAGTTAATGCTAGATAAAAAACTTATAGGCCATCTAGACCAATCTCCTCATTTTACTGATGAGGAAACTGGGGCCCAGTGAGATTAAGTCACTCACCAAGATCATATTAGTGATTAGAAGAACCATGATTTGAATCTGAATTCAATGCTCTCTTCACCATGATATACTAGCATTTTCATTCTTTTTCACACCACTGAAAAATTAATGAGCCTAATTAATGAATAATAAATGAATTAATAGTGCCCAAGGATGGATGGAAGGATAGACACAGAGGTACTACTCATTCTTTGTGGCACCAGGAGGCCCTATTCATTATCCTATGCTGGATGTGATACATTCTCCATTGAGTGAGAAAAATAGCTTCCTTCTATATTAGGAATTCTTATATTCAGATCCATTTTTTCAAAAAGATATTTAATAACTATTTCAATGTAATTGGTTTCCTTTGTAATCCTATGTATTTTATTCATTTAAAAACATTATTCTGAGAAAGGGTCTATAGGCTTTATCAGGTTTTCAAAGGGTACCACAACACAGTAAGTTTAGACACACCTGCTCTAGAATGATGGGAGCAAAAGGGGAAATCAGGGAGGTTGTAGGTTCTCAGGAAATAAAAAAGAAAAGACAGAAAATGAAACAAAACAAAAACAGACATGGAAACTAAAGAGGATGATGAAAGGAAAGAGAATTAAAGAGACAAGAGAGGAAAAGAGAAAGGAATAAAGAGACTTCCCCCACAAAAAAAAAGAGAAAAACATGACTCAGTTGGGGGGGACTCAAGAGAAAAGGTAGAATAAGTTGGAATAGAAAAGTAGAACAGAAAAGAGAGAAGAAGGAAGATGAAGGAGTAAAATGGAACGCATAAAAGTTAACGTGAGAAAAAAACAATTAAGAAAAGGTTTACATGGTGAGTTAAGAAGAGAAGAAAAAAACCAATTCTATAAAAAGTGAGTGGATAGGAGTGGGTGGATAAAAATGGTTAAGGCAGAGTATCAGAAAGTGGTAGACAGTTGATAAGTAGGAGAGATTGAATGAGTAGGTGAATGGTTGGAAAATGTGATTAAGGGTAAGTAAACCTTGTGGGCAGACACAAGTGGGAGTAGGAAATGGGTGGAGAGTAAGTGAAGATTTGTGTGTATTCTTTATATACTGCTTTTAGTTGTTTATAGAACTTTCCAGCTAGAAAGGACTTTAGAGGTGTTTGAGTATAACATTTACCTGTGTAAAAAACCCCAGGATAACATATCAGATACAATGATCATCTAATCTGTTTAAAAACCTAGAGCAAGAAAGATCTGAAACTACTTCCTTCTAAGGCGGTCTCTCAATGTTAGAAAGCTTTTTTTTTTTTACAAATCCCAAAAAAGAAGCAATCTCATGGGGCATATATTCGAATTAAAAGGAGATATGAAGCAGAGGTAAGAGATATCAGCATTCCCCACTGTGGAACCTCCTGAAGAATAAGGAAGAATACATGTTAGAGATGAGACTTTTCCTGCACAGGTTTGTTCTCTCAATTGATTATCACAGGCTCTTAGAGTGGCAATTCAAATACTTTTATATTGTTCAATCATTTTAGTCCTGCCTGACTCTTTTGAACCTATTTGGGGTTTTCTTGAAAAAGATAGTAGAATTTAATGAAGAAACCAAAGCTATCAATAACCATAGGAAAATGTTTCTAAATCCCTCTTGATTAGAGAAATGCAAATTAAAACACAACTCTGAGGTACCATCTCATACCTATCAGACTTGCCAATATGACAGTAAAGGAAAATGATAAATGTTGAGGAGAATGTGGCAAAACTTGGACACTAATGCATTGTTGGTGGAGTTGTGAACTGATCCAACTATTCTGGAGAGCAATTTGGAATTATGTCCAAAGGGCTATAAAAGACTGCTTACCTTTTGATCTAGTAATAGCACTAGTAGGTCTGTATTCCAAAGAGATTTATTTTTATTTTGAATATTTTCTCATAGTTACATGTTTCATGTTTTTTCCCTCTCCCCCCGAGCCTCCCTAACCCCCCATAGCTGATGCACAATTCCATTGGGTTTTACATGCATCATTGATTAAGACCTAATTCCATATTATTGATAGTTGGACTAGGGTTATCGTTTAGCATCTACATCCCCAATAATATCTCTATTAGCCCATGTGTTCAAGCAGTTGTTTTTCTTCTGTGTTTCTCCTCCCACAGTTCTTCCTCTGAATGTGGCTAGTTTTCTTTCTCATAAGTCCCTCAGCATTGCTCTGGATTCCTGCATTGCTGCTAGTACAGAAGTCCATTATATTCGATTGTACCACAGTGTATCTGTCTCTGTGTACAATGTTCTTCAGATCTTCTCCTTTCACTCTGCACCAATTCCTGGAGGTCTTTCCAGTTCACATGGAATTCCTCCAGTTCTTTATTCCTTTGAGCACAATAGTATTCCATCACCAACAGATACCACAGTTTGTTCAGCCATTCCCCAAAGGACATTCTCTCATTTTCCAATTTTTTGCCACTACAAAGAGTGTGGTTATAAATATTTTTGTACAAATCTTTTTCCTTATTATCCCAAAGAGAGTTTTTAAAATGGGAAAGAACCTGTTTGTACAAAAATATTTAAAACTGTTCTTTTTGTGGTGACAAAGAATTGGAAGCTAAAGGGATATCCTTCAGTTGGGGAATGGCTGAACAAAATTGTGGAATATGATGGAGATGGAATACTATTGTGTTATAAGGAATGATGAACAGGATGATTTCAGAAAGAGCTGGAAAAACCTACATGAACTAATACAGAGTGAAATAAGCAGAACCAGAAGATCACTATACACAGCAGCTACAATATTATAGAATTATCAAATGTGATAGACTTTGCTACTAACAGGAATACAATGATCCAGGACAATTTTGAGGGACTTATGAAAAAGAATGCTATCCAGATCCAGAGAAAGAACTGTGTGAGTAGAAATGCAGATGAAAACATGTATGATTTACCACTTGTTTATTTGAGTATATATTTTGGGGGGTTTTGGTTTTATAAGATTATTCACTCACAAAAATGAATAATATGAAAATATATTTTGCATTAATAACCCAAACTGAATTGCTTGTCAGTTTTAGGAGGGGGGAGGAAAGAAGGGAGGGAAACAATATAAATTTTATAACTTTAGAAAACTTATGAGGAAATTTGATATTAAAAAAAATAATTTTAATAAAGAAAAAAAAGATGGGGCAGCTGGGTAGCTCAGTGGAGTGAGAGTCAGACCTAGAGACAGGAGGTCCTAGGTTCAAACCCGGCCTCAGCCACTTCCCAGCTGTGTGACCCTGGGCAAGTCACTTGACCCCCATTGCCCACCCTTACCAATCTTCCACCTATGAGACAATACACCGAAGTACAAGGGTTTAAGAAAAAAAAAAAAAGATGTGTTTAGCCATTTCCTTCTCTAGCTCATTTTACAGATGAGAAAACAGGCAAATAGGGTTAAATGATTTACTCAGAGTCACACAGCTAATAAGTGTTTGAGCCTGGATTTCAACTCAGGTTTTCCTCATTCCAATCTCTAGACTACAACAATGGTATAAATAAAATCAGCTAGAACTGGGGGCCACCAAAATACACAGAAGCTCTCCATGGGCTGCATATTGACATATATTTTTAAAAAATTAACACAATACCACATTAAAATGAGATAGGAACTATATTTTACTCTAGCTCAAGCCATCCTTGGGAGTTTTGTGTTCCACTTGACTACCACAATCCAGAGGGCAGAACTAGGAGCAATGATGGAGGTTATAAGAGTTGAGTTTGTGTCCAATATAAGGAAGAATTTTTTTAAACCCTTAACTTCCGTGTATTGGCTCCTTGGTGGAAGAGTGGTAAGGGTGGGCAATGGGGGTCAAGTGACTTGCCCAGGGTCACACAGATGGGAAGTGTCTGAGGCCGGATTTGAACCTATGACTCCTGTCTTTAGGCATGAAGAATTTTCTAATTATTAGTGCATTCGAAAATGTTTCCAATTATTAGGGCAGCTTAGGCTGTCTCAATAATATAGTAAGTTCTCTGTCAATGGCAATTTCTTATAAAAGTTAATAATTTATGAATGGCTTATATGTTTTGGAAATATGACATCTTATGACTATAATCCAAGACATCTACATAGTACTTTGTACTTTGCAAAGAGTTTTGAAGACACAAAATGCAAAGGACCAAAATGGAGGAAGGACATGACATAAGACATCATTATGTCATTCCTTCTAGAGAAAGAAGTTATCACTGCAAAACCTGGTGATAAAACTCATTTCATCAAGATGCCATCTACAAAGTAGAATTCTACTCTATTACTCATCATAATTATACTTCTATATATCAATGAATTTGTTATCTGTAATACCTGTGAAGTATCAACATTATAATCCTTATTACCTTCCCTTCTTTGACTTCAGTTTCATTATTTGTAAAATGAGGGGATTAAATTATATGATTTCTAAGGCCCTCTTCAACACCAAATCCTTTAAATCTCTTATGATAATTCTCCAAAAGCATTTTTAAACACCCTTTGCCCTTGACTTTGTTTTAGATCTCAACAGAGAGATCTCTTCTGATATGCTTATGTAATTAAATTAGATAGGTATTATAGGTGTTTGCCTTCTAGAGAATTGCAATATTTTAATCATGTACCTTTATATACTGTCTTTTTTATTAACCTCATAAAATAAATTGCTTATATTTTGAAATATTGTGAAACCAGCCTGGGAAATCACTGCTGTAATTGTTCATTAGTGAAGACAGACAGTATTGTAGCAGATGTATATGCTGAGAACTTAGAAGCAACTAAATAATAAACATTGAACAAATTTAGAAATAGATTCAATTAAATATTTATGTTGTACACAAGCCAAGGGTAAGTGCATCTGTAGGCCAGATATTGGGGGTGATGGTCATTAGAGTTTCATGTTCAGATAAAACAGGTTGTATAAAGGAGAATCACCTCCCCTTTGTTTAGTTGTTATTTAGGGCAAAGTTGAATTTGAGGAGCACTTTAAATAATGGAAGAGAGACAGCTTCTTAGAATAGTGAGGGGCCTAGGAATAGTATTCCAAGCATTGTAGACCTTTTATATAAGCCTTAAGAGTAGAATAATCCCTGAGGAAATCTGGTTCAGAAAAAAAATAGAGGAGAATGAGGTAGTCTGAGGTACTTTAATGAAGATTTTCAATGACCAGGGTGAGAACATTAGATCTAATCCATAGGGTACTGAGAAATTACTACAAATTTCTAAACTATTACAAATCTCTAAACTTTTCTAGGGAATGTGTAGTATACTCAAAGTAAAAACAAAGAAGAATAAACATGTAATTAGAGAAAGGGGATAGTCATGAAGGCAAGAGTCTAACTAGGAGGAAGTTTCTTTTTTTTAAAGAATATTTTTGTCTTTTTCTCAATTATATATAAAAATAATTTAAAATAGGTTTTAAAAATAATTTTTGAGTTTCAAATTCTCTCCCTCCCTCCTTCTTCTTCACCTTGCAAGGAGAAATTTCATTAGTGCAGGTGAGAGATGACTAAGTTTGGGCCAAAGTAGTGAGAGAATGGAGAGAAAGTTATAGTCTGAGAAGGAGGAGGAGGCAGAGGAAGATGAAAAGGAAGAGACAGGGGTAAGAAGAAGAAGAAAGAAGAGGAAGAAGAGAAAGAAGGAAGAATATGGAGGAGCAGGAGGAGCAGGAGGAGGAGAGTCGGAACTTCACCAAACAAAAGTCTTCTAGAAAGGCATTTATAACAGAAGGATAAAAACTGAAGATGAAGAATTGAATAGCTTCTCTCCTAAAACCTTGAACATAATAGGAAATCCACAACATCAATAATACATGGAATAGAATTGAAGTACAAGGTGAAACTAGAGGACATACATGGTACAATATTTTCTGTTTTGCATCCACTTAGTGTATCCATAATTGCTGAAATTTGTATAACACTTTAAGGTTTGCAATGCACTTTATATACATTATCTCATTTTAGCCTTCTGATAAAATAGGTACTTAGAGATTTCATTGCCTTTCTTTGCATCCCCAGCATTTAGCACAGTGCTTGGCACATAGTTAATTAATAAATGCTTGTTAACTTGTTGATTTACAAATGAAGACAGGCACAGAGGGATTAAGTGACTTGCCCAAAGTCTCAGTGTTGGAGGGAAAATTCGAAGGATTATCTTCCTGATTACAATCCAGCTTCTCTTTGCACAATACCATGATTTCTTTCTAGCTATACCAAGATTGTGGTATGCACTTAAGATACAGAACCACAAAGCCTCTTCTCTCTTCTTCCTAGCCTGAGGTTGAGACTCATTGATGCACTGGTGGAGGAAAGTTTCTTAGACACTTAGGTCCAGAATTTTCTTTAAGCCAAATGCCTGTATGTCCCCAAGCAAGGTAGATTAGAGCTCTTTGGGGCCAAATTTAGCTGTAGATAAATTGCTAGACACTAATTATTTGTGACTTACTGATAGTGTCTACCTTTAATACATGGTAATTTACATATTTCACTTTGTCCAGGGTTGAACCTCAAAAGCCAGACTGCCCTTCCTGGGCTAACCTAGATTCTATAAAACTTCTTTGCCAACAAATCTTGTCACATTTATTTTCATCAATTCAATAAATATTTATTAAGTGCCTACCATGTGCAGGGACATAGGCACACAAAAAAGGGAAAAGTCCCTGTCCTCAAGGGGTTTATATTCTAGGGGGTGGAAGGTAAGGCAGTTAGAGGCAAAGAATAAAATGTCCACAGACAGCAAAACAAAGGAAATACAAAATATTCTATAGGAATCCTTCCCCAACCCCTTTTAATTCCAGTACTTTCCCTCAGGTAATCATTTCCAGTTTATTCTGATAGGGCTTGTTTGTGCATATTAATTTGGTTATTATCTCTCCCATTAGATTATAAATTCCTTAAAGGCAGAGACTGTCTTTTGCCTCTTTTTGTATCTTCAGCTCTTGACAGAGATCCTGGCACATAGTAGGTGATTAATAAATGTTATTGATTCCTTAATTCATTGATAGTGATTTTAAGAGGTGAAGGTGAGAAGGTAGTGTGGTTCAAGCAGGAGCAACAGATTGTACAAAGGAAAAAGCCAAAAGGTGGGTGGTCTGTCATGGATAGAATTATTAAACCATCATCTTTATCATATGACAGCATCTTCTGCTATATACAACTATAACCCTCTCTGTGTATACAGGTGTGCATATCCAGAAGGCTATATTTGTTTGTATTTACATCTATCTGCTTTCTTGCTCAGAACTCTACAATTCTATAATAGCTTCCTAGTTACTGTGTCATCTCTAAAATTTTTGTCTGGTTCTACCCCACTAATAAATTCGATTTCCCAGTATTCTGTCTCAAAGGCTGATTATGAGCCATTTCCACTCATCAATTCTCCTCCTCCTCCAATTTCTAATCCTTCTCCTTTTCTTCCTCCTCCTCTTCTGTCTTTATTTTGCTCTGTCACTGTCTCTGTCACTCTCTCTTTCTGTCTGTCTGTCTCTTCAGATATACCTTTGTTCAAGTTGTGTTTTCTCCCTGCCTTTCATCTTCAAGACTCTTTTCCTTACTCTCCTCCAACTAAACAAGTTCTATTCCATCCTTCAAGGATTCACTCAACTGTCTATTCTTCACCTTTCCCAATTACTCCCCCAAATAACAATCATTCCCTTTTCCAATTATTATATCATTTAAAATTGATACTCTACAATTATATCCACTCATTTCATATTGTTCCATTCAGCTCAAATCAAATGAAAAAATAGTTATCAAATGCCCAATAAGTGAAAGGAACTGACTTACATGGTGCCATTTGCTTTGTAATTGTTTCATATGTGGTTAGTATCTTCTTTCCAAGTAGATTTTTAACTCAGTAAGGTCAGAGGCCTTTTCTTTGGCTTTTATCTTATCCAAAGATCTAACTCAATGCTTATGGAGAAAGAATAAAACAAAGGATTCCCCCCCCCCCCTTATTTTAGGGATCTGGATGGGTGGGAGTTGGGAGAGATTTTTGTATGTATGTGATTTTCAGGTATGATCAACTTAAAAAAAATTATTTATACTGTAAAAAATTAATTCCCAAGCCTTTCAGCCCCCTGACCCTCCCTACACCATAAAAGGCATTAACTGACAAAAATGTATATGTTATTTCTTTCATGTTTCTATTTATCAGTTCTTTCTGTGGAGATGGACATTCACAAGCAATTCTTCAAGTAGAAATTCTGTAGTTGTATACAATTTTTGCTTGGTTCTACTAGTTTTACGCTTCATTATTTCATATAGATCTTTTTAGGCTATTCTTTTTAAAAATCTACTTATTATTTTTTATAGCACACTAGTATTCCATCAGAATCACGTCACAACTTGTTCAGCCATTTCTGAATTAAAGGACATCTCATTGATCTACTTTTTATTAAAACATGTTTTACTTACTTTCATTTCATCTGTTTAAAAAAGTTTTATTAAGTTCCTACTTGGTTTTATTCCTCAGGGGACTTGAGTTTCAGTCCAGATTCTACCACAACTTACTATCAGATATAAGGCAAATTGTTTCACCTTTTTCATTTCCTCATCTGAAAACCCCACCAAAAGCAAGAAGTTTCACTAAACTAGAGGCTGGACCTTCAAAATTTATTCTAATTCTAACTTTCTACAATTCTATGATTCTGTATTGCCACTGTACCACCTCATTTGACTTCTGTCCTCTCAATTTGGGATGCTATTTTGATTCCTTTTTCTCATTTGGAAAGGTGGTTTTTTCTTTTAACCTACATATATTATAAAAACAAAATATGCAACAAAGGGAAGAAGCTCAGTATTTTGTAAGAAAATTACATTATTCAGAAATCAATTAAGGGTTAAAGGTTATTCATGTTTGCATGTATCTTACTTTGTGTCTCCCTTATATACCAGACTCCTTTGAACTAAGATATATTGGTAGGCTAATTTACTACTATTTTTTTCTTTTTTAATTTTTGAATGGAAAGGCTCCTTTCTATATCTAATATGAGATACTTCAAAATGGCAAGAAAAGAATACTGTTAATTGTATTTTTTTAAACTCTTCCTTTCTGTCTTTTGTATTGGTTCCAAGGCAGAAGAGTGGTAAAGGTTTGTCAGTGGGGGTTAATGATTTGCCCAAGGTCACACAGCTAGGAGGTGTTTGAGGCCAGATTTGGACACAGGATCTTCCAGGAGTTTATAGTTCTGACTTTCAATTCTCTGAGCCACTTCGCTACCCCATTAGTTGTATTTTTGAAAGAGCAAACCCAGTGAAAATACTTTCCTTACATGCTTTGCATGTCATCTTAAACCATTAATATGATCAATAGCTTACATACATCTTTGAACTGGAGAATGGATGTAGTAATACAATTGCTTTTATTTTCAGTTACTGAGATATATTGGCTTTTTACAAAAATATCTGGGTGAGAACAAACTCATGGAATTTTAATGTATGTTTATTTGGAGGAAATTGAGTTAAATGGCAGCTTCTTTGTAATCATTTTACTAATCAGCTAACATTTATCAAATATTCACTATGAAAATCATGGCACTCCCTGTGGTGCATAGATATAGATATAGAAGGGTGGACCAACTAGTCCAATGTCTTCATCTTACAGATGAAGAAAATGAGACTCAAAAAGGTTTAGTGACTTTGTCCTAGGTCAGGCACATAACAAAAGACAAAGTCACCAAACCCAGGGCTTCTGATTCCAAAGTCAGGACTCTTTCAAATGTATCATCTTGTGATTGGAGATGATCTCTTAAGATCCATTTAGATAGAATATTCCATGTTCCTTTAAGCATTTCAACAATTTACACACAGATATACATTTGACTCCCCTCTCTTTTATTCCCTATTTCTAATTTGTTGCCAACACTTGTTCATTTTATTTTTATAACATCTTTTCCATGGGCTCTCATCACCATCACCTAGAATAGTACAAAAACTTGCTGGTTGACCTGCCTGGTAAAAGTCTCTTTCCACTCTAGTCCATCAGCTATCAAAGTGAACATCTTAAAGTGCAGTTCTGACCACATTCCTGCTACTTAATCACCTCCAGTAGATCCTTATCACTTCTAGAATCAACAACTAAATCCTTTGTCTCCTATTCAAAGTCTTCCATAATTTCTTTTAACTTTTCCA
>NC_058132.1:203446897-203463980 GCF_016433145.1 Gracilinanus agilis
TGGAAAAGTTAAAAGAAATTATGGAAGACTTTGAATAGGAGACAAAGGATTTAGTTGTTGATTCTAGAAGTGATAAGGATCTACTGGAGGTGATTAAGTAGCAGGAATGTGGTCAGAACTGCACTTTAAGATGTTCACTTTGATAGCTGATGGACTAGAGTGGAAAGAGACTTTTACCAGGCAGGTCAACCAGCAAGTTTTTGTACTATTCTAGGTGATGGTGATGAGAGCCCATGGAAAAGATGTTATAAAAATAAAATGAACAAGTGTTGGCAACAAATTAGAAATAGGGAATAAAAGAGAGGGGAGTCAAATGTATATCTGTGTGTAAATTGTTGAAATGCTTAAAGGAACATGGAATATTCTATCTAAATGGATCTTAAGAGATCATCTCCAATCACAAGATGATACATTTGAAAGAGTCCTGACTTTGGAATCAGAAGCCCTGGGTTTGGTGACTTTGTCTTTTGTTATGTGCCTGACCTAGGACAAAGTCACTAAACCTTTTTGAGTCTCATTTTCTTCATCTGTAAGATGAAGACATTGGACTAGTTGGTCCACCCTTCTATATCTATATCTATGCACCACAGGGAGTGCCATGATTTTCATAGTGAATATTTGATAAATGTTAGCTGATTAGTAAAATGATTACAAAGAAGCTGCCATTTAACTCAATTTCCTCCAAATAAACATACATTAAAATTCCATGAGTTTGTTCTCACCCAGATATTTTTGTAAAAAGCCAATATATCTCAGTAACTGAAAATAAAAGCAATTGTATTACTACATCCATTCTCCAGTTCAAAGATGTATGTAAGCTATTGATGATATTAATGGTTTAAGATGACATGCAAAGCATGTAAGGAAAGTATTTTCACTGGGTTTGCTCTTTCAAAAATACAACTAATGGGGTAGCGAAGTGGCTCAGAGAATTGAAAGTCAGAACTATAAACTCCTGGAAGATCCTGTGTCCAAATCTGGCCTCAAACACCTCCTAGCTGTGTGACCTTGGGCAAATCATTAACCCCCACTGACAAACCTTTACCACTCTTCTGCCTTGGAACCAATACAAAAGACAGAAAGGAAGAGTTTAAAAAAATACAATTAACAGTATTCTTTTCTTGCCATTTTGAAGTATCTCATATTAGATATAGAAAGGAGCCTTTCCATTCAAAAATTAAAAAAGAAAAAAATAGTAGTAAATTAGCCTACCAATATATCTTAGTTCAAAGGAGTCTGGTATATAAGGGAGACACAAAGTAAGATACATGCAAACATGAATAACCTTTAACCCTTAATTGATTTCTGAATAATGTAATTTTCTTACAAAATACTGAGCTTCTTCCCTTTGTTGCATATTTTGTTTTTATAATATATGTAGGTTAAAAGAAAAAACCACCTTTCCAAATGAGAAAAAGGAATCAAAATAGCATCCCAAATTGAGAGGACAGAAGTCAAATGAGGTGGTACAGTGGCAATACAGAATCATAGAATTGTAGAAAGTTAGAATTAGAATAAATTTTGAAGGTCCAGCCTCTAGTTTAGTGAAACTTCTTGCTTTTGGTGGGGTTTTCAGATGAGGAAATGAAAAAGGTGAAACAATTTGCCTTATATCTGATAGTAAGTTGTGGTAGAATCTGGACTGAAACTCAAGTCCCCTGAGGAATAAAACCAAGTAGGAACTTAATAAAACTTTTTTAAACAGATGAAATGAAAGTAAGTAAAACATGTTTTAATAAAAAGTAGATCAATGAGATGTCCTTTAATTCAGAAATGGCTGAACAAGTTGTGACGTGATTCTGATGGAATACTAGTGTGCTATAAAAAATAATAAGTAGATTTTTAAAAAGAATAGCCTAAAAAGATCTATATGAAATAATGAAGCGTAAAACTAGTAGAACCAAGCAAAAATTGTATACAACTACAGAATTTCTACTTGAAGAATTGCTTGTGAATGTCCATCTCCACAGAAAGAACTGATAAATAGAAACATGAAAGAAATAACATATACATTTTTGTCAGTTAATGCCTTTTATGGTGTAGGGAGGGTCAGGGGGCTGAAAGGCTTGGGAATTAATTTTTTACAGTATAAATAATTTTTTTTAAGTTGATCATACCTGAAAATCACATACATACAAAAATCTCTCCCAACTCCCACCCATCCAGATCCCTAAAATAAGGGGGGGGGGGGAATCCTTTGTTTTATTCTTTCTCCATAAGCATTGAGTTAGATCTTTGGATAAGATAAAAGCCAAAGAAAAGGCCTCTGACCTTACTGAGTTAAAAATCTACTTGGAAAGAAGATACTAACCACATATGAAACAATTACAAAGCAAATGGCACCATGTAAGTCAGTTCCTTTCACTTATTGGGCATTTGATAACTATTTTTTCATTTGATTTGAGCTGAATGGAACAATATGAAATGAGTGGATATAATTGTAGAGTATCAATTTTAAATGATATAATAATTGGAAAAGGGAATGATTGTTATTTGGGGGAGTAATTGGGAAAGGTGAAGAATAGACAGTTGAGTGAATCCTTGAAGGATGGAATAGAACTTGTTTAGTTGGAGGAGAGTAAGGAAAAGAGTCTTGAAGATGAAAGGCAGGGAGAAAACACAACTTGAACAAAGGTATATCTGAAGAGACAGACAGACAGAAAGAGAGAGTGACAGAGACAGTGACAGAGCAAAATAAAGACAGAAGAGGAGGAGGAAGAAAAGGAGAAGGATTAGAAATTGGAGGAGGAGGAGAATTGATGAGTGGAAATGGCTCATAATCAGCCTTTGAGACAGAATACTGGGAAATCGAATTTATTAGTGGGGTAGAACCAGACAAAAATTTTAGAGATGACACAGTAACTAGGAAGCTATTATAGAATTGTAGAGTTCTGAGCAAGAAAGCAGATAGATGTAAATACAAACAAATATAGCCTTCTGGATATGCACACCTGTATACACAGAGAGGGTTATAGTTGTATATAGCAGAAGATGCTGTCATATGATAAAGATGATGGTTTAATAATTCTATCCATGACAGACCACCCACCTTTTGGCTTTTTCCTTTGTACAATCTGTTGCTCCTGCTTGAACCACACTACCTTCTCACCTTCACCTCTTAAAATCACTATCAATGAATTAAGGAATCAATAACATTTATTAATCACCTACTATGTGCCAGGATCTCTGTCAAGAGCTGAAGATACAAAAAGAGGCAAAAGACAGTCTCTGCCTTTAAGGAATTTATAATCTAATGGGAGAGATAATAACCAAATTAATATGCACAAACAAGCCCTATCAGAATAAACTGGAAATGATTACCTGAGGGAAAGTACTGGAATTAAAAGGGGTTGGGGAAGGATTCCTATAGAATATTTTGTATTTCCTTTGTTTTGCTGTCTGTGGACATTTTATTCTTTGCCTCTAACTGCCTTACCTTCCACCCCCTAGAATATAAACCCCTTGAGGACAGGGACTTTTCCCTTTTTTGTGTGCCTATGTCCCTGCACATGGTAGGCACTTAATAAATATTTATTGAATTGATGAAAATAAATGTGACAAGATTTGTTGGCAAAGAAGTTTTATAGAATCTAGGTTAGCCCAGGAAGGGCAGTCTGGCTTTTGAGGTTCAACCCTGGACAAAGTGAAATATGTAAATTACCATGTATTAAAGGTAGACACTATCAGTAAGTCACAAATAATTAGTGTCTAGCAATTTATCTACAGCTAAATTTGGCCCCAAAGAGCTCTAATCTACCTTGCTTGGGGACATACAGGCATTTGGCTTAAAGAAAATTCTGGACCTA
Organism: Gracilinanus agilis; assembly: GCF_016433145.1. Taxonomy (NCBI): domain Eukaryota; kingdom Metazoa; phylum Chordata; class Mammalia; order Didelphimorphia; family Didelphidae; genus Gracilinanus; species Gracilinanus agilis. Next base: position 203,450,704 of record NC_058132.1, read on the forward strand.
AGTGTCTAAGAAACTTTCCTCCACCAGTGCATCAATGAGTCTCAACCTCAGGCTAGGAAGAAGAGAGAAGAGGCTTTGTGGTTCTGTATCTTAAGTGCATACCACAATCTTGGTATAGCTAGAAAGAAATCATGGTATTGTGCAAAGAGAAGCTGGATTGTAATCAGGAAGATAATCCTTCGAATTTTCCCTCCAACACTGAGACTTTGGGCAAGTCACTTAATCCCTCTGTGCCTGTCTTCATTTGTAAATCAACAAGTTAACAAGCATTTATTAATTAACTATGTGCCAAGCACTGTGCTAAATGCTGGGGATGCAAAGAAAGGCAATGAAATCTCTAAGTACCTATTTTATCAGAAGGCTAAAATGAGATAATGTATATAAAGTGCATTGCAAACCTTAAAGTGTTATACAAATTTCAGCAATTATGGATACACTAAGTGGATGCAAAACAGAAAATATTGTACCATGTATGTCCTCTAGTTTCACCTTGTACTTCAATTCCATTCCATGAATTATGGATGTTGATTTCCTATTGTGTTCAAGGTTTTAGGAGAGAAGCTATTCAATTCTTCATCTTCAGTTTTTATCCTTCAGTTTTCATTTGTCTATAAATACTTTTCTAGAAGACTTTAGTTTGGTGAATTCTGGCTCTCTTCTTCCTGCTTTTCTACTCTTCCTCCTCCTCTCCCTCCTTCTCCTACTCCTCCATCTCCTTCTTCTTCTTCCCTCCTCTTCCTTCTCATCTTCCTCTTCCTCCCCCTCCTTCTCAAACTATATGGGTCTATACCTTTCTCTCCATTCTCTCACTACTTTGGCCCAAACTTAGTCATCTCTCACCTGCACTAATGAAATTCTTGCAGGGTGAAGAAGAGGGAGGGAGGGAGAGAATTTGAAACTCAAAAATTATTTTAAAAAACTATTTTAAATTTTTTTACATATAATTGAGAAAAAGATAAAATAAAAATATTCTTTAAAAAAAGAAACTTCCTCCTAGTTAGACTCTTGCCTTCATGACTATCCCCTTTCTCTAATTACATGTTTATTCTTCTTTGTTTTTACTTTGAGTATACTACACATTCCCTAGAAAAGTTTAGAGATTTGTAATAGTTTAGAAATTTGTAGTAATTTCTCAGTACCCTATGGATTAGATCTAATGTTCTCACCCTGGTCATTGAAAATCTTCATTAAAGTACCTCAGACTACCTCATTCTCCTCTATTTTTTTTCTGAACCAGATTTCCTCAGGGATTATTCTACTCTTAAGGCTTATATAAAAGGTCTACAATGCTTGGAATACTATTCCTAGGCCCCACACTATTCTAAGAAGCTGTCTCTCTTCCATTATTTAAAGTGCTCCTCAAATTCAACTTTGCCCTAAATAACAACTAAACAAAGGGGAGGTGATTCTCCTTTATACAACCTGTTTTATCTGAACATGAAACTCTAATGACCATCACCCCCAATATCTGGCCTACAGATGCACTTACCCTTGGCTTGTGTACAACATAAATATTTAATTGAATCTATTTCTAAATTTGTTCAATGTTTATTATTTAGTTGCTTCTAAGTTCTCAGCATATACATCTGCTACAATACTGTCTGTCTTCACTAATAAACAATTACAGCAGTGATTTCCCAGGCTGGTTTCACAATATTTCAAAATATAAGCAATTTATTTTATGAGGTTAATAAAAAAGACAGTATATAAAGGTACATGATTAAAATATTGCAATTCTCTAGAAGGCAAACACCTATAATACCTATCTAATTTAATTACATAAGCATATCAGAAGAGATCTCTCTGTTGAGATCTAAAACAAAGTCAAGGGCAAAGGGTGTTTAAAAATGCTTTTGGAGAATTATCATAAGAGATGTAAAGGATTTGGTGTTGAAGAGGGCCTTAGAAATCATATAATTTAATCCCCTCATTTTACAAATAATGAAACTGAGGTCAAAGAAGGGAAGGTAATAAAGATTATAATGTTGATACTTCACAGGTATTACAGATAACAAATTCATTGATATATAGAAGTATAATTATGATGAGTAATAGAGTAGAATTCTACTTTGTAGATGGCATCTTGATGAAATGAGTTTTATCACCAGGTTTTGCAGTGATAACTTCTTTCTCTAGAAGGAATGACATAATGATGTCTTATGTCATGTCCTTCCTCCATTTTGGTCCTTGGCATTTTGTGTCTTCAAAACTCTTTGCAAAGTACAAAGTACTATGTAGATGTCTTGGATTATAGTCATAAGATGTCATATTTCCAAAACATATAAGCCATTCATAAATTATTAACTTTTATAAGAAATTGCCATTGACAGAGAACTTACTATATTTTTGAGACAGCCTAAGCTGCCCTAATAATTGGAAACATTTTCGAATGCACTAATAATTAGAAAATTCTTCATGCCTAAAGACAGGAGTCATAGGTTCAAATCTGGCCTCAGACACTTCCCATCTGTGTGACCCTGGGCAAGTCACTTGACCCCCATTGCCCACCCTTACCACTCTTCCACCAAGGAGCCAATACACGGAAGTTAAGGGTTTAAAAAAATTCTTCCTTATATTGGACACAAACTCAACTCTTATAACCTCCATCATTGCTCCTAGTTCTGCCCTCTGGATTGTGGTAGTCAAGTGGAACACAAAACTCCCAAGGATGGCTTGAGCTAGAGTAAAATATAATTCCTATCTCATTTTAATGTGGTATTGTGTTAATTTTTTAAAAATATATGTCAATATGCAGCCCATGGAGAGCTTCTGTGTATTTTGGTGGCCTGCAGTTCTAGCTGATTTTATTTATACCATTGTTGTAGTCTAGAGATTGGAATGAGGAAAACCTGAGTTGAAATCCAGGCTCAAACACTTATTAGCTGTGTGACTCTGAGTAAATCATTTAACCCTATTTGCCTGTTTTCTCATCTGTAAAATGAGCTAGAGAAGGAAATGGCTAAACACATCTTTTTTTTTTTTTTTCTTAAACCCTTGTACTTCCATGTATTGTCTCATAGGTGGAAGATTGGTAAGGGTGGGCAATGGGGGTCAAGTGACTTGCCCAGGGTCACACAGCTGGGAAGTGGCTGAGGCCGGGTTTGAACCTAGGACCTCCTGTCTCTAGGTCTGACTCTCACTCCACTGAGCTACCCAGCTGCCCCATCTTTTTTTTCTTTATTAAAATTATTTTTTTTAATATCAAATTTCCTCATAAGTTTTCTAAAGTTATAAAATTTATATTGTTTCCCTCCCTTCTTTCCTCCCCCCTCCTAAAACTGACAAGCAATTCAGTTTGGGTTATTAATGCAAAATGTATTTTCATATTATTCATTTTTGTGAGTGAATAATCTTATAAAACCAAAACCCCCCAAAATATATACTCAAATAAACAAGTGGTAAATCATACATGTTTTCATCTGCATTTCTACTCACACAGTTCTTTCTCTGGATCTGGATAGCATTCTTTTTCATAAGTCCCTCAAAATTGTCCTGGATCATTGTATTCCTGTTAGTAGCAAAGTCTATCACATTTGATCATTCTATAATATTGTAGCTGCTGTGTATAGTGATCTTCTGGTTCTGCTTATTTCACTCTGTATTAGTTCATGTAGGTTTTTCCAGCTCTTTCTGAAATCATCCTGTTCATCATTCCTTATAACACAATAGTATTCCATCTCCATCATATTCCACAATTTTGTTCAGCCATTCCCCAACTGAAGGATATCCCTTTAGCTTCCAATTCTTTGTCACCACAAAAAGAACAGTTTTAAATATTTTTGTACAAACAGGTTCTTTCCCATTTTAAAAACTCTCTTTGGGATAATAAGGAAAAAGATTTGTACAAAAATATTTATAACCACACTCTTTGTAGTGGCAAAAAATTGGAAAATGAGAGAATGTCCTTTGGGGAATGGCTGAACAAACTGTGGTATCTGTTGGTGATGGAATACTATTGTGCTCAAAGGAATAAAGAACTGGAGGAATTCCATGTGAACTGGAAAGACCTCCAGGAATTGGTGCAGAGTGAAAGGAGAAGATCTGAAGAACATTGTACACAGAGACAGATACACTGTGGTACAATCGAATATAATGGACTTCTGTACTAGCAGCAATGCAGGAATCCAGAGCAATGGTGAGGGACTTATGAGAAAGAAAACTAGCCACAATCAGAGGAAGAACTGTGGGAGGAGAAACACAGAAGAAAAACAACTGCTTGAACATATGGGCTAATAGAGATATTATTGGGGATGTAGATGCTAAACGATAACCCTAGTCCAACTATCAATAATATGGAATTAGGTCTTAATCAATGATGCATGTAAAATCCAATGGAATTGTGCATCAGCTATGGGGGGTTAGGGAGGCTCGGGGGGAGAGGGAAAAAACATGAAACATGTAACTATGAGAAAATATTCAAAATAAAAATAAATCTCTTTGGAATACAGACCTACTAGTGCTATTACTAGATCAAAAGGTAAGCAGTCTTTTATAGCCCTTTGGACATAATTCCAAATTGCTCTCCAGAATAGTTGGATCAGTTCACAACTCCACCAACAATGCGTTAGTGTCCAAGTTTTGCCACATTCTCCTCAACATTTATCATTTTCCTTTACTGTCATATTGGCAAGTCTGATAGGTATGAGATGGTACCTCAGAGTTGTGTTTTAATTTGCATTTCTCTAATCAAGAGGGATTTAGAAACATTTTCCTATGGTTATTGATAGCTTTGGTTTCTTCATTAAACTCTACTATCTTTTTCAAGAAAACCCCAAATAGGTTCAAAAGAGTCAGGCAGGACTAAAATGATTGAACAATATAAAAGTATTTGAATTGCCACTCTAAGAGCCTGTGATAATCAATTGAGAGAACAAACCTGTGCAGGAAAAGTCTCATCGCTAACATGTATTCTTCCTTATTCTTCAGGAGGTTCCACAGTGGGGAATGCTGATATCTCTTACCTCTGCTTCATATCTCCTTTTAATTCGAATATATGCCCCATGAGATTGCTTCTTTTTTGGGATTTGTAAAAAAAAAAAAAGCTTTCTAACATTGAGAGACCGCCTTAGAAGGAAGTAGTTTCAGATCTTTCTTGCTCTAGGTTTTTAAACAGATTAGATGATCATTGTATCTGATATGTTATCCTGGGGTTTTTTACACAGGTAAATGTTATACTCAATCACCTCTAAAGTCCTTTCTAGCTGGAAAGTTCTATAAACAACTAAAAGCAGTATATAAAGAATACACACAAATCTTCACTTACTCTCCACCCATTTCCTACTCCCACTTGTGTCTGCCCACAAGGTTTACTTACCCTTAATCACATTTTCCAACCATTCACCTACTCATTCAATCTCTCCTACTTATCAACTGTCTACCACTTTCTGATACTCTGCCTTAACCATTTTTATCCACCCACTCCTATCCACTCACTTTTTATAGAATTGGTTTTTTTCTTCTCTTCTTAACTCACCATGTAAACCTTTTCTTAATTGTTTTTTTCTCACGTTAACTTTTATACGTTCCATTTTACTCCTTCATCTTCCTTCTTCTCTCTTTTCTGTTCTACTTTTCTATTCCAACTTATTCTACCTTTTCTCTTGAGTCCCCCCCAACTGAGTCATGTTTTTCTCTTTTTTTTGTGGGGGGGAAGTCTCTTTATTCCTTTCTCTTTTCCTCTCTTGTCTCTTTAATTCTCTTTCCTTTCATCATCCTCTTTAGTTTCCATGTCTGTTTTTGTTTTGTTTCATTTTCTGTCTTTTCTTTTTTATTTCCTGAGAACCTACAACCTCCCTGATTTCCCCTTTTGCTCCCATCATTCTAGAGCAGGTGTGTCTAAACTTACTGTGTTGTGGTACCCTTTGAAAACCTGATAAAGCCTATAGACCCTTTCTCAGAATAATGTTTTTAAATGAATAAAATACATAGGATTACAAAGGAAACCAATTACATTGAAATAGTTATTAAATATCTTTTTGAAAAAATGGACCTGAATATAAGAATTCCTAATATAGAAGGAAGCTATTTTTCTCACTCAATGGAGAATGTATCACATCCAGCATAGGATAATGAATAGGGCCTCCTGGTGCCACAAGGAATGAGTAGTACCTCTGTGTCTATCCTTCCATCCATCCTTGGGCACTATTAATTCATTTATTATTCATTAATTAGGCTCATTAATTTTTCAGTGGTGTGAAAAAGAATGAAAATGCAAGTATATCATGGTGAAGAGAGCATTGAATTCAGATTCAAATCATGGTTCTTCTAATCACTAATATGATCTTGGTGAGTGACTTAATCTCACTGGGCCCCAGTTTCCTCATCAGTAAAATGAGGGGATTGGTCTAGATGGCCTATAAGTTTTTTATCTAGCATTAACTATATCATCTTATGATTAACATTAGACAGATATAAAAAGAGGTAATGTATAAAAATATTTTAAAATAAAATGAAGATATTATAAAAATAACAACCCTTTGTAACTTAGAAGGTACCTTTTGAGAATTCCCATGGCCAAAAAAACTATTGTAGCCAATTTGAGTATGGGATTTTTCTGAACTTAACTAGGGTGATCCTTAGATAATGGACATACCGATAAACACTGGGCTAGTTAGTACTCTAAGCCCTTCCAGTTTAGTAGGATAGGCTAGAACTTGTGGACTGCTGGTCTAGCTTCCTAAGATCCAGGGACACCTCCAGGCCACAATGAGACCTTCCAATAGGTCTTTCATGGATGCTGAATTGCCATAAATAGAACTAAGTGGGTCCCAAAGCAATTTCATTTGAATTTTTTTTTTTTTTCGGTATCAAATACATGCGTATGAATGTGTGTGTATTGATGTGTCACTTCGGATGCAAGTGTTTCATTTCTTTCACTTGTCACTTCGGGGAATTTCTGGAAATTGTCCTAGGCTGGCTAGTGGCAATCACCCAACTCTCCTATCTGAGATTCAAAACGTGTCCAACAGAGTTCCTCAGCTATCAGCTCGGCTCTAAGCAGCTAAAGATATCCTTGAGGACGCCAGAGGTAAGTGGGACTGCTTCCTCTGGCAGAACCAAAGAAGCCGGGCCAAGCGAGCAGGAACTGGACCCGACCCCCACTCACAGGGAGGGAGATGGATGGGAGAGACGTTTTCTATAAGACGTTACTCTAATGGTAAGCCAAAAATTAGACGGGCATCTTATTATCACCGCACATTTCTGTGAGAGACAGAGATATCGCTAAGAATCGTGAGAGTCGGCACAAAGGAGTGACATATGTAAGATTAAAAATGAATATCCAAATACTCAAAGTATTATATTTAATACATTTATTAATTATAACTTGAAGTAAGGGAAGAAAAGCCTCAGTAAAAAAAGCTGGCTTTCCCAGTCCCCCCTGCGGAGGTGGGGGAAGAAGGTTGGGTTACCCACAACTATATACAAACACGCAAGGAAAAGGATGCTGGGTAATACTAAAGGGATTCTGGGGAACGTAGTCCTGGGGTAGAACACTTGTAACTACACACATAGGATCTCACTTCCGGGGCGAGGCTAGTGATAAGCTTCCATTTCCTTGTCCCAAGAACGAGTTTCTAATGAGACACTTTATCATTGGATGTGGTCATACCAGGACACGAATGACCTCTCCCCAGGAAGTTTGGCGTGTTCTTCCATGGGGCAGTCAATGATCCTCTATTTCATAAAATTCAGAGGCTTTCTGGGCAGTGGCCTCCCTTCCTTCACATTTTTTTCATTATTTCCCTTGTTATTCTTGATCTTTTGTTTTCCAAATGAACTTTGTTATAATTTTTTTCTAATTCTATAAAAAAAGTTTTTGGGTAGTTTGGTAGGTATGGCACTAAATAAGTCAATTAATTTGGGAAGGATTGCCATCTTGTGTAATTAGAATTTTGTTACCCTAAAGAACTACAATTCCCAGCATCCCATTTTCATCCTCACATTGCATCCTTATGTTTTGTAGATAAGGTTTCTGTAACCCCGCCCACTCTGGCTCTTCTGCTTTCATGGTAGGGAAATTTCTCTTTACTCACAGCTTTTATTTAACTCTATTATTTAAGTGATTATTAATAAATCTTATAAAATATAGCATTTGGAGTTATTAGATATTAATTTTAACCTTACATTCTTTATTACAGTGATGGGCAAACTACAGCCAGATGTGGCCTCCTGAAATGTTCCATCTAGCTGCCAGACATTATTCCTAATCTGACAAATATAATGAGTAGGATACAATACAATGAAACATCGAAAGAGTTGCCTTAGAAACAGACCAACAGATGAGCATTTCCTTTCCTTTGGCCCCCCTCTTTAAAAAGTTTGCCCATCACTGCTTTATTATATTAGATTGTCCTATCCATGAGTAATTAATGTTTTTCCAATTATTTAGATCTAGCTTTAATTGTGTGGAAAGTGTTTTTGTGTTCATATAATTCCTGTGTTTGTCTTGGCAAATAGCTTCCTAAATATTTTATATTGTCTAGGGTGATTTTAAAAGGAATTTCTTTTTCTAACTCTTGCTGCTGAGTTGTGTTAGAAATATGTAGAAATGCTGATGGTTTATGTGGATTTATTTTGTATCCTTAAACCTTGCTATAGATGTTCATTATTTCCACTAACCTTTTAGTTGATTCTCTGGGATTTTTTAAGTAGAACATCATATCATCTGCAAAGAGTCATAGTTTAGTCTCTTCATTACCTACTTTAATCCCTTCAATTTCTTTTTCTTCTCTAATTGCTACCGCTAGCATTTCTAGTACAATGTTAAATAATAGAGGTAATAGTGGGCATCCTTGCTTTACTCCTAATCTCATTAGGAAGGCTTCTAACTTATCACCATTGCAGATGATGCTTATTGATGGTATTAAATATATACTGTTTATTATTTTGAGGAATGGCCCTACTATTCCTATACTTTCTAGTGTTTTCAATAGGAATAGATGTTGTATTTTGTCAAAGGCTTTTTCAGCATCTATTGAGATAATCATGTGATTTCCGTTGGTCCTTTATAATTTTTCAACATTCACTTTTGATTGTTTTATGACTTTTCTTTCCATTTACACTGTAATATTCATTGCATATATTATTTTCTTCACTCTGCAACAGAGTGTAACAGAGTGTGTGAATCTTTCCATGATTCACTATTTTTATCATAGCTAGGCTTTCCTATAACACTTTAATATTCCATTACTTTTATGCACCACAATTCGTATAGCCATTTTGCAGTCAATGGGCATCTACTTTAGTTCTTTGTTATCACAAAGTGCTAAAAAATATTTTAGTGAATATGAGGGCTTTTTCCTTTGCAATGGCCATCCTGAGGTAAAAGTCTCTGGGTCAAAGAATATAGATATTTTAGTGACTTTACTTGCATCATTCTGTGGAACCTATAGGGTCAGAATTAAAAATCCAGACCCCTGTAAAACATTATAGTGAAACAGGCTGCGTTCAGGAATTCCAAACCTGGAGACCTTTGGTCTCAGATCCTAACCCTTGCATGATAAAACAGCCTTATCTACAGGAACTCCCATCTTGAAGAAATCCCCCTTATCTTTAGGAACTCCCACCTTGCAGACATCCCCCTATCTACAGGAATTTCAACCTTGCAGACATCCTGCCCCTCAAGATCCTTGCCCCACCCCGCCCACCTGCTCATCCTTAAATGTTCTGCTCCTGCACAGCTCAGGGTCCACCTCAACTTGTTGGCATGAGTCCCTAGCCTTAAGCTAGACAATAAAGTCTCTTTTCATTTTGCATTGCTGGCTTCAGACTTATTTTTGGGGATTGACTCTCAGGGCACTTCAATTCTAATTTGCTTTCTGAAAAAAGTTTTACTAATTCACAGATTCACCAACATTGCATTAGTATGCATAAACTTCCTTCATCCTCTTCAGCATTAGCTATTTTCACCTTTTGTTGTCTTTGCCAAAATCTTGGATAGGATGAGGTGAGACTTCAGGGTTGTTTTGATCCTCATTTCCCTCTTTCTCTCTCTGTCTTTAATCTCTTACCTTCTGACTTTGAATTGATACTAAGTGTCATTTCCAAGATAGAAGAACAGTAAGGGCTAATAATTGGGGTTAAGTGACTTGCCCAGGGTCACATAGCTAGGAAGAGCTTAAAACCATATTTGAACTCAGAACCCCCCATCTCCAGATCTAGGCCTCTACCCACTGAACCACCTCCTCACCATTTCTCTTAGTATTAGTATTTTGGAATGTTCTTTCATTTTTTTTTTAATTTTAAATTTTTATTTAGAATATTTTCCCATGGTTACATGATTCATGTTCTTTCCCTCTCCCCCAAATCCCCCCTTCGTAGCCATTATGCAATTCTACTAGGTTTTACATGTATCATTGATCAAGACCTATTTACATATTATTGATAGTTGCACTAAGGTGATAGTTTAGCATCTACATCCCCAATAGTATCCCATCAACCCATGTGTTCAAGTAGTTGTTTTTCTTCTGTGTTTCTACTCCCACAGTTCTTCCTCTGAATGCAGATAGTGTTCTTTCTCATAAGTCCCTCAGAATTGTCCTGGATCATTGCATTGCTGCTAGTAGAGAAGTCCATTATCTTCAGTTGTACCACAGTATATCCGTCTCTGTGTATAATTGCGAAGAGCCCACTCTTTGCTTCAGGGGTCTCTGGTGGTGGGATGGCATGGCGAAATGAAATGAAAAGGAGCCAGAGTGCAAGTGAAATTTCAGAGGCTTTCTCTCTGGTGCCATCTGCTGGTTTTTATTTTTATACCCTTTTTTTTTTTCTTTATAATCTCATACAGGTTTTGATTTTCCCATTCATTAAAAATCACACATTAACTTTTGAAATATCATATGATTGGCATTTACTAATTATCCTACTGTGATTAAACAAAGAAGCAAGCTTGCCAAAAATTATTCATTACGGAATGGCTTAGTTGGAACTTTATTATTTTCAGCTATCCGTAAGGTACAAGAACATCATTTCCTAGCCAAGCATAATGGTTAATTATATTTTAACTAATTAAATCAAGCATATTCTTACTCTATGCTATTCAGACATATCATTAATCAAGAAGATAGTTATGGTAGTTGATTACATCAAAAAAGACACAATAATATCAGTTTGGTCCAAATATTGTTTCAATTATATTCTTTCAATTTTTACTATTCTTCAAAGGTAAGTTTACTGTTCTTTCTGCTACAGGGTTAATAAGAATGCAATTCTGGAAGGGTGATTCTGTGCTAATTTGTCATTCCCCAGTTTTCCTTGTAACTTACTGTTTCCTTGATCAATGGGAGTTTGGGAGCAAATCCAGGCCAGGTACATTCTTGCTTGGGAATTTAGAAACTTGCATTAACTCACTAACTGCTGGTTTATTGTGGGGATGATTTTAGGGAAAGTTTCTGTATTATAGGGATTTATTTAAGGATAGTGAGTGGTCTGTGACTGTGGTTGTCCTTGCTATTAGCCTGTATTGTTTTTCTGTGTTTCCCTGGGGTTGAGTAAGAAGTAAAAGGGGATGCTAGTGAGAAAAGAGTCACATAGGGGAAACTGAGTAAAAATATCCATCCTTATGATACCTACTGTGCTGGTGTCAGTGCTGGTGACACGCTATGTGAAACGTCAAGGGCTTTGCTGGCTTCCCACATATAATATTCTCTTGGTTCTGCTCCTTTCACTCTGCATCAGTTCCTGGAGGTCGTTCCAGTTCACGTGGAATGGAATGTTCTTTCAAATGGTTGATAATAGTTTGTAATTCTTCTTTTGAGAACTCTATTTTTATCCTTTGACTTCTTGTCTGTTGAGAAAGGGAAAGATTAAATATTAATTAAATCAGGTATATCTTAAGTGTCTAAAGCATTTTGTGCTAAATTTTAATTTATATTTATACTACTATTTTTTAGAGACCAACTCATCAAGCTATTTGTAGGTCACAGTACAGGATAAGAGGAATGAGATTGGGAACAGGAGGGTCACAGACAGACTTACAGGCAAACTCAAAGGCTTCTTGCTGATCAGTGACAAAGTTTATTGATTTCAGGTAGATACATATAGAGGGTTGAATCAAGCAGAGGATTAGATCATGCATAATGGAAATCAATGATTCTCAGGATGGAGGCAATGAATTTAGATTACCCCAGCAGCTTCAAACAGAGTTTTCTATAGGTACTGATTCAATATATCAGTGTGTAACCATCTAACCAAACTTCTCACAGAATTCCTGCATCAGTAATTTCTTGGAAGAACATTCAATTTCTGCAGGGAGGGGAGGTGTTGAGTTTTTATGCTGAGGAGCAAACTATGTGTCTAGCTGTTTCTAGGAGATATATATATATATATATATATATATATATATATATGTGTGTGTGTGTGTGTGTGTGTGTGTATATATATATATATATAGCAATTGAATAAACTACTTAAACACCTATATGGAAATATCAGAAATATAAGAATATAAAAAATTTATGGGGAAAAATCCAGAATATGTCTTTAGACCAAATACAAATTGTACAGTAAGCATTTTCAAGTTTTTAAACAAACAAAGTAGTTCAATGTCAGCTTGGCAGGGGGGTCTCCAGTGGAGTGTCTTGGGGATTAATCCTTTGATGTTTAATACTTCTATCAATCAGTTCTTTAGATATAAGTAAAGGTGGCATGATCATCAAATTTGAGAAAACAAATGTAATAGAGGGATACCTAACATACTGAAAGACAGAATCAAGATCCAAAATAATCTTGCAGAACAGAGCATTGGACTTAATTGAATAAGATTAAATTAGATAGGAATACAGTAATTCCTTGCTACATCATGAATTCACTGTATCTTGAGTTTTTTTAAACATTTATTAATATTCATTTTTAACATGGTTACATGATTCATGCTCCTACTTTCCCCTTCACACCCGCGCTCCCCCTCCCCCCCATGGCCGATGCACATTTCCACTGGTTTTAACATGTGTCTTTGTTCAAGACCTATTTCCAAATTGTTGATAGTTGCATTGGTGTGGTAGTTTCGAGTCTACATCCCCAATCATGTCCACCCCGACCCATGCGTTCAAGCATTTGTTTTTCTTTTATGTTTCCTATCCTGCAGTCCTTCCTCTGAATGTGGGTAGCGTCTTTACCATAAATCCCTCAGAATTGTCCTGGGTCATTGTATTGCTGCTAATACAGAAGTCCATTACATTCAATTTTACCACAGTATATCAGTCTCTGTGTACAATGTTCTTCTGGCTCTGCTCCTTTCGCTCTGCATCAATTCCTGGAGGTCTTTCCAGTTCACATGG
>NC_058132.1:203464071-203470971 GCF_016433145.1 Gracilinanus agilis
TGGCTCTGCTCCTTTCGCTCTGCATCAATTCCTGGAGGTCTTTCCAGTTCGCCTGGAATTCCTCCAGTTTATTATTCCTTTTAGCACAATAGTATTCCATCACCAGCATATACCACAGTTTGTTCAGCCATTCCCCAATTGAAGGACATACCCTCCTTTTCCAGTTCTTTGCCACCACAAAAAGCGCAGCTATAAATATTTTCGTACAAGTCTGTTTATCTATGATCTCTTTGGGGTACAAACCCAACAATGGTATGGCTGGATCAAAGGGCAGGCAATCTTGAGGTTTTTTTTTTAATATATACCTAATTCTGTATCATGGAGTTACACTTATTGTATACACTCCTGGCCATGATAGAATGAAAGGTGACCAACTACAGTGTTGTGTTCCATATCCTGGGTGCTGATTGGCTCAGTGACTGAGGTTAATAAGAGTGTGGAAAAGGTTTATAGGATAGTGGGAAGGGTTTATAAAACTTTAAAATATATATAAATAATAAAATAAATATAATGCCACTACTTTGCAGATTTTCACCTATTGTAAGGGTCTCTGGAATGTAACTCCTACAATAGGTGAGGGATCATTGTAAATATGAAGTTTTATGCTTTGTATTAAAAAAAAATCAGCTGAAAAAGTAAAAGTGCAGTTTGGAAGGGAAGGATATGGTTAGAAAAAAGTTTCTTAAAAAATATTGAGTGGGCAGCTGGGTGGTTTAGTGGATTGAGAGCCAGGCCTGGAGATGGAAGGTCCTAGGTTCAAATCTTGCTTCAGACACTTCCTAGTTGTGCAGTCCTGGGCAAGTCACTTAACCACCATTGCTTAGCCCTCACACCTCTTCTGCCTTGAAACCAATATGCAGTATTGAGTCTAAGAGTGAAGGTAAGGGTGTTTTTTTTTTAATTAAAACTTAAAAACAATTAAAATTTAAAAAAAATATTTTGAGGAGTTGAGTGGCCTACAATGTCAATATAATTTAGTAGCATAATATGGAGTACCAAAAAAAAAAAAGCATATAACTTCCAGACACTCTAGCCAAAAGTAATGTTGACATACACATATGCTAAAACTATTTCAAATCAGGAAATGGGAATGTTTAAAATGGAAAAAAGAAATAATGGGGGTGAGGGGGTGGGAATATGCGGTCTGTGTTCAAGTATTTGAAGGGCTTTCATGTAGAAGAAACCCAATATATTTAATTGGCAACAATGAGGGTAAGATGCAAAGAAGTAAATTTAAATTTGATATTAGGAAAAACTTCTAAAGAATTAGAGTTTCCTAAAAGCACAAAGAGCTGCCTGGGGTCCTGAGATAGTGGGTTGTCCTTCATTGAAGGTCTTCAAGAAAAGTCTCAGTGATTACCTGACAAGTGTGTGATAATGAGGATTCCTCTTAGACTAGATGACTAGAATTTTCTTCCAACTTCCATATTCTCTAATTACTATAATTTATTTTTTTGGTTCTCTGCTCTGTGTTATGGACCTAGGACCTGTCTAACATAAGAGATACAGAATAACAAATAAAGTAGTTCTTGCCAGAAAGGAGCTTATATTCTAAGAAAATGTATAAAATATAAATAATACATACAAAGTAATGGGAGGAGAGTAGCACTAGCAACTGAGGGAATCAGAAAATGCTTCACAAAGGAAGTGGTACTTAAGCCAACCTTTGAAGGAAATTAGGGATTCTGAGGCAAATGAGCAAAAAAAGGGCATTCCAATATTTGGGGAGAGTCTTTGCAAAGACAAAGAAACTGGAGATGGAATTCTGCATAGGAGGTAGAGCAGTAAGACAAGTTTGGCTTGAATGTTACATGCTTGAATTGGAATAAGCCTAAAAAGGCAGAAAGAAATACAGAGAGATGGAATATTATAGATATCATCAGATATTTTTGCTGTGGTTTTTTCACAAGAGAGGGTTCAATATGGCAAGGCAGTGAGATGATTATTTTTTGATGGGGAAAGAAAATGATTAACAAATTGTATTTTTGAAAGAAAAAGAAACAGAAGTCAGGAAGGAAGGAAGGATGAAAAAAGGAAGAGGGAGGAAAAGAAGGTAGAAAGGAAGGAAGGATGGAAGTTAGAGAAAGGTAATAAGGAAGGAGTAAAGGAAGAAAAAGGAAAGAAACAAGGAAGGGAGGGAGAGAGGAATGAAGAAAAGAAAGGAAGTAAAGAGAGGAGAGCGAAAGTAATGGAAAAGTAATCTAGAGTCACATCTTAATTGGCTTCCAATGCTAAGTAGAGGACTTCATGATCATTCTAGATGTAATAGGGAACACTTATAAAAAGGACTCAGTGATGTCATGAAGGAATAAAAATGAAATGAACCTTCTCTATTTGTAAGAATTGCCAGGATAATTAAAGATTAAAATGATCTGAGTCTTTTAAAAAATTGCAAACCATGATAGGGAAGCTGAATATAGAAGAAAGAAATAGATGAAGCTCACTGGTTAAAGTTTGCTGCCTTCTCCTATTATATTCTAAGTTCCTTGAAGGCAGAGAATATATTTCTTTCCCTTTTTTGTATTCTCAGAACTTAGTACAATGCATGGAACATAGTAGGTGCTTAATAAATGTTTGAATTAAATGTTTACTGATTGTTAGCTCAGAGAAATGCCATGGCTTTAGTATGCTGAATTTTAGCAAGTCATTTGACAAAGCCTCCATAAGAATATTTGTGGGATAAGGACAGAGACTAGAATTGTGATTTCATTCATCTAGAGAACACCCAAAGAAGAAAACTCTTTCTACCAATACAGGCAGAAAAAGAAGCCACTAAAACATACATAAAACAACACAAATTGACTTACAAAATCATATATTAACATTATTTATGTTGTATTATATATTTATTCACATTTTTCTATATTGTTCTATTACTTTTTTTTTTTAACCCTTGTACTTCGGTGTATTGTCTCATAGGTGGAAGATTGGTAAGGGTGGGCAATGGGGGTCAAGTGACTTGCCCAGGGTCACACAGCTGGGAAGTGGCTGAGTGTTCTATTACATTTTAATCTGGTTCAGAAATCTGCACCGACTGGGGAAGGCCCAAAGAATGGTTGGTGTTTGACTCCATTGGCTTAAAGCACTGGGAAGTTAAGCGACGTCCCCAGGGTCTCAGTCAGACACAAAATCGAATCTAGGTCTTCTTGACCTCAAGGTCAGTTCTCTTACTACTATTCCACACTGACTCTTGTGGACAAAATATGGCAAGAATCTAGTCAATTCAACAGCAATTACTGAACTGAATTGAAGAACGTGGACTGATTACACGCATATGGTTTTGGAACTGATCGAATGACGGTGTTGTGGGGATACAACCTCAGGGTATGGGGTGTAATGGTGAACCCCTGGGTTCTGGAAGGATACCTTTTGCAAGAATACAAGACCCCAAAACTTAGCTTAAAAGTAAAAAGAGAGGGGCTGCTGGGTAGCTCAGTGGATTGAGAGCCAGGCCTAGAGAAGGGAGGTCCTGGGTTCAAATCTGGCCTCAGACACTTCCCAGCTGTGTGACCCTGGGCAAGTCACTTGACCCCCATTGCCCACCCTTACCACTCTTCCACCTAGGAGCCAAGACACAGAAGTTAAGGGTTTGAAAAAAAAGTAAAAAGAGAGATTTATTAGTAAGATAGAATTATTGGCCATTAAGACAGCAAGAGTGGAACAACCCTGGGGGGTTGCTCCCAGAGGGCTTCAGTTCAGGGGTTTTTATATCCTTTGCAGCAGTGAGGACCTGACGCTGGGTCAGTCACGATGTGGACCTGACTCTAGAGAACAGATGGAAGCCTGAGATACAGCCCGAGGGTATCAGGGCATAGCCTGGAGGGGGGATGATCCCAGGATGACGATCCTCTCAGGGTCTTAGAGAAGCTCCCAGATGTTCTTGGGTGAGGAGCCAGCAGGACAGAGACGAGCAGGGGATTTCCCTGCTCGCCCTTCGCCTGGGCTTAAGGGGTCCCAGTGCTGTGCCATCTCCGGACAGTGCCCGGGCCGTCAAGACCAAGAGAGCAATGGTGTCCGGTTTTGTGAAAAGATGGATTCTCTCTTCCTCATCTGTCTCCTACAGTGCTTTGCACAAGATGGGAGCTGAAGAAGGGTGTAAAACCTAATTACAATAAACATCAATGCCAGGCAAAGACGTGTTAAAGGTAGTCAAGGAAAATCTCCCTAATTCTTTCCTGGTTGGCAGTTTGGGAGTCCCAAACTGTAGAGAGCAGACATAAGTGTATAATAATCCTCAGAGCTTGTGGTTCTTTTTAAAAATAAGAGTTGAGCTACCTCCTCTCCCCCATCTTCCTGAGTCACCCGCCATACACAAGGCAAACATTTGAACCACATATAGATCAGGGCCTGAGGTACTGCTTTGAATTAACTTAACTTAATTAAAGATCGCCTGACTTTCTGAATTCAGTTCAGAGACAAACTGCAAAGTAAGCACTTATAAGACAAAATCAATTAATTGTAAATTAGATCTTTAGAAAATGATTCATAGGGAGCAACTGGGTAGCTCAGTGGATTGAGAGTCAGGCCCAGAGATAGGAGGTCCTGGGTTCAAATGTGACCTCAGACATTTCCCAGTTGTGTGACCCTGGGCAAGTCACTTAACCCCCATTGCCTAGCCCTTATCACTCTTCTGTCTTAGAACCAATGCACACTATTGGTTCTAAGGCAGAAGGTAGGGGTTTAAAAAAATGATTCATAATCAATTTTATCTTCTCTGCACCTACACCATGACAAGAGATTCCTTTATTTTTAGATTTCCATCTCAATCTTTTTTGTTTTAAAATCTACTAAGGAGAGAATTACCCTGTACAGTCACATAATGTTATAGATGTATATATTTGTTCCAGCTATTTAAATTAATTCCTTCTGTTACATGTACCACATTTATGACAATAGACTCCTTTAAAACAAAAAAAAAACCTTGCCTTCTTTCTTGGAATCAATCCAAGGCAGAAGAACCATAGGAGTAGGCAAGTAAGGTTAAATGACTTGTCCAGGGTCACAGAGCAAGGGCATTTCTGAGGTCATATTTGAACCCAGGACCTCCTGTCTCTAGACCTTATAATAATTTTTTTCATTAAATTAACAAACCAAAAAAAAAGCAAAAACAAAAACAGGAAGCACATTAATGAGTCATTACTGGATTCATGACATGATCCAATTATTCAGGAAAGTAATTTGGAATTTTGTGAGGAGTCACAAAAGTATACATAGCCTTTGACCCAGAGATCCTCGTTAGGCAAATACTTTGATCCAGCTATAGTACTACTATACTACTATATATAGTACTATATACTACTATAGCTGGATCAAAGGGACGCAATCTTTTAAAACCCTTTGGGCATAATTCCAAATTGCCTTCCAGAATGGTTAGATCAATTCACAACTCCACCACTAATGTATTAGTGTCCCAATTTTGCCACATCCCCTCCAACACTTATTATTTTCCTTTACTGTCATATTGGCCAATCTGATAGGTATGAGATAGTACCTCAGAGTTGTTTTAATTTGAATTTTCCTAATGAGGAAGGATTTAGAACACTTTTTCATGTGATTATTTATAGTTTTGATTTCTTCATCTGAAAACTGCCTATTCATATCCTTTGACCATTTATCAATTGGGGAGTGGCTTGATTTTTTTGTAAATTTGATTTAGTTCCTTAGATATTTGGGAAATTAGACCTTTGTTAGAGAATTTTGTCATAAAAAACTTTTCTCAGTTTGTTTCTTCTCTTCTAATTATGGATGAATTGGTTTTGTTTCTACAAAACCTTTTAAATTTAATATTATTAAAATTATTCATTTTATATCCTGTAATGTTCTCTATCTCTTGATTGGTCTTAAATTCCTTCCTTTCCCATAGATCTAACAGGTACACTATTCTATGTTGATCTAATGAAAGTGATATTTTAAATACAAAAAGTATCAATGAAAACTCAAGAATAATTTCTGCCTTCAGACATAGGTAAAGTAGCATTGGAAAAAAAGGTATTTAGCTAGCCTTGAGGAATCTACATAAGATTAAAATTAATACTATCTCATAACTTTGATCTATTATTATTACATAATGATGCTTCAGCTACTGAGTCTTGCTCACTATTCTTCTTCACTACCACAATCTGGCATTTATCTTCACCATATGAATCTCTTTCCTGCCTGCTATTATCTATGCCATTCTTCCTATCTAGAAAGCTCTTTCCTATCTGATTGCATTTCTCCTACTCTTAAAATGTGCTGCTTAAGACTCCCCTGTGAAGCCTTCCTTACCAAATTATCTAATTAATTTGTTCTAGTGTGTTTTGGGTGTGTCAGTCAGGCAATTTAAATTTATTAAACATCTACTGCATGCTAGGCATTGTGCTAAGGCTACCAAAAAAGTTAGAACACAGACCCTGACCATGAGGAGTTCACAGCCTTTCTTGAGAGAGAACATGCAACCAACTAGAAACAAAAAAAGTTCTGTCAACATTGGAAATAATCAACAGAGGAGACCTGGAAAAGCTTCTTGCAGAAGATAAAACTTTACCTGAGACTTGAAGGAAGTCAAGGAAAACAGGAGGCAGAGATAAAGGAGAGAGATCAAGGTAAAGGCAACAGCCAGTAAAAATTATTGGAATTAAGAAATGGATCTGGCCTAGAGACTGAAGGTCTTGGGTTCAGGTCTGGCCTCAGACACTTCCCAGCTGTGTGACCCTGGACAAGTCACTTGATCCCCATTGCCCATCCTTGTCAATTTTCCACCAAGGAGCCAATGCACAGAAGTTAAGGATTGGAGAAAAGGAGAAAAAAAGAAAAAAAAAAGAAATGGAGTATCTTGTTTGAGAAATAGTGAGGAGTCAATACAACTTAGAGGGGAATTTAAGATGTAAAAAGACTGGAAAAGTTAAAAGAAATTATGGA
>NC_058132.1:203471471-203478969 GCF_016433145.1 Gracilinanus agilis
TATATATATATATATATATATATATATATATATATATATACTTAAAGATGGCATCTCCCAAATTTCACTTTTACACTAGGTATTCACTATATTTCCTCTCAATCCTTTAATTCCATATGCTGACTTATTTGACTTGCAGTTTCTCAGTACCATGAAACTCTTATAGGTTCACAGAGTAGAAGGGAGAGAGAGAAAGAGACCCTTTTTCCATGTAATCGGGCACTCTTATTGTTTCCTATTCAAAAAGAAAAAAAAAAGCTATTGCTTCTACTCAGCATTAGTTGGTACTTAATAATTGCCTAATTGAATTTTTCAATAAATTTTTATCTCATTTCAGTTAAATTCACTTCAAACTTCAACTTAATTCATTTCTTCCCCTGAGTCATCATTTTATGCATAGTTTTTATAGAGTTACAATAAAAATGTCCTTGGTGGAATGTAAGATCATATTGTAATTGTGCAATCTATAATCGTTATGAGCTAGTAAGATTTGCTATTTATCATATACATGATCATGAGTGAGCCATTTAAACTTCATGAGACACATTTTCCTCATCTGTAAAATGAGGGAGTTGGACTAGGTCATTCAGCCACTAAATACTTATTAAATGCCTAAAATGTGCCAGGCACTATGCTAAGCCCTTTTTATATAAAAAGAGGGGGGAAACAGTTTCCTGCCTTCAAGGAGCTCAAAGTCTAATGTGGGAGACAACAAACAAGCTAATATACAGGATAAAAGTAAAATGCTTATCAGAGGGGAGACAGAAGAATTAAGCTCCCTTAATTCTATTTATTTATGATTTTAATAGGGAAAAGCTTCCTTTAGAACAGTGATAGTGAACCTTTTAGAGATGGAGTGCCAAGGCCCACACCCTGGACCAAGTGCCGTGTCCACCCCTGACCCAGACAAAGTGCCCCCCCAGAGACTGAATGCTGTGCTCCAATAACCCCCTACCTACCCCCAACCAGTGCCTTACCTCCGACAGGGGAGGGAGGAAGCACTCCCATTGGGCTGCTGGACAGAGTGGGAGGTTGAAGTGAGGAATGTCCTCAGGCACATGGAAAGGGGGTGGGGACCAGCTCGGCCCAAGTCTCTCTGGCTTTCTGGTAATGAACTCTGATGAGCACCTTCAGGCATGCCCACAGAGAGGGCTCTGCATGCCCCTTTTGGCACATGTGCCATAGGTTTGCCATCACTGCTCTAGAAAATAGAATTTAAAGAAGCCAAGGAATCCCTTAGGAAAAGATGAGAAGGGAGAACATTCCAGATGTTAGGGATAGTCAGGAAAAGTGACTGGAGCAGAGAGATGTAGTATTTCATTCATGAAACAGTAAAGAGGCCAGGGTCAGCAGATCAAAGACCATGTTGGGGAGGGGGAGCAAGGTATGAGAGGACTAGAAAAATAGGAGGGGTTAGGTTATGAAGGGCTTTGAATGCCAGAGGATTTTGTTCCTGGTAGAATTTGACAAAGGGTGGGCTGAGCCAATTCTCCAAGCAAGGCTATTGTTATTATATTGTTATCATTATTATTAGCGGAGTCATGCCGCCCGTAGCCAAGAAGTTGTATTGGCTAGCCTCCACCTGTGCAAAAAGACCTGTACCAGGGTTTCCAGTGTCTTTTATGCCGAAGTTTGTCTTCCTCCTGACTGGCCTGACATTTGGACCTTCCCTGGCAAAGGCCAGGCAATCTCCATTAGTGGACATTTTAATGGGGAGGTAGACTAAGAGTTCTCAACTCCTCCCTTTTTCTTCATCCATTTGGGGGAGTAGGAAGAGGCAGCTAGGGAAAGTGGGACCAAGAGATCCAGCTGCCTCTAGCAATCTTTGCTAAAAAATTACCCAAATCAGGATCTCTCTGGTTTAGTCTCCCCTTTATAGACCTGGTAGTCACCCCCAACTTTGATGAGGGGGGAAAGCAAGGACAAAGAGATACATCCTGAGGGAGAACCTACCTCTGGCTGGCTTCTGTTTACAGGGTAAATAAGGGCCAGGATCCCATTTAGGTGGGACCCAGTCCATTATGGTTAAAAAGCAGATTGGGGAGGGGGGCCAAAAGTGATCACAGACCCCCCCCCAGCCTTTCTGGAGTGGGATTTTGATAAAAATGAGGAAAAGGAATGGGACACAAATTACTGTTTCCTCAATTTTGTATCTAATTCTTGAGGCAATAGGGAGCCACTGGCATTTATTATTGAGGGAGGGCCAGGGTGATAGGCTACTGCCATCATCCAGCTGTGAGGTTTCATGGGTCTGCACCAAAATGGTGGCCGTGTCTGAGGACAAACAGGACATGTTCAAGAGATGTTGCAAAGGGGAAGTTGGCAGGCTTTGGCAACAGATCAGCTCTGGCGGGAAGGGGAGAGCTAGTGAGAAGTCCAGGGTGACTCCTAGGCTGTGAGACTGAGGGACTGAGACATTGGGGTTGCCTACTACAGTAATAAGGAAGATGGGGCGAGGAGGGTCTAATGGGAAAAAATGAGTTCTGTTTTGGACTCATTGAGTTCAAGACTTCTGCAAGACAATGAAAGTTTAAGATATGAAGGTTAGCAGAGATTGGGACAGGATGAGTAGGTAATTTTAAAGGTCCCTTCTAGCTCTAAAGTCATGATTCTTTCATTGACCTTTGGGAATAGCCCCTTATTCCAAAATAAGAATAATCTGTTCTTCATAGTTAACAGTCCCTTAGTTCACAAGAAAAAAAAATTATTTTCTAAATGGTTATAGGCATTCAATGTCAACTCAGCAGTTATTGCAGTAGCGTGAAA
The DNA here is from genome assembly GCF_016433145.1 of Gracilinanus agilis. NCBI lineage: Eukaryota > Metazoa > Chordata > Mammalia > Didelphimorphia > Didelphidae > Gracilinanus > Gracilinanus agilis. The sequence goes on from NC_058132.1 coordinate 203,474,238, forward strand.
CAGAACCTGAACCAGCCAGGTCAGCTTTAATCTCCAGTCTCCCACTAGGACAAACCTTTGAATATATCAAACTTCAGAATGTTTTGGTGGTGGGAACAAGTGGAGAGATGCCTTAAGACTAGGATTCAAAAATTGTTTTTTCACAGCTCACATAAGTAGTGGCCGTTAGGTTTGTTTTATTTTATTTTTTAATCCCTTTGTGTTGAAACTTTTTAAAAATATTTTTCTTTCTTCTCCTCCACTGCCCTATAGGTAATGCAGTTTGGAAGGATTGATGGCAATGCTTACATTTTGGACTTTCAATATCCTTTCTCTGCCGTCCAGGCATTTGCAGTTGCTCTGGCTAATGTGACTCAGCGCCTCAAATGAAAAAATGACTCCAAGAAAAAACACAAAGAAACCTTTTCAAAGAAGTCCAATCCAGAAAATGCTGGCGGACCCATCTTGGGTGTAACAGAGGTGCCTGTGAGGACCAGAAGACAACAGCAAACTGGAAAAGTCTATTAGGCCCCCCCAGAGAGGCCACTGAACTGTAATCGTTATTGTTTATTTGGATTTTAATATCCTTTATCTTATTTTTTTTTAACAAAAGCAAAATATAGTGCTGGTGTTTGAAAGCAAAGAGCTGGAACCATTCAGTGTTATGTTGGAGAGTGTAACTTTGGCTTGTGGTAATGGTTCTATTGTGTTTGCTGATGTAAAGCTAGTGGGGGAAGGGAGGGAGGGCTGGGAAGAGGGGGGGAATAGGACAACTGTCCTTCTGGATGGACTGCCTTATATCATGCTATTCTTTTGAAAACAAGGAACATACATGTTATTTTTCATTCCCTCATTGTACTCACCTTTTTTTTAACTACCCCAACATTGACAATGGTATTAAAAAAACAAAAGCAGAAATAATTTCAAACCCCCACAGAAAAATATTTGAAAATTCAAGTTCTGTTCATTGGTAACTGAATATTGCAAGCACCTTTTTTTGGGGTGGATGGAACAAACTGTGATTTCTAAATTCTGTGTTATTATTATTATTATAAGAGAGAACAAGTGAATACCAATAGGCATTTTGGTAACACTACGTGAGAGAAATCTGCTTCTGAAAGGTGATGTCATTACCTGAGGTAAACACATTTTGCTCTGTGATGAAACGTGAGGGGGAAATGGACTGCAATTTTCCAATATTGTTAACAGTATTTTGTGTATATGTAGGTGAGAGGCCTATTGTGTCACTACACTCCTCCGGAGTGTAATGAATGTGTAAGAAGAGTAATTTTAGCAGTTGCATAATATGTGAGAGTTTCTTTCCTAAAAGCAATGACAATTGTTTGGCATGATTGACTGAAAGGAGATGAAGAGGCTGTAATTAGATCTAGTCAGATGACCACTTGCCGAGTTTGTTACACTGAGTCATTTCAGAAGGATGGGTTGGATTACATGGCCCCTGAAATCCCTTCCACCTCGGTAATTCTGTGATTCGGTAGTGGTATGTAACTCCTGCTGAGAACCAACTCCAGGCTCATCTAAGTTAGGATAGGTCTAGGTAGAGGATGTTATTATATGGTTTCTCCTTTCTCTTATCTTCCAGATATGCCTCTTCCCTGTTCTCTTTCTTAAAGAGAAAGATTTTCCTAAATATTTTTTCTTTGAAAATATGCTTTAGTATTCTGTGCTATATATAAATTCTAATATCCTTGAAGTAATTTTCCATTAGGATGGAAATTGTAGCTCATTCATTTATAAGGATATGTTAAGCAAGATAATGAAAGATATTCCTTTCAGCAAGTTTTGAAAGTTGTCTTCTTGTTCCCCATGAATAAAGTTACTTATTAAATAGTGCAGAGTATTTTGCAGAGGAATAAAAGCTTTTACAAAAATTGGAAATGGTCAGAGAGCCTTAGGAATTACTGTCAACAAACAGCTTGCTTAAATTTTTTCAATGGATTTCTATTTCACTGGTTTGCTGCTGTTAAGATATTCTGCCCACCACGGGTTTATTTGTACATTCACTTGAATGAAAGCTTTTTAAATGGAAGAAGGACAAAATGGTGGCTGTGCATTACTAAAGAGGTCCATCCAAATGCTTTTTAAAAATATGATTCTGAATGTTTGGGCATTCCATCTGGACCATTGGTATGAATTTCATTTCTACACCTTCACAAGGACCTCTCCTCCTTTAACTCAAAATTAAGATGGCACTCCAGAGCAGAGTACTCCCTTTTTGTATCACCCTTTATCCTCTACCTAAGAAACATTTCAGTGTTTGGGCTCTGAATCCAAGATCTTAACTGAGTTTTCTGAATACACAAGTTTAATATTGTATTGCTAAACAGTGTTCTAGGAACATGTAAAATTTTAGTTTCAAATTGTCTACTAGTTTAGGGGCCTGTATTTGGGTTTTCTTTGAAAACAGGCAAGTGGAAAATGTTATAAAAAGTTAAAATAAATATTTTCATGATTTAAGCATTTATTTTTAAGTTTCTTATTTGGTTTTATGAGCATAGCATCTAGGCATAAGAATTAGAAACAAAAAAGTGGCTCATTCACTACTCAAAGTGGGAAATCTTCGATAGCCATTCTCTTCAGTCCCCCCCCCCAAAAAAAACTAACATTGATATGATTTTAAAACATTATGAAAGTTACTGTTTGCCAGCCAAAACTGAGTTTAACATTTTATATTTAAACGTTACAAACCAGTTTTTTGGTAGATAAGTTCTTCTAGGAAGAATTTAGCAATGTGTTCAGAATTATCTAATTCTTTTATACATTCGTTTTCTGTAGCCTGATAATGGCTTTTCAGTGCTTATTTTTAGTTGTGCAATAATTGTTACAGCCTAGTTTTTAAAATAATTTAAATGCAAATTCTCTTACTGTCCAAGAGACAAATTATTTATCTTGCTTAATGTAATTAGTGTTTTTAGGAATTATTTTATTACTATGTACTGGTGAGTTATACCCACTTTCTTATTTATATAAAAAAAAAGCATCCTTGTAACTAATTATTTGGTATCAGTACATTTTGCTGCAAGAACTGCAGAATATGTATAGAAAGATTTTGTTTTTGCTGGACAATTTGCAACTTTTTATAATTTAAGGAAAGAAATCTTATTAATCAGGCAGTTTTAAAAAACTACCTTTGAGTATCTTTCATTAAGGCAATGGTTTCCTTGTGATGATGAAACTTACCTAGATGTTTTCTTTTTGTGTTGAACTTTCTTAATAAAGATAGTATATTTTGGTTGAGGGAAAATGAGAGAATGGGGATAGCAATGGGGAGGGAATTTTAAGTAATCTACTTTAGACTTTTTTAAGCCCTGTTTGAATTTCTGAAGTAGGACATAAAAGGATAAAATACAGAATATGCAATAAAAGCCTTTCCAAATGAAGGTCAATGTATAAGAGAATTCTTTGGAATTACCCTTTGAAATCTTTATGTCATATGAGTACAGAAATTATGTAACAGATAATTAGCCTTTTAACAAATTCTCAACTTCTCCCCCAAAAGACATTTTTCCATACTTCTACCCCAAATCATTTTGTGCGCTGTTTAGTGCTTTAGCCTCATTTGGGACCTTACCCCTGCTGTTCAGTGTCTAGGTACAAAGAACATGCAGCTCTAACCACTTGTCATCTACTCTAGGAAAGCAGAAGGACAGAATAACCTGGTACCAAAATAAACCGGAAATGTATGTCTGTTGTGGATCTATCTAGAGTGTTGGTGTTTTTTTCTTTTTTTTAGGTTAAGGGTAATCCTTTTACTTAAAAAAGATTTTTATTCATTAGAGACCTAATAACTTTATATTGTAATGAAGTTACATGTATATGCAAATATATATGTAAATTCCTGTTTGGAGCTCTAAATTTTAAAAAAAGTATTATTCCTATAAGAATCAGCCTCATGAAGAATATTTTCTTTTCATGGAAGAAGGTGCATATATTTGACCTAGAAACCAGTTTAAAGTTTTTTACCCTAACTTCGTCAAAGAAAAATAAGTTTGGTTTTTTTTCCAAACATATATCTTGAATGGTCACCATGATATTAAGACCAATAAAGTTGAAATTTTCCTGGTTGTACTATAAACCAAGATGCTTTCTAGGTTAGTTCTTTTTTTTTTTTTGACTTAAACTATGATGAACCATATAGCATCCCTCTGAACCACTAGCAAAAACTTGTGTTATTATATTGTGTTATAATTCAAAGAACACTAAACTGTGAGTAAAAATCTACTAGTTTCTAATGCTGGCAGTACCACTTTTCTCACTGTGACTTTGGGTAAGTCACTTAACTTCTCTGGGGCTCATTTTTCTCATCTGTAAAAATAAGAGGATAGGTCCTTTCTAACTCTTAACAGAGTCTGATGTTTCAGGTGGGATGTAGTTTTAAGGTTTCACTTAGCCAATGCAAATACAGGTTTAATTAAAAGAAATGTGTTTCTCCTGCACTGTTCCTGATCTGTATATGGAACAGAACCATTTCACTTTTAGTAATCCTTTTAAACAATTTGTCACTGGGAAAGAATTGATTTGGAATTTTGTTTACTTTCTAAAAATTCTCCAGAAACTTTGAACCAAAGAGGATGACCCAGGAGTTTTCTTCTGATTTTCTCCTGTATAGTCAGTTTCCCTGCCTAAAAGGCCATTAAAAGAAACCACCACTCCTTATTTGCACCATTTCCATTGAGAAATAATAGTGTGTCATAGGATGGAATTTAAATATATATATATATATATATATATA
>NC_058132.1:203481947-203493056 GCF_016433145.1 Gracilinanus agilis
ATATATATATATATATATATATACACACACACACATATATAGATATGTATATATGTATATGTCCAAGAAGACCTAGAATTCCTAGACTGTTCTCTCCATTGTTGCACTGGCTTACAAGAGGATTCTTTTCTCACACAACAACTTTGAAGAATGAACCATCATATATCTGTAAGACATTTTTCATTTGGCCATGTAAATTGTTTTTAAAAGGCTGGTCAAGGTGTTAATTTTTTTTTTATTCTAAAGAAAACTTTTTTCATATAACTAGTAATATTTGAGTTCCTAGGATTTCATAATAGCACACAGTTCATAATTTGTCACCATTATATGTCTTATGTCTCTGTTTTACAAAGCTTTAGAGGTTTTCTTTTTTCATATAAAAATACATATTTGTGAGTTCATTTTCAATTATATTTTCCTGGTTTTTTTCCTTGTAACTCTTTCTGTTTGGGGTAGGGGTGGGGCTTTAAGATCTTGTTGTTTGTTGTAGATAAAATATATATATAGTATTGTGGAATAGCATGGGTATGCATTTGACTGAAAAAGGCACTACTATTGTTTACCAAAAGGAATATTCTTTGCATTTGTTTATAAATGCATTACTTTGGTACTGTAACTTTGTACATTATTTCTGCGTTTATTACAACTTTTTGTCTTTTCTTCCTTTTTTTTTTCCTTTCAAATTAAGTGTGCAGTTATGAAGGTGCATAAGTCCCAGACTAAACAAGACCAGCATGCTATTGTCAGTCCTTTGGGAAACAGAGTACACTACTGTCCTGTGTGCTCTTCCATAATTATATAGCATTATATTTCAATTGACTGCCTTGCTTTCTTTTACTTACTGAACCAAGAGCTGTTCAGACCCTGGATTACATTGTAATAAGACTCACCCTAATCTGCCTCTCCTTATGTATTTTGTGTATTAGATTGTGAAGGAGGTATCCTAGAAAGTATTAATGGTTTCCATTTTAAAAGATGTGGTTTGTCTAAATTCTTTACTGTCTTTATTACTGAGATGGATCAATTGCCCTATTTTTTTTCCTTGATGATTTGGAGTTGTAAGAGTTGTCCAGCTGTTGCTTAATAAAATTTTGCAGAATAGAAAAATAAGTTAACTGTAGAATTGAGACACTTTTTTTAATGTCTTGAATCCTTTAAAATAGATCATCAGCTTCTCTGGAATTTTTTAACTATCCCATAACTAACTTCCTGGTATCCATTGGATTTTGTGAATATTGCTTAAGCCATTTGGAATCATAGTTGCCATCTTTCATGTGAGACTTTAAAAGCTTTGCCATTAAGCCATAAATTCTTAAGAGGAAAAGAACTGTGTTTTGTGGGGTTTTGAGTGGGAGACTTGATGGGAGGATGAAAGTAAGGTTCTTTGGTCTAAAGAATATTTCACACTAGCATTCTCAACTTATATCAATCATGTTATGGACTCCTTTGGCAATCTTCATCTGATGAACCATATGGACCCTTCTCAAAATAACATTTTTAAAGGAGAAAAAACCCAAGTAAGAGTACAAAAGAAACCCATTTTATTAAAATACAATTAGGAAAATATTAGAAAAATAAGTTTATGGGCCCCAGGTTAAGAGTGCTTAGTCAAACATAAGTCATACATACTGTATTAGGGAGCTGTTTAGGATGGTTTGGGATAGGTATGAGATGGATGTAATTGGGCCAGTAACAATTTGTTACACTGTGGGTTGAAAGCCAATAGTTAACTCTGACCACACCAAAGCCTGGTCTGAGACACACCATACAGACCACTCACTAACAGAGAAGATGTGTTTATTTTAATAGTGAAAGGTTAAAAAGGAAATGGGATCGCCCTGATACTAATTTCTATCACCTAAAGTCCCCAGGATCTAAATGTCTCCTTGGAGAGTCTTCAAAGAGATTTTGGTCTACACTAATCCCTCACTTCTCTGACTTAAAGAATCCCAGTCCCTTCTCTACCTAGCCTGTACTAAACCCCACCCTGCTAATTGGTATTAGAGTCTGTGGCAAGGTTGGCAGGGCCCAGGGAAAGATCCTAGATCCAAAAAGGACCTAGACCTAGTCTTACAACTAGTGCAAACAGATGGTTCAGGATTCACAAGGTTTTCTCCTTAGGAAATACAGCAGCCAGATGACAATAGGACAACAGACAGGATAGAATAGGACAGGACAGGACAGGATAGGATAGGATAGGATAGATAGGATAGGATAGGATCAGCCAGCCTAAGGACATCCATCCACTCTCCCCAGGACATCTGGAGAAAGAATAGCCAACAACCCTCAGTACCAGTCTAACCCTCCTTATCCAACATTCCAGAATCTTTTCTTCTGCATCTGTCCCCCTGCAGACCATTCTCTCTTGCTATAATCCTCTTTTCCTTATAACAATACTTAAAAAATTTTTTAAAAATTAGGACATCATAGCAATTTATATTTTCTATTTCTAACTCACAAGCAATTATTTAAGTGTACTTTCTCTTTCCTACAATTCTTTTAAATTATAAAATTTGATAAAATATTTGTAAGGGCCAAAATGTCTTGTACATTTTCCAGTATCTATATGTTTTAGAAATGGTTCTATTTTGACTTTAAAAGGGCAAGATTAATCATTATTCTAGGAAACAGAAAGCATACAACTTATTGTATTCTCATAATTGAACAGATATTTCTTTCATGAGGCTAACACATACTACTGATATAAACAGGATTCTTTGATCAAGCAGTTATTTGTACCACAAAAACCTGTAAGAGTAATTTCTAGTATCCTATTGTAGGATTTTTTGATACATTCACATTTCACTTGCAAACTAAAAATAATCATGGGGTTTAGGTTTATACTTCTGTTCTTCAATAATAGTAGTTATAGAAGGCGAGTTTTGCTTTTAGAGGTTGACAAAGTAATTTGTCTTATAATTCACTCAGCAACAGGAATCAAAGGAAATTTTGTAACCATAAAGTAGAGGTCTGAATTTGTTCATGTAAATTATGTAGTAAGAGTTGTTATTCAGCCATTTAGCCCCATCTGACACTATATCTGTGGTAGCAAGCCTATGGCTCTCTCTGTGGGCATAAACACCATTGCCGCAGCACAGAATTCACCAGAGTTCATTACCAGAAAGCCAGAGGGACATGGGGCTGGGCTGCTCCCTTTGCCCCTGCCCACGTGCCCATGGACATTTCTCACATCACCCACCCCCTCTAAACAGTTCATCATCACTACACTATATGGGCCATGAAGTTTTCTTGGCAAATATACTCAGTTTTGCCATTTCCTCCTCCAGTGCATTAAGGCAAAGGGAGGTTAAATGACTTGCCTTCAGTCATGCAGCTCTGAAGTAGCAAGGGAGGGTAGTAAAAAACATGGTAAGTATATGCTCTCAAAAAATAAATGAAGAGTAAACCCATTGTTGAACTTCATGGTCTTGTCATTTAACTATCAAACTACTCAATGAAAAGTTCTGTATTTAGGTTTTGTCTTCTGGTAGGATTTTCTAAAAGTCTGGATAAAGAAACTTTAGAAAATTCTCTTTGTAATATCTTTATAACATTAGAACTATAGAGAAGAAATTTACCTCCTCAAAAGTGCAAAGCAAAAGAAAAATGATTACATTAGATTGTAGTCTACCTGTGAATAGAGATTATATAATTTATATGCTTGTATCTGTAAATAGTTTTTGCAGGAAGCCATCTTGGGCAAACTGTTGCCATTTGGGGGTTCAGATTTTGGAATTCCCTGAGCTGGCATGAGACTGGGAAAGACTGTTAGAGCACCCCTATCAATAGGAGCTCAGCCCTAAGCCAAGTGACTCAGTTGTTGAGTCAAGGCAGGAGGCAAAGGGTGGAAAAGGAAAGCTCTCCAGTCAAGCTCAAAAGCTGCTTCATAAGCCAGGGTTAGCTGTTACTCTTTAGGGACAGTTACCCAGGTTCATTCATCATACACTGTTAACAGTGAATAATCTACTCTCATCACCCGGATCATTTTACAACATCATCAAGACCACTACCAAAGATCTACTAATATTACAAGGCTGGCAGCTTCTGTTTGTGGCTTCCTTCTGGGGATTGCTGAAGATTTATTATTTAGTTAGTTAGCTCAGTCTATCCCTTAAAACTTCTTTCCTAATTCTATTTTCCCTTAAACCTGATTCAAACCTTAATCTTTCCTGTTATCATCTGTTAAATTAGTTACTGAGAAATAAGATCTGTCTTCTGACCTGATTCACCAGCTTCAAAATTCTCTCAGTGAAGAGTGACAGTTAAGGTGCTGCTTTCACTGGGAAGCTTAAACAGGCTGAACAGCAACATTTGTTCATCATCAACATCAATATAATTAAAACCTAGTTTTCATTGCAGTCAGATTGGAGTAATCATTATCATTAAGAAAATATAGCTATATCATCAAAAGATACAGATCACATCCTGTTGTCAGTTATTGGGATTCTATTCACTTCCTTAGTGACAGAGTAAGGGGAGGAGCTGTCCACCTGCTGAAATAAGCAGGCTGGTGATTACAAATATCTTTTTCCAGTTTTCAGTTCCTGCTCTTTACATATCCCAAGTGCCTGCTACAATAATAGAAATTCAATGAATGCTAATTGATTTATTGATTAGGGAGCATCTTTTCAATGGAGCTATAAGCTTTATGATCCCAATCAGTAGGCGACAGTTGTTTCCTTTTCAGAAGAAAATCAAAGGTCTAAAAAATGGAAATAACTTTTCATAAAGTAAAATTAGATTTTAGAATTTCTGAGTCCTAAGAAGGTAGCATAAATTTTCCTTCCTATTTCTCCATTTCAGTATTTATTAATGATATATGTATTATAAAACTTTTCCTAATTGTATTCCCCACCCCAAGTATAACACTCCTACACTACAGTGAGAGATAAAGTAGGGGTGGAGGTCTTGGCAAAATTCAACATCAGTGAATAATCAGTTTATAATCTGAATGTCCCATCTTGAGATAATGAGATTTGAGAAAATTATTTTTGAATTAAGGAAAACCTTATTTGCTACTAAATTGATTTCATATGGGAATAAGCCAGCAATTTATTGATTCATATTTTCCAAATCTCTGAAGTTATTCCTAGAACAAATGGAAAATATGAAAATTTCAGTGAAGAGGAGTTGAGTATAGTACTCTTTCTTATTTTACATAATGTTTAGATTAGAACAATATCAATTTAAGCAATACAAAGTACATAGAAGTTTAGGAATATGACACTAATAAGAAACTGAATGTGGAGAAAGTACCCTTATTGCCTATATTCATGCCAGTAATGGTGTAATAGGTGACCTCTGGGGAGAAGACAGAAACCAGCTTGAGTGACAGATCATGGGTTATAGAACTTAGAATTTACCCAGATGGCATGAGCCAAGGGCAAAAGACAGTTGAGACCACCTCTATCAAAGCCCAGGGGCAGAAGACTTCTGGGTCTCATTTTTGAGATGGGATTTCTGGAGGGTGGGTAGGCCTATAGACCAGTGTATCAAGCACCTATACCTTATTGCCTCAAGCAATCAATTATCCTGTTACTAAATAAGGCTGAGAGATAAACATCAACATCTGCAATCAGAAAGAACATCACAATCCCATCCTTTACCTGATCTAGACCCCAGCCAGGTCTGACCAGGATCTGTGAGGGATAAAAGCATCTCCAGCCAGCTGCCAACCTATTGCTTATTGATTAGCCCATTCTAACTCCCATAGACAGCATAGCCATTCCCAACACCACTCTCCTTATCCTGAATCCTACCCCCTTTGAGTTTATAGCATTAAACCCTTTGAAATATATCTCAAGAAAAGACTTGGCTGGTTATCAGCACACCTTGCTGACCACCCAGGCATCCTAACCTCACTCAACCTAGATCCTTGTACCATCTAGGGATCTTGGTCCAGCTGATTAGGCTCACATTACAGAAGCACATCACCCCCCTGTTATAACAACGGGCACTTCTCTTGGGACTGTAGTTTTCATAGCATTTTACCTTTTTAGGAGGTCACTTAAAGATGAGGTAGTGCTCTACTGTCACATCAAAGAAAAAGAAAAATGAGGGGCAGCTGGGTAGTTCAGTGGATTGAGAGCCAGGCCTAGAGGTGGGAGGTCCTAGGTTCAAATCCGGCCTCAGATACTTCCCAGCTGTGTGACCCTGGGCAAGTCACTTGAACCCCATTGCCCACCTTTACCACTCTTCCACCAAGGAGCCAATTACACAGAAGGTAAGAGTTTAAAAAAAAAGAAAAAAGGAAAGAAAAGAAATATGAAGCACAGTAGGGGAGACAAAACTATTTTTTTAAACCCTTACCTTCCATCTCGGAGTCAATAATGTGTATTGGCTCCAAAGCAGAAGAGTGGTAAGGGGTAGGCAATGGGGGTCAAGTGACTTGCCCAGGGACACACAGCTGGGAAGTGTCTGAGGCCGGATTTGAACCTAGGACCTCCCACCTCTAGGCCTGGCTCTCAATCCATTGAGCTACCCAACTGCCCCCAAGAAACTATTTTTTAAAAATGGAAAAAACCAAGTGACTAAACAGATGAGCTAAGACTATGATGAAGATATAATATTAGGCACAAAAAAGCAAGGAAACTTATAAAAGACTTATAGAAGACTATTGCAATAACGAAATTCTCCCCAGATTAGGTTGTATAAGAAATACTGGAATGGATATCAGAATAGTAGGAAGAACAGTGATTTCATTGCAAACAAAACAATCAAAAAACTTCTCCATTTAGAAAATGCACCAGACCAAATTCTGATTGGGAAATTTAAAGAAAAAAATTATAATTATTGTTTCAGCCTACTTTGGCAGAGAGATAAAAGTCCTAGGGAAAAGGAGGCATATGGAAGGAGGAAGGGTCTGGCCAAGAACATGTCTCATGGCAGCTTAGAAAAAGTTTGCCCTATGTCAAGAAGCAGTTTAAGACCTTGCCAATTTATGCAGCCACTACCCTTTTCTATGTCACAGATCCAGGGCAGACTGGGGAAATGTGAACCCAAAAATGGCAATATGGGGTAAGGAAAAATTAGAAGCCCTAAGTAATATACTGAGAGAGGAGCAAGTTCAAAAAGTAACCAGCTATGTAGCTCATACTCCAGGAGAAGAGTTAAATGTCATCTCCAGCTTCTAACACAATCTGAAGACTCCAGAGTATTAACTAGACTAGCAATCCTAGACCAAAGGGAGCCTGAAGCTTTGTTCTAGCAGAGATTTCTGCTAGAACTAGCAGAGATTTCCAGCTAAATGAGGGTGACTGAGTCTAGGATCAATTTATTGTTCCTCAAGCCTAAATCCAGCTCAGGAATGCACAGAACTCAAATGACAGTGGAGGTAGAGTGGTATATAGGTTGATAAAAATTTTCTCTAGATTCAGGGAAGTACTGGAGCCAGCTCAACCTGGAGAGCCTATTGTTAAATAATTTTAAATGTGAGCATTTTCACTTCAGAAATAGGCAAACACCAAGAATAAGGTTTTGATTTATTGTGTTGATTATCTAGTCTTAAAGTGATGGGGAAAATATTACTAAAATGCAGATTAAACTAAAAAGTACATTGTTGAAAGAGGGAAAAGAACCTATTTATACAAAAATAAAGCATCTCTTATGGTATCAAAGAATTGGAAATTGAGATGTTCATCAGTTGGAGAATGGCTGAACAACTTGTGGTATATGATTGTAATGAAATACTTTTGTGCTATAAGAAATGACAAGCAGGATGATTTCAAAAAAAATCTGGTCCGGATTAAGATGGAAGCAGAGTAAAAAGCAGCTCTTAACCTCTCCTAATCCAAAACACACAAAACTCCTCAAGGGGACATAAAAACAAGTCCAGACGAACGGAGGAACCCCACAACAGGGTGCAGCGTGGAAGGTACGTGGAATCAGGACATTTCCATGTTATAAAGGGATGAAACAGCTCTCACTAAATCACGGGCTGAGCAACCACCCCACCCCCACCCTCTCCACACACACCACCTATATCGCCGAAGCCAGCTAAAAAGAAATAGAGCAAGTTTGGGGCACCCATCGAGTCATTGGCAGCTCCGGGGCCTGTTCCTGAGAGCAGCAAGATTTGGGACCCCAAAAAGCCAAAGAACACACGTGAAATCTGAGCGCGGGCTCAGGGTGCAGAGCGCGGGAGCAGACCTCAGGCGGGCTCAGAGCGCAGGCGCAGGGCGGAGGAGCAGGTGTAGGCAGACACAGCCACGAGCTAAAGCTCTGAAACCCTGAGTGGGGAACCAGCGCAGACGGGTATACGACTGTGGAAGCAGCGCCCTGAGAATGGTAAAGGAACCTCTGGCAGAGGATCAAGCAAGGGGATCCACCAGGGGGCTTGACCTTGGAAAAAACCAGACCTCAGGAGCCAAAAGACTGCGGACAGACCCTGAGCGTGAGGATAAAGCTGAGAAGCTACTGGGCTAATGATGGTTACCCAGTCTCCGGAAGTTCAGAAGAGAAAGATTAACAACAAGAAAAAAAAAGTCTTTAACACTCGACAACTTTTACACAGAGAAAATCCAGACAACCAAGCAAATGGAGGAGGAGAACAAACAAGCATCCGGACCCACCTCAAACAACGAAAACGGGTCACAAGCTATGGAAGAGTTCAAAACTGAGATTTTGAGGAAAATGGAAGAGATCTGGCAAGAAAATAACAGTTTAAAAGGTAGAATCTTGCAATTGGAAAGTGAGGCTCAGAAATCAAATGAACTGAAAAGCAAATTGAACAAGATTGAAAAAGAAAACCAAAAGATCATAGCTGAAAATGAAAAGATTAGAGCTGAAAACCAGTCCCTAAAGGCTAGAATTGAGCAATTAGAAGCTAATGATCTCTCAAGACATCAAGAACAAATAAAACAAAGTCAAAAGACTGAAAAAATAGAAGGAAACATGAAATATCTCAATGAGAAAGTGACAGGCCAAGAAAACCGGTCTAGAAGAGACAATTTGAGAATCATTAGTCTTCCTGAAAAAGGAGAAATTAATAGAAATTTGGACTCCATACTAAAGGAAATTATTCAGCAAAATTCAAGAGCTTTCAAGCAAAAGAAAAAATCTTACAAGAAGCCAGAAAGAGACAATTCAAATATCAAGGAACACCAATCAGGATCACACAGGATCTGGCAGCCTCTACGCTAAAAGACCGTAAGGCTTGGAATACGATATTCAGAAAGGCAAGAGAGCTGGGCCTGCAACCACAGATCAACTACCCATCAAAATTGACTATATATTTCCAGGGGAAAGTATGGACATTCAACAAAATTGAAGAATTCCAAGTATTTGCACAGAAAAGACCAGGGCTAAATGGAAAGTTTGATATCCAACCACAAAAATCGAGAGAAACATGAAAAGGTAAATTTGAAACAGAAGGGAAAGAAAGAAAACTTATAATTTTTAAATTTGCCTTTTTAAGGGCCTTAGTAAGACCTAATTATCTGTATTCCTATGTAGAGAAATGTTATGTATAATTCTCTGTAGTGAACTCTATTCACTATTATAGTAATCAGAAGAATAATTCACAGGGTGAGGGTGGAACACTAAATAATCTAAGATGACATGGGGGATGGGAAAGAGGGGGCGAATAGCAGGGGACACCAAGAGAAACTTGAGTGAATAAGAAAATAGGATATTCTATTACACACAAAGAGGGCATGGGAAGGAGAGGAGACAAATACTATTATAAGAAGAAGAGGAAGAGAGCATTAAGAGGTAATAATCAAACCTTACTCTCAGTGTAATCAACCCGGAGAGGGAAGAGTAGCTATACTATCCATTGGGACATAAAACTCTTATCTAACCCTTCTGAGAAAGTCAGAAGGGATAAACCAAGGGGAGCAGGGGAGTGGGGAGGTCAAAAAAAAGGGAGGGGAGAAGAAGGGGGAGGGAATTCATAAGGCCTTTAAAAACAAAAAGGTGGGGGGGAATAAGGAAGGGGGTAAAAAGGGAAGTTAATCAAGGGAGGAGATAAGGGATAGCGGCCTAATAGCAAACCACTGGTTTAAAAGGAAATAATATAAGAAAAAAGTGGGTAGGAATAGGGGAGGATACGAAAATGTCAGCAAATACACAACTGATGGTTATAACTCTGAATGTGAATGGGATGAACTCGCCCATAAAACGGAAGCAAATAGCAGAGTGGATTAGAAACCAAAATCCTACCATATGTTGTCTACAAGAAACACATATGAGATGGGTGGACATACACAAGTTTAAGGTTCAGGGCTTGAGCAAAATCTTTTGGGCGTCAAATGAGAAAAAGAAGGCAGGAGTGGCTATTATGATTTCTGACAAAGCCAAAGTAAAAATAGATATGTTTAAAAAAGACAGGGAAGGTCACTACATCCTGATTAAAGGCAGTATAAACAATGAGGAAATAACACTGCTCAATATATATGCACCAAGTGGCATAGCATCCAAATTCATAAAGGAGAAACTGGCAGAGCTCAAAAAGGAAATAGATAGTAAAACCATACTAGTTGGAGATCTAAATATTCCTCTTTAAGATCTAGATGAATCAAACTGAAAAATAAATAAGAAAGAGGTAAGAGAGGTGAATGAAGTCCTAGAAAAATTAGATTTAATTGATATGTGGAGAAAAATAAATAGGGACAAAAAGGAATACACCTTCTTTTCAGCTGCACATGGCACATTCACAAAGATTGACCATGTTATAGGGCATAGAATCATTGCAAACAAATGCAAAAGAGCAGAAATAATAAATGTAACCGTCTCAGATCATAATGCAATAAAAATAATAATTAGTAAGGGCACCTGGACAGGAAAATCAAAAACTAATTGGAAATTAAATAATATGATTCTCCAAAACCAATTTGCCAAAGAAGGAATCATAGAAACAATCAATAATTTCATTGAAGAAAATGACAATGATGAGACATCCTACCAAACTCTGTGGGATGCGGCCAAGGCAGTACTCAGGGGGAAATTTATATCCTTGAGTGCATATATTAAATTAAGGAGGGCAGAGATTAATGAATTGGGCATGCAACTCAAAAAATTAGAAAGCGAGCAAATTAAAAATCCCCAGATGAAAACTAAATTAGAAATACTAAAAATCAAGGGAGAAATTAATAAAATTGAAAGTAAAAG